>NW_006159840.1:6405893-6419470 GCF_000334495.1 Tupaia belangeri chinensis | reverse complement strand
CGGGCGCACGGCCACAGCCGCACATCCTTGTTGACACACACACACACACACACACACACGGGCACACTGACACAGCCGCACATCCTTGCTAACACACACACACACACACACACACACACACACACACGGCCACACTGCATCACTGGTTTTGCTGGGAAGTCTTGCTACTGGCAGGTGCTGTCAAATTCAGCCGAAATCTACGAGCCCTGCAGAGGGCCCATGTCCGGCCCTTCTCCTGGCCCTTCTCCCTCTCCCATAGGGGCACACACTCTGCTGTGGGCAGAGATACAACAGCCTTGTATACTCAGACAACCAGGAGGGGAGGTGGGGATGTTGGCAAATGGTGCCCGGGGAGCAGTCAGCACGGGAGACTGCCGCGGAGAGCCCGGGGTCTGCGTGGACTGAGGAGGGCTGGTGCCGAGTGCTGGGTTCGAAAGCCAGGGGCTGGGCACAAACCCTGGGGGGTGTATGGTCCTGTGCATCTGTGCAGAGGGTCCTAGGGGGAGGTGAGTGTGTGTATTTCTTTTTTAAAAAAATTTTTATTTTATTTTATTTTATTTTATTTATTATTTTTGCTATAGGATATGTGCACTCATTTAATTTGACCAGAGAGAGAGAGAGAAAGTGAGAAAGCAAGCCACCAGATTGGGGATTCGAACCGTGGTGGGAGTGTCCAGCACCTTAACCACCACACCACCTGCTGGTCCCGTGTGTGTGTTTCTAAAGTAGATTCTTAAGGAGGTCTGTGATCCAAAAAAGGCTAATGTCATGAAGTTGATTGAAGTGGACAAATCCTAGTATTTGTAGAAAAAAATACACTTTGGCAGTAACACCACTTAAGAGTGTAGAAAAACCTAAACACGCGTGTCTTTAAGAGAAGTCTCTTGTTCTTTCCTCTGGGCTTACCCTTCCAGAGCTCGCGAGGGGGCGGCTGCTCCTTCCAGAGTGACTGCCGCCCCAGACCCAGGGCTCCCTGACGGTGCAGCAGTTGATTCTGACTCACCGCGTGGTGGTCAGCTCCTGTAGACGGTGTAGTTCTCCCCAGGTCAAAGGACAGAGCAGAGTGGGGTGGGAGCTGGCGATGGGAGGAAGGGAGTCAGGGCAGAGCAGGCTCCAAGTGCAAGATCTCCCGCCTGGCAGCTCTGGGGATGCCCGAGGTGAGAGTGAGAGAGAGCGAGCACGCGTGTGTGTGAGAGAGAGAGCCCTCATGAAGACGAGGGGACTGGGACCCCAGGGCTGGACATGAGGCGTCCTACAGCTCAGAGGTGGAAGCCCGGGACTCCCGGGTAAAGGCAGGAGTGGGAGGGGGATGAGCGCTCCTGACGCCCGGCTGGAGGCAGTGGGTGGGTCCAGAGCCCTCTGCCCTGAGCGCTCAGGTCTGCACGTGTGTGTGTGTGTGTGTGTGTGTGTGTGTGTGTGCGCGCGCGCATTTCTGTATCAGCTTCGTTTTTTCCACTCAGGAGGCTCAGACAGCAAGTCGATGCTGGACTAACTACATGGATTAAGAATCCGACTCCGGGGCCAGCAGGTGACGCGGGGTCGGCACTGGGCTCCCCTATGGCCGCCCACAGCTCCAGGCCTGCACCTGGTGGCTTGCTTCCTCGTTACCCCTCTCTCTGCCTCTCTCTGGAGAGCACACATGCCCTGTAGCAAATTTTTAAAATAAATAAATGAACAAATACAATTAAGTAAATTTTTTTTTTTAAAAATGAATCAGACCATGGCGTCAAACTAGACGCAGATGAAGAAATGCTGAACTCCGGAGCCTGACCGCTGGCTGGTTCTCCACTTGTGGTTCTGGTGGGCACCGAGAGCGCCTCCAGCGAATGAGCACTGTGGCCCCGTCTCCTGGCCTGACCCACCCACCGTCAGCCGTGACCAGGAGCTGGAAGTGTGAACTGGAAGTCGTGTGCTCCGAGCTGCTGAGACCCTGCACCCCTGCCCCACCCAGCCGGCCCTCTCCCCTGAGACACGGGGCAGGGGAGGGTGGACTACTGCACACACACGGCAATGCGATGCACTCGCGCAGAAACGGAGAACGAGGAATAGGAACGGGTGGGAATGAGAGCCAGCAGAATCGCGCTCCGGACTGACTCGGAGTGGAGACCATCACACGTACAGGGAGGGCGGCAACTCGGTTAGACGGAGCGTGAGAACAGGTAGATTATGAGTAAGGAGCAAGAGACCGCGGACACCGAAAATGTTTGGGAAAGAATGAAACGGCACTCTTAGGGTGGAAAAATAGAAAACCTGAAACTAAACATTTAGGAGTGGGCTAGCATGGGGCGAGGCATACCTGAAGCTAGTCAGTGACCTAGACGGGGCAGAATTGATCTGAAACTCCATACTGAGAGACAGAGAGGCGAGTGTGCAGGAGACGGGGAAGGGTGAGGCCAGAGCAGGCAAGCCCAAGATCCAGCAGGGATAACAGACTGCGGAGGAGGTCCCATTTAAGAGAAAATGAAGAATTTCTACAACTAGTGAAAGACACCAGTCCCCAGATTTGGGGAACCCAAAGAATCACAGTGAAATAAGGAGAAGAGTAGAACTCATATAAAGTGAGGTGCTTAGAGAAGTCAGAGAGAAAAGACAAGCCACAGACAAGGGAATGACAGCCAGAGGTTCGATGCCCCTGGACAGCCCTAGTAGCCGGATTCTTAGAAAATTACTTTCGCTGGAAGAAACAGAAAAGCTAGATAGTTCTGTGAATATGGAATAAGTTAAATCGGTAATTGTAGCACCTTCCTGTAGAGCAGTGTTCAGTGATGTGGGGGGAGCGGGGTCTCCTGTGGCTGACTGGTTCAAACCCTGGCCCCGACGGCTGGGACACGCCACATGTGTGAAAACGTGTCCGAGGTCAGCATGGGGGAGCGGGGAAAGAGGACTGTGGCGTGACTGTGGCCCGCGTTTTCTCTTATGCTCTCTCCTTCTCTCTGCTAATTTTTTGTTCCCAATGAAGATCCATGAGAGGTTAAACGACAACAGCAAAACTTTCTCACAAAGGCAGTAAAACTGTAGGCCCCGTGCTGTGACTGACAGAGTCTACAAATACTTGAGGAAGAAATGCTGTTATTTCACCACACACAGCCTCTCCCGGAAGACAGAAAGAGCACATTCCTAGCAGTTGCAGAGACGCTCCCACAAGCCGGCCCGACTCCAGCTGTGCTTCATTCCTGGAGGGAAAGGCAGGCGGCTGCACTTGGGACTGAAAGAATGTCACACATGGGCATGTCACACATGGGTTCTCGCTCCTTGACCCGCTGAGGTTGCCCGCACGAGGAGGCCTGCCTGCTGCTGCCGAGATGCACGTCACCTCCTACCTGCTCGCTGCCCTTGGGGGCAATACCTCCCCCAGCGCCAAGGACATCGAGAAGATCTTGGACCGCGTGGGCATGGGGCGGACGGCCTGCTCAGCAAGGTCACAGTGAGCTGGACGGAAAGAACACTGACGATGCCATGGCCCAGGGTATTGGCCAGCAGGTGTCTGTGGGTATTGGCTGTGGTGGTGTCTGCGGTCCAGGCTCTGCAGCCCCTGCTGCTGGCTCTGCCCCTGCTGCCGCTGGAGCGAAGAAAGATGAGAGGGAGGAGTCGGAAGAGGCAGACGATGACATGGGATTTGGCCTATTCGATTAAACTCCCGCTCCCCTGCAAATAAAACCTTATTACATAAAAAAAAAAAGAAAAAAAGAAAAAGTCACACCTGGAAAGTAGGACACTCCGCTCACTTCAGTAAGTTCTGCCCATAATGAAAACAAGAGCGGATTATGTTAGGAGGGAGGCGTCAGCCGGCTGGGGCTGGGCGCTGACAGGACACGCGAAAGGAGAACACCGCGGGCGGGGGGGGCGGACCCACGCCGCCTTCCGGGAGCACACGGCACCCGCGCTCCGTCTGGTCAGGGCTGCGGGAAGTCTGGCCCTATCAAGGCCATATAATAAACTTCGGAAAATAAGCCTTTCCATCAGATTTCAGTAGTAAAGTCAGCCAGTCCGCATTCCCGGCCCCCCACGCACACGCGAACACCGCGCGCACGCCGCACAGTGGCTGTGTGGGCAGGAGAGAAAAACGCACTCGCTACGTTCCCGGTCTAAGCTAGGTCAGAGGAAGACATGGCACATGAAACAAGCCCGGAGTCCAACTGCTGATCGTTTCCAACCCGTCTGCAGCTTCCGGGGCCGTGCTTGTGAGAGAAGCAGCATTAGGGTCCCCTGTTGCCTAAATGGGGCGGATATGAGTGCCCACGGCAGGTGCTAACCCTGCTTTCCAAACGGGCTTTCCAGCTGGAGAGGTCCCTGCCGTGGGAACCCTCCGTCCCGAACCTGTCCTCACAGGTGTGCTAAGTCCTTTCCCGACGTCCCAGTTTTACTGTCAGTCTGGTACTTGATATGTCAGGAAGACCTGCCTAGCCCGCCTGCCACCCCCCCTGCACAGGCACCTTCCAGCCTCACCCACTGTCTGTCACCCCTGCAGCCCTCCCCTCACACCTGGGCTGAGCTGTCCTCTGGCGGATTTCTGCTCCCCTCTCCCTTCCCCTCCAGGACCTCCCAGAATAATCTTTTTAAAAAAGAGATTTTGCTATAGGGTGCATGTGCTCACTGGAGAGACGACAGACACAGAGAGACAGAAAGTGAGAAATCACCTCCTGGAGGGAATGGCCACACCACAATCATTTCTCCTCTATCCTCTTGGGGTTTTGGGGCACGCACACGCATGTGCCCAGGGTGAATTCCAAGCTGTTGGGCTGGGACTCAAACTGTGGTTGGTCATGTGGGAGTCCACGTGACTCCTACCTGCCTCCTCCCAGAATAGTCTTATGTCCATCAGCTTAGCCTCTGCTTGTTTATCATTGCCTTTGTGTATAGAATCCATGTGAACACCTTTTATTATCTATTTTTATTTATTTTTCTTTTTAAGGTTTCTGCATAGGGCATGTGTCCTCATGGTGGTGGGGCAGGAAAGTGAGAAATCACCCCTCCCCGTCTGGGGGAATGGCCATGCTGCAATCCCTTCTCCTCTGCTCTCCTCTTTAAACTTTGGGCACACACACACACACACACACACACACACACACGTGTCCAGCATGTTTTAAGCCACTGGGTCCGGGACTGAAGCCATGCAGTCAGCCACATGAGCTTCAGTGCCTTACCGCCACGCTCCCTGCTGGCTCCGGTTTCCACTTCTAGCTGAAGCGTAGTTGTACGTACTTATGGAGCGGAGCGCCAGGTCTCCGTACATATATGTGATGTGTAGCCGTCCAATGAGGGTAACTAGCACCGCTGCCATTATTGTGTCTTCATCGTGGGTACATCCAAGACCTTCTAGCTATTTTTTAAATATACAAATGAGGGAACCAGCAGTTAGCGTAATGGCTATGTCGCTGGACTCCCACGTAGTCAACCGCAGTTCGAGTCCTGGACCCGGTGGCTTAAAACTCACACCGGGCACGTGTGCGTGCGTGCCCAAGATCCCGAGAGGAGAATGGAGGAGAAGGGATTGCAGCGTGGCCATCCCCCCTGGGGGGTGATTTCTCGCTTTCTGTCTCTCTGTCTCTCTCTGTCTGTCTGGCGAGCACACGCGCCCTATAGCGAAAACCTCTCCAAACAAACAAAGAAACAAACAAAAAACAAATGAAAAATACATGATAAGTCAACAATTAGCTTGAAATTATCGGGATGAATAGAAATGTCATCATGCATACTTTAATCCCAGGAAACATATATAATGAAACCAATTTGTGACATAAGCTGCTACACAGCAAAATTTAGTTAACTTTTTTTAAAGAGGGATTTTTGCAATAGGGTACATGCACTCGCCAGAAAGACAGAGAGAAGCAGAGAGACAGAAAGTGAGAAATCACCCCCCAGGGAGAATGGCCATGCCACAGTCCCTTCTCCTCCATTCTCCTCTCAGGATCTTGGGCTCGCATGCACACGTGTCTGGCATGACTTTAAGCCACTGGGTCCGGGACGTGAACCGCGGTTGACTACATGGGAGTCTAGCAACATAGCCATTACGCTAACTGCTGGTCCCAACACTCATGATTCTTAATGTTTTTGATTCTAGCTATTCTAACTGTGGTTAAATGATATCCCATTGTAGGTTTAATTTGCATTTCCCTCATGACAAGATATTTTGAACCTTTTATCGTATGGCTCTTAGGGATTTGTAAGTCTTCCTTGGGGAGTTGTCTGTTTGATTAATTTGTCTGTTTTTAATTTGTTATTCATTTTTTTCATGAACGAACTGCTTGAGTTTCCTATATATTCTAGATATCAATCCCTTGTCTGCAGAATAATTTGCAAATATTTTCTCCTATTCTGATGGTTGTCTTTTCATTCTAATAAGTTTCCTTTGCTGGGAAGAAAGTTTTTAGCTTGATGCAATCCCACTTGTCTATTTTAGGGGCCATTGCCTGTGCTCTAGGGATCTTATTTAAGAAATATTTGCCTACTCCAGTGTCTTCCAAATTTCCCTATACATATTCTACCAGTAGTTTTGTAATTAGAGGTTTTGTAAATTTAAATCTTTGATCTATTTTGAGTTAATTCTAATTAATAGTGAGAGATAGGAGCCCAATTTCATTTTCCTGAAAGTTGATATCCAGTTCTTCCAGCACCTTTTGCTAAAAAGACTTTCTTTTCTCCACTGTATGGTCTTATACCCTTTATCAAAGATCAGTTGACTGTATGATTTAGGGTTTATTTCTGGATTCTCTATTCTGTTCCTTTGGTCTCTTTATCTATTTTTGTGCCAGTACCATGCTCTTTTGATTATCAGTGCTTTGTAATATACTTTAAAGCAGGATACTGCGATGCCTCCTGTTTTATTTTTTGGGTGCAGTATTGCTTTGGCAATACTGGAATCTGTCTGATTCCAGACAGATTTTATCTTTTTTTTTTCTATTTCTGTGAAGAATGTTTCAGGTAATTGGGCCAGAATCACATTGAATATGTAAACTAATTTGGGTAGGATTATTTTCATTATACTGATTCTTCTATTCCAAAAGCATGGGCTGTCCTTCCATTTTTTGTATCATGCTCAATTTCTTTTTTCAGTTTTTCATAGTTTTCTTTGTAGAGGTCTTTTACTTCTTTGGTTAGATTTATTTCTAGGTATCTTTTTTTTTTTTTTTTAAAGCCATTGTAAACAGAATTGCTTTCTTCAATTTTGTCTGTCTATTCATTGTTGTGTAAAAATGATATAGATTTTTGTATATTGACTTTGTATCTTGCATCTTTACTGAATTCATTTATCACTTTTAGGATATTTTCATGGATTCCTTTGAATTTTCTATGTATTTAATCATGTCATCTGCAAATAGTGACAGTTTAACTTCTTTTCCTATCCAAATGCCTTTATTTTGCTCTCTTGTCTTATTGCATTGGCTAGGACTTCCAGCACTGTGCTAAAAAAGGAGTGGAGAGAATGGGCAGCCTTGTCTAGTTCTAGTGGGAAGTTTTAATGGGAAGACTTTTAGCTTTCCCCCATTAACTATGATGCTCACAGTAGGTCCTTCATATATGGCTTTTATTATGACAAGGAATGTCCCTTCTGCCCCGGTTTTGCTGAGTCATGATCATGAAGGGATTTTAAAAATCAAATACTTTTTCTACATCTATAGATTTTATCATATGATTTTTATCTTTCTTTCTGTTAATATGGTATATTACATTTATTGTGTTATGTATGTTGAACCATCCTTGCATTCCTGGAATAAAACCTCCTGATCATGGTGTATAATCTTGATATGTTATTGGATTTGGTTTGCTAGTATCTTTATGGTAGGAACATCCAAGACATTTTTTCTAGATATTTTGAAATATAAAATATATTATTGTTAATAATGGTTGCCCTACTGTGAAGTAGAATGTTAGACCATGTCCTCTTACTTTAAATTCTGAAGCCATCGGCCTGTAAGAAGCCTCTAAAAGCAATCAGTTAGTTTCTGGGACCATTGCTGGCCTTCGAGAATTCTTTCTGTCTATTTTGGTACAGACACTGGAATCCCGTCCTTTCCAGGCCTGCCGGCACCTCACTCCAGTCCCTCCCCATGTGGCCTCACCTTCTCCTCCCTTGTATTTCTATGTTATGGCAGGGAATTATTCTTGGCAGGGAATCTACAGTCAGTCCAGTAGATTCCCTGCCAGGCTTCACCCTGCTGACTTAATCTCTCACTTATGGTCCCCCTTGGAGTCTTGTGCTACTATTGGAGTCTCTGGCTGTTCTCTCTCTGCTCTTTACTAAACCTGGGGCACTGGTTTTCACAGGCATGTCCTCTGCATGACCTCTAGTTCCACCTCTGGCCATACCAAATATATTTTCCTTTATAATTATTTTCTATTTAAATAAATATTTGAAAATGACATGTGTGCATGTGATTTATGAATGGGAGCGAGTGGGGCATGCATGACAGGGTCTGGCAACACTGCATACCCTTTTGCAACCTTCCAGCTCCTCAGGATCTTGGGATCCCATGCATGCTCAGCATGCTTTCAGGCTGACCTGGGAAATTGAACCTGCAGTTAGACGTGTGACTTCCAGCACTGCCTTCCAGAATGCTATGGACTGTCCACCTGGCTGGGCTCATACTGAATATCTCTGAGCTCTCCAACAGAAAAAGCTGTCTCTTTCTAACTTCTGGGCTTGAAGCCCTGCCTATTCCCCTGCCTGTGGCCTCAGGGTCCTCAAGCTGGCTCCTGTTTATTTCGCCATGCCCAGCAAATGCTAAATCCCCAACATCCTGAGCCTAGAGCAATTTTGGACATCTGGTCCACCTCAGTATGGCAGTAGTAGTTGGCCCAGTAGTCCGTATGTGTACCCTTCCACCTGCTCTTTCCTATGAGAGAACTGACGCAAACTTGACATGTCATTCAATGGGGAAATGGGCTTTTCACAACTAAGTTATAGAGGAGAGAGAATGAAAACCGTCAGTAGTATTACATGCACACATACGCACACACACACATGAATTAAATGACTGGGATTCTCCTGTTACAATTTCCTCCTCGGTTTTAAGCCTGGCGTGATGTCCGCCCACTTCATCTTTCCTGTTCACGTCTATTCATCCTTAAAGTCTAGTTTATACAGTTTCCCCAGGGGAATTCTTCCTTTCAAGTCTTCCAGACAACTGACTATGTGAATCAATGAGTGAGTGACTACAGAAAAAGGCCCTGGAGTTTCTGTGGCATTTCGCCTTGGGGAAGCCGTCAGAGGCTGGCTGGCCCAGCGCTGTGTGAAAGTGCTGGCACTAACGGGTGGACCACGAGTGCAGTGACTGCTGCTCCTCCGGTGCCGAGTGCTGCCTGAGTCCACCTGCCACTCAGCCGCTCCGTGGAGGTCAGTGTGTCCCTGCTGGGTCCAAGGGCAGGAGGCAGGTGCTGTCCCTCCTCGCCTGTCTTGGCAGTTGGCTATGAGTGGGCGTCCACCCAGGTTCCACTGACAACAGAGCCCAGGCAGGCAGCAGGCTGGGCAGGTGGCTGCCGATAAAGAGAAATGCACAGGAAAAGAAAACAGTGCAGCCTCTCTAACAGGATGAGAGGACAAGGAAAAGGAAGGTCATTCCTAAGGTTTTTAAAAAGAACTATACATTCAATCACTGTGTGAATTTTATGCATTGAATCATTACAGCTTGTAAAATCAGTTCTCCCAGTGAGTGCATTGCTTATTAGTCCAATTAAAGATATTACCATATATGTTATCATCAACAGATCATTTTCCATTTTTGTGTCCCTTAAATGTTTTACTT
Source organism: Tupaia belangeri chinensis (assembly GCF_000334495.1). Lineage (NCBI taxonomy): Eukaryota > Metazoa > Chordata > Mammalia > Scandentia > Tupaiidae > Tupaia > Tupaia belangeri. Next base: position 6,409,727 of record NW_006159840.1, on the reverse strand, counting down.
CTTTCTTTTTCTCCTTGTTACCTCCTTCTCACACTCTCCCATTTCTTTTTTCTTTTTTCGGAGAGGTTTTTGCTATAGGGCGCGTGCGCTCGCCAGACAGACAGAGAGAGGCAGAGAGACAGAAAGCAAGAAATCACCCCCCCAGCGGGGATGGCCACGCTGCAATCCCTTCTCCTCCATTCTCCTCTTGGGATCTTGGGCACGCACACACATGCGCCTGGCGTGAGTTTAATCCACCGGGTCCGGGACTCGAACCGCGGTTGACTACATGGGAGTCCAGTGACATAGCCATTATGCTAATTGCTGGTCCCTCACCCGCTCCCATTTCTTACCCTTCTCCCACAGTTGCTCCACAGTTGCTGTCCACGCTTTTATATCTTCCAGTTTTATCTTTTCTGTCATAGAGTGCAGACAGTTGATATATATTAAGTAGTGACATAAAATGCCTCTCTTTCATAGTCTGCTTGCTTTGCTTAGTAGTAAATGTTCCACGTGCTTCCATATTCATCCACTTTCTATCAACTGCTAGAACTTTTTTTTATGGCTGAGTAGTATTCCTTAGTGTATATGTGCCACATTTTTTTCAATCCATTCATCTGTTTGTGGACATTTGGGTTGGTTTCATGCCTTAACAATTGTGAATAATGCTCCAATAAACATGGATGTGCAAGTATTTTTCTTGGGTTTATTTCTATCCTTCGGGTGGATACCCAGGAGTGGAACTGCTGGATCACATGGTAGTTTCTAATTTTTGTTGTAGGGCACATGTGCTTGCTGGAGAGAGACAAAGAGAGAGGGAAACTGAGAGAGTACCCCCCAGGGGGAATGGTCATGACACAGCCCCCCCTCCTCCATTCTCTTCTTGGGATTTTAGGCATGCACATACATGCACCCGGTATGTTTTTCAGGCTGCCGCGTCTAGGACTTGAACTGTGCTGTTGGCCATGTGGGATCCAGTTGCCTTAACCTCCATGTCGCTGGCTGCCCCACTGGTAAATTTCTGAAAACTATTCTGCCTTCTGAGTAAGACAGAAAACCATGGCTTTTAAGAAACAGAGAAGGACCTTTTGAAGCAAAAGGCTCCTATAGAAGGCTCCAGAATCAGGCAACAATGGTCTTACTAGAGCAATAAAGATTGCTAAAGGAACCAGCCAGTGGATGAGGTGGTTAAGGGGCACTGGACTCCCACATGGTCAATCACAGTTTGTGTGGGGCAGGCCAGGGCTTGCCACGTGTAGTCAAGTTCATGTAGGAGAGGAATGTCTGTTCTTTTCGACAAAACCCCAGCAACTAGGTGGTGTGGTGGTTAAGGTGCTGGACTCCCACATGGCTGAGCACCGTTCAAGTCCAGGACCAGGCAGCTTGAAAGTCACACCGTGTCTGTGTGTCCCAAAGCTCAGGAGAAGAAGCAAGAGATTGTGGCGTGGCCATTCCCCACGGGGGTGATTTCTTACCTTCTCTGTCTCTCTCTGGTGAGCACAATACCCAATACAAAAACCTAAAACTGCAATAAAAACCACAGCCCCCAAACAACCCAGTGGGCCTTTAAAACTGTTCCATGGTGAAGAACCCAAAGAATTAGGTTCCATGACATTTAAAGCAATAGCACAGTCAGGGCCAGCAGGTGGCGTGAAGGCTGGGCACTGCACTCACACATGGCTGACTGTGGTTAGAGTCCCAGACCTGGTACCTTGCTTTCTCACTTTCCTTTTCTCTCTATGGTCAAATTAAAAATATATATTAATAATAAGTAAAGTTAAGTAAATAATTGTAAAACATTTACTTATATAAAGCAAAGTCAAAGGTTTTCTTAAATGGGAGAGACAAGTCAACTGGCGACAGGACTGTGCGTTGAAGCCTTGCGTGCCGTCCAAGCTAGGACTTCTGAATGCTTTGGTTAAGTCTGCCTGGTCGGTGTGGGAGAACGGGCTCCCCAGAGCAAAACGAGACACGTGAGGTTTTCATGTTCATATGTGTTTGTGGAGCGTGTATATATAATCTTCAATGAGCACACATTACATAATCGGGAAAAAACTTTATTTTTTTCTTGCAGAAAAGAAGGCAAGGGGGTATAGGGGTATGGAGCAAGTGTCCCGCAGCACTGTCCTCCGCTCTGGCTGGCCCTGCGCCTGTTAGGGACCAGCCATACATGCTCCCAAAGACCAGCGGTTCTGCTATCTGAAGAGGCTGGGCCCAGGGCAGAGTGCCACCTGGAACTGAGGCTACCTGTGGGTGCGTGAGGTTTCTTACGAGGTGTCTCCTAAGCCTTTCCTCTGGCATCCTGAGGCCAGTCCTGTGTGCTTTTCTTGTTTTTCTCAGAATGCCTGTGCTTCCCGAGAAGGGATGGACCTTGGCGGAACACCGGGAGGTGCCCCACCCCTCCTCCCTCCGAGGAAGCGCCATTGATGGGCAGTCTTTACAGCTGGGCTGGAGGAAGTTCTGGCTGTAAACTGTCATGCACTGCAGCCTTCACTGAAAGGGCAAAGCGAGTGGGACTGGTCCTGAGAACCAGGCACCAAAGATCAGAAAACCAGCCCCAGACGCAGAGGAAAAGTGAGCTAGCCAGCAAAGTCAGGCACTGCCCAGGTGGGCCAGTCAGGGGCCTCGGCGGCGCAGGGACACCTGTGGTGGGCCATCCGACCTGCTCTCCACATTCCCCAGTTCTTTCCGGAGTGGGCATCTCCCTGCGCCAGAGGCTGCCCTGTGGACTGTCGCTCCTGTGCAGGAGCTCAGACTTCACTCCTGCCCAGTTTGGAGACCCTCAGTCCCCGGCCCCTCCTCCCTCCACCGCCCCTCCACCTCTCTCCTCTTCCCTAGTACCCAGGTCCAGGGACTTTCAGGCCACAGCCACAACCTCTCAGACACTTTGAGACCAAAACTTAAAGTGGCCAGTGCACTCGCAGCCCCGAGCCCAGGCCGGAGCAGCTGGAGATGGGGTGTGGTGGGGGGTCCGGATGTCAGGAGCAAATGAGGACCTTTTGGAACCTCCTTCCAGAGGACACTTTCCCTCGGGTAGCACCCCCGGAATTTCCATCCTGGACAACGCAAGAAACTGGGAAATGCCGACAGTGACAAGGTGACCGGCCTCCGGGCTCTTCTGTCTCACGCTGGGGAGGCAGAGAGGAGCCTGGAAGTGTCCTTACCCACCCGGGCAGGAGGCACCTCTGGGAAGCCTCTCCCAGCAGGCGGCGCGGTGGTCCCCTCCGAGGCGGGGATCCCCGGCTTCTCCGTGATTCCTGCCGGAGTCCGCCCACCCGGCGCGGGCAGGGCGCGGAGGGTCCCCGCCAGGCGAGGGCTGTTCCAGGCCTGCCCCTCGCCCAAGGCAGCGGCCTTCCCCGAAGCGCGTGGGGTGGAAAACGGCCGTGCTTTCCGCGCCCCGCGAGGTGCAGGCGCAGCGCCGGCCTGGGGCTCCCGCGTCGGAGGAATGCGGCGTTACGGCCAGCACAGCCACCTCCTGCTGTCACCTTCCCTTCGCTCTTCTCGCGGGGGTTCTCACCGAGGGGTAATAAACCCGGCTCTGCCGGCCGGTCCCCTCCCACCTCGTACCCCAGGAACGCGCCGCCGCCCCCGCGCGCCCCACGCACGTCCAGTCCCGTTTCCACGGGGAGCGAGGGGACGGCAGGGCGGGCCTCTATGTCCCCCGCGTCCTTCTCTGGGCGCTGGGCCCGAGGTGGGCAGAGGCGCCGCGCTCGGGCTTCCCTCTGCACAGGTGAGGGGCGCGTGAGCCTGGGGCCCGGGAAGGGCTGTCAGTGGCGCCACCAGGGGCGCCGCTGGGCGAGGGACGCGCGGGGACAGGTGTACGAGAAAACGCCCGACGGGACAGTGGAGCCTCGG
>NW_006159840.1:6396198-6405330 GCF_000334495.1 Tupaia belangeri chinensis | reverse complement strand
TTCTCGGGACAGCGGCGGCCTGGGGGGGGAAAGTGGCTCAGGGGTAGCGAGTCGGGGCCCGGGGGCGGCGGGCGCAGGCAGGCGGGAGGATGAGTTCGCCGGGCGCCGAGGGCGCGGGGAAGAGCCTGCAGTACCGCGTGGACCACCTGCTGAGCGCCGTGGAGAGCGAGCTGCAGGCGGGCAGCGAGAAGGGCGACCCCACGGAGCGCGAGCTGCGCGTGGGCCTGGAGGAGAGCGAGCTGTGGCTGCGCTTCAAGGAGCTCACGAACGAGATGATCGTGACCAAGAACGGCAGGTAGGTGCCCGCGCACGCACCGGGGCCTGGACGGCTCCTGGACGGCTCCGGCTCCGGCTCCGGCCCGTCTCTGGCCGAGGACGTCTGTTTCCGCTTTCAGCTAACAGCCCGGTGTGGTTCCCGACCCGCAGCGTCTCCCGGACCAGCGCCGCCCTCAGTGCTTCCCCAGACTCTCCTGCTCCTGCCTCTGGAGGCTGCCTGGGCCTAGGGACCAGGAGGGCCTGGGGAAGGAGGACTTGGGAGTCACCTCTGGAAGTCCCCAAGAGGCTCCTCTTTGCCTCGAAGTAGTGGGAACCTCGGTGCAGGCTCCCTGCCTAGTCCTGCCGCCAGAGCCGGGGTCCTCCTGCCGCCTTCTCCCGCAGGAGAATGTTCCCGGTGCTGAAGGTGAACGTGTCCGGCCTGGACCCCAACGCCATGTACTCCTTCCTGCTGGACTTCGTGGCGGCTGACAGCCACCGCTGGAAGTACGTGAATGGGGAGTGGGTGCCGGGTGGCAAGCCTGAGCCGCAGGCGCCCAGCTGCGTTTACATCCACCCTGACTCGCCCAACTTCGGGGCCCACTGGATGAAGGCGCCCGTCTCCTTCAGCAAAGTCAAGCTCACCAACAAGCTCAACGGAGGGGGCCAGGTAGGTGTAGGTGTGAGGGACTCCAGGCCTGCGTCTGCCTGGGCGGGTCCTGGAGGGCTCTGCTTGGACAGGAGGTGACCTCTGCCCTGGAGAAGCTGCCGCCGCTGTCCCCAATGAAGCCCTTGGTGTCCAGTAGCACCAGTGCCTGGGGAAGGGATCAGAGTGGGAGCTCTCCTCTTAGCCGGCTGGAGCAACCCTCCCCAGGGAGAGGCACCAGCCCCCACAGGAAAGCCACGCTAACGCCAGTGCCTGGTGTGTTACTGCCTGAAGTCTGAGAAACCTGTACGTTGTTTTTTCTAAAGAACATTCTTTAGTTGGAAATTGTTCCTAGAAGACCCCGAAACCTGGCAGGTTGCAAACAAGCTCAGGCTTCTAAAGACCTCTAGAACCTCCTGGAGACCTTAGCACTTCTCTCTCCGAGGTCAGGAGTGTGTGATGGCGTCACGCCCTGCTGGCGTGTGGCATCTCATGCTCCTTTTGGAACAGCCTGGGTCGTGGCTCCATACTTGGCTGGGAGGCAGCCCCTGCCTCTGCACGGGGAAGGCGCTTTCGGGACCTGCACGCGGTTTTGCCCCTGCGTCTGTCCGAGCTGGGGCCTTGCCATCCCTCCCGTGTCTGTCTCCGCAGATCATGCTGAACTCCCTGCACAAGTATGAGCCTCGTATTCACATAGTGAGAGTCGGGGGGCCCCAGCGCATGGTCACCAGCCGCTGCTTTCCCGAGACCCAGTTCATCGCTGTGACGGCTTACCAGAACGAGGAGGTGTGAAGCAGGAGGGGCCGGGCGAGGGTGGGAGGTGGGGGTGGCTTTGGCCGAGACTGGAGACCCACGTGGGAGCACCCTTCCAGGGCCGATCATGACTGAGATTAGTGCACAGTGAGTTGTCGCCCCAGCATTTCCCCAACTCCTGCAAAAGCGTCTAACACTAGCAGAATCGACTGAATGCTCGAAATGAAAAGATGGGGCCTGCAGGTGGCATAGTGGTTAGGGTGCTGGACTCCCACATGGTTAGCAGCAGTTCAAGTCCCAGGCCTGGCAGCTGGAAATCATGCACCGCGCATGTGCATGTGTGTCCAAAATCCCAAGAGGAGAATGGGTTGTGGGGGACTGTCCCCCCGGGAGGTGATTTCTCACTTTCTCCCTCCCTGTCTCTTTCTGGTGAGTGCATGGGCCCTAATTTTACAAAAATGTAAAAATTAAAATAAAAAGGGAGAAAAAGAAGGGTGGGTGAGTGTTCAGGTTAAGTACCAGACTTTAGTGAGGGGTGGCCTCTCCTTACAGCCCTCCCAAACCACGCAGCGTGGAGGCAGTTAGTTACCAGAGCCTGGCTAGGTGTCTGTGCGCTTCATCTGGCCTCGCAGCACGGAGAATGTGAGATTCGTTGGTGAAGTTGGTGCTGACCACAGACTAGGGCTAGCCGACCAGTCTGTCTTTCCTAAGCAGATTCGGGTTAGGTTTGGAGCATTTCTGATTTATGCACATGGAATATTGTCACGTGTGGTTAAATTTATTGTGAATTTTACCGAGAAACTGGCATTTCAAACTTCCCACAAACATGTACTTCTTTATAAAACACGCAAGTACCCAGCTACCTCAGGCTGCAGTAGGAAGATAGCCATGGAAAGAGGGCTGGCTCTGTGTGAACATTTGGACAGATGGCTCTCAGTTTCTTGGTGCCAAATAAGTCCTCCGGCAGTATACTAGTAAATATAATGTTTTGTTTTTCAGATCACAGCTCTTAAAATTAAGTACAATCCATTTGCCAAAGCTTTTCTCGATGCAAAGGAAAGGTGAGAGAATTCTAGCTGTAGTCCTTGGGCAGAGACGTGCGGAAGAGGAAGTGCCACTGCAAACACTGTTTCCCGTGTTTTCCCTTCTTGATGATTTTGACAGAAGTGACCCCAAAGACATGATGGAGGAGGCCGGAGACAGCCAGCAGCCCGGGTGCTCCCAATGTACGGTTCGTCGCGCTCTGTGCTCCTCGCCGGGGACTACACTGGCCCAGAGCTGGGAGCTGGAGATGAGCAACATGGCTTCCAGGGTGGCCAGGACTCGTCTGGCCCTGCTGCGCAAGGCACAGGGCCCTCTGGTCAGGAGCTGGAGTGACCTACACCTCTGCTCCAGCTGGAGTTGTGGTGCTCAGCCAGCCTGGGGACAGCACCTGGTGGCTCTGTGTGGCTCCCAGGCAGCTACAGCCAGGCCTAGGATGGGTTGTTGAGACCCCGGGGATGTTCAGACCATCCTGTCCTGGGAGGGGAGAGGCCAGCTCTTCGCAGCCTCCAGGTGGTCCCTGCTGTTGTTAATAGTTGAAAATTGAAGGGCCATCCCTGGGGTGGGTGATGCTTGTGGGTACTCTTGCCCTGTGCCCACCTTGGTCCCCTGGACGGTCACCTGGACGGTGTAGCAACATTAAGGAGGGTCCTGCCATGAATCTCTCGCTGTAGTCTCATGTGGCGGCTGCCGGAGACCTGCCGGAGACTCACTCCTCCTCGATAGCTTTCTGTTCTGAAAATGTATTTTAAAAAGTCATCTTCTGGGTTAATTTAACATTTCCTCTTAAAGTGGCTAAGAGCGGTCTTAGAATGGAGTGTGAAGGTTGCTTTGGCAAGTGAGGCAGTGCCAGTCCTGGAAGACGCGCGTTGAGGCTGGGATTCAGAGCTGGAGGGGTTGTATTAGAAGGGTTGCCTTTTTGGAATGGAAAGAAAACGTGGTTAAGAGGTGGATCCCACATGGCTGGGGTGCTTGAGTGCTGGCCCGAAGGCTTGAGGCTTGTGCACGTGTGCCCCAAGTCCCACAGGGTGGAGAAATGGAGGTGAAGGGATTGCCAAGGGATTGTGCGTGACCATGCACCGTGGGTGCTTCCCCGTCTTCTCTCTCTGTTGGGCATGTGTGCCCTTTGGTAACTGAAAAGGTGGAGCTGAGTTTTGAAGGAGGGCAGGGTTGCATAGTGAGCAGAATAGGCAGGCAGAGAGGCCAGAAGCCCCTGGCAACCGCTGCTAGGAGTTGGGGATGGGGGTGCCTCTCCTCTGGTGTTGTCTCTGCCTCTGTGTTTCCATCACACCCAGCTCTGGCATGTCTTCCCTCTGGCTCTGTCTGTCCTGGTGTTCATGCCCAGCTGGGAAATGGCTCCTGTGGGGTCAGAGGGTCTTTGGGCACACCTGCTGCCAGTGGGTGAGGAGCAGCTTGCCCTGGACAGGCTGGGATTCAGGTGTGCTTGGCGGGACCTGGGCTAACCCGGGCTAACCTGGGCTAACCTGAGCTAACCTGAGCTAACCTGAGCTAAACTGGGCTAACCTGGGCTAACCTGAGCTAACCTGAACTAACCTGGGCTAACCTGAGCTAACCTGGGCTAACACGAGCTAACACGAGCTAACACGAGCTAACCCGGGCTAACCCGATCTAACCTGGGCTAACCTGGGCTAACCTGAGCTAACCTGAACTAACCTGGGCTAACCTGAGCTAACCTGGGCTAACACGAGCTAACACGAGCTAACACGAGCTAACCCGGGCTAACCCGATCTAACCTGGGCTAACCTGGGCTAACCTGAGCTAACCTGAACTAACCTGGGCTAACCTGAGCTAACCTGGGCTAACACGAGCTAACACGAGCTAACACGAGCTAACCCGGGCTAACCCGATCTAACCTGGGCTAACCTGGGCTAACCTGAGCTAACCTGAACTAACCTGGGCTAACCTGAGCTAACCTGGGCTAACACGAGCTAACACGAGCTAACACGAGCTAACCCGGGCTAACCCGATCTAACCTGGGCTAACCTGGGCTAACCTGAGCTAACCTGAACTAACCTGGGCTAACCTGAGCTAACCTGGGCTAACACGAGCTAACACGAGCTAACACGAGCTAACCCGGGCTAACCCGATCTAACCTGGGCTAACCTGGGCTAACCTGAGCTAACCTGAACTAACCTGGGCTAACCTGAGCTAACCTGGGCTAACACGAGCTAACACGAGCTAACACGAGCTAACCCGGGCTAACCCGATCTAACCTGGGCTAACCTGGGCTAACCTGAGCTAACCTGAACTAACCTGGGCTAACCTGAGCTAACCTGGGCTAACACGAGCTAACACGAGCTAACACGAGCTAACCCGGGCTAACCCGATCTAACCTGGGCTAACCTGGGCTAACCTGAGCTAACCTGAACTAACCTGGGCTAACCTGAGCTAACCTGGGCTAACACGAGCTAACACGAGCTAACACGAGCTAACCCGGGCTAACCCGATCTAACCTGGGCTAACCTGGGCTAACCTGAGCTAACCTGAACTAACCTGGGCTAACCTGAGCTAACCTGGGCTAACACGAGCTAACACGAGCTAACACGAGCTAACCCGGGCTAACCCGATCTAACCTGGGCTAACCTGGGCTAACCTGAGCTAACCTGAACTAACCTGGGCTAACCTGAGCTAACCTGGGCTAACACGAGCTAACACGAGCTAACACGAGCTAACCCGGGCTAACCCGATCTAACCTGGGCTAACCTGGGCTAACCTGAGCTAACCTGAACTAACCTGGGCTAACCTGAGCTAACCTGGGCTAACACGAGCTAACACGAGCTAACACGAGCTAACCCGGGCTAACCCGATCTAACCTGGGCTAACCTGGGCTAACCTGAGCTAACCTGAACTAACCTGGGCTAACCTGAGCTAACCTGGGCTAACACGAGCTAACACGAGCTAACACGAGCTAACCCGGGCTAACCCGATCTAACCTGGGCTAACCTGGGCTAACCTGAGCTAACCCGGGCTAACCTGGGCTAACCTGGGCCCTGAGGCTTGGCCTGAGCAGTCAACAGAGACTCCTGAGGGTCCAGCGCTTCCCTGCTGCAGTTCAAGCGCCAGTCACTCCGCATTCTTTCCCACAGCAGGGGGGTGGCTCATTCCGGGCACCAGCGCCCTCTGTCCGCCTGCCAGCCCCCACCCTCAGTTGGGAGCCCCCCTGCCGCTCCCCTCCACACACGGCTGTGAGAGGTACCCGGGCCTGAGGAGCCACCGGCCATCGCCCTACCCCAGCCCTTACGCTCACCGGAGCAGCTCTCCACGTAAGTGAGGGTCTGAGTCTAGGGGGCGGCAAGCGGCCACTCCTGGAAAGGCCTTCTTTGGGGGCCCCCTGCTGGAGCCCACACAAGGCCCAGTACTCTGGTACCTTGAAAGGAGGCCTTCCTTTCATGTCCACGCCACTGGCAGGCTCCCGGCCCAGCCTCCCCAAGGTCCAGGACAGAGACTTCCAGCCCGGAGGGTGCCTCAGAGCTGTGCTTGCAGTCTTCAAGGTGACAGTTCTGAGCCTCTTACGACCCTCGCTGAGGTGCCAACATTAGATCCCCAGGCACAAAGAGTCCCAAAACCTGGCCCAGTGCCAGGCTGCACCCCAGACCTACAAAACCAGCAGCTCTGGGCGGGGGTGTGGGGGCAGCCATCCTGGTTCTTCCCCCGCCGTGACCACCAGGACAGACGGCGAAGTCCCCGCTGCCCCGTCTGGCACCGCGCATGCCTGCACTTAATTTTGTCTGGCTCCAAAAGGAGGAAGACAGTTAGAGAATGCCATAAAGCAATTAAGCTCTTACAGCTGTTCTAAAACAAAGGGCGCGTATGTGGTAAGGACAGTCTTCGCGCCGTGCTTGACCAGAGCGTAGACTGAGGCAAGGCCACGGTTTGCATTTTGCCTCTGGAGTCCTGGTTTCTCTACTATGGTCAACTCTTATGCAATAGTCCCTGGTGAAAAGGCAGCTTGAAGTTACATTTCTTATTTTTAAACGGAAGTAACCCCCAATCGGGTGAGTACCGATTCCCCACCCACCGGCATCCACTGAGCCTGTTACTGCAGTAAACGGGCTTCAAAGGCCTGTGGGCACATGCAGTCGGTGTGAGTTTTGCACCAAAAGGTGCAAAAACTTCTGTAATCCATGCATGTTCTTTCACGCAATGTGCCTTTCCATGAGCTTTCTGAGAGCCCCGTACTTCCAGATGTTTACAGTGACAGTAAACCCTGGCCCGGGACAACCCCGACGCACACTGAGCTGACGGTCTCTGCAGTTAGTGTCCCGCGCACATTTCGTTTTCGATGGAGGGGTCTTCCATTTGCCAGTCGGAGTTCACTGCTTTCCGAGCTCTGGAAGGTCGCCAGTAACTCCGCCCTGTCTCCTGTCCCCAGCCTATTCCGACAGCTCGTCCGCATGCCTGTCCATGCTGCAGACCCATGACAACTGGTCCAACCTCAGCATGCCTGCCCACAGCAGCGTCCTCCCCGTGAGCCACACCGCCAGCCCACCTGCTGGCTCTAGGTAACGTACGGTGGGGAGTGGCCCCACCTGTGGAGCCACCTCATGCCATCTCTGTCCCCCGAGGCCCCGGGCCTGCTCTGTGCCTGTGGAGCTGTGTTAGGCACCTGCCTGTCAGCTCCCGTTAGCTCCCGGGCCTTAGGCACGTGACTGCGGGTTCCCAAGTGCGTCTGGTCTTCCTGGGAAGACTTAGGTTCCTGGAGAACTGTGATGTGGAATGGGAGCTGGGCTGTCACACGGCGAGACAAACCCAGGGCCCGGCCCTGGCTCTGCCACCTCCTGGTTCATGTGACAGATGCCGCTCACCTCGCAGAGCGCGTTCTTTGCACAGAAGGAAAAGATGCTGAGGTCACCCCAGGTGGAGCATCTCTCAGGCTGTTGAGGTCGTAGGTCGGGTCTGAAGAACTGTTTCTAGAACCTCTTTCTATGGGGGCTATCACATTAAGGAAATCGTTTGTGGGCTTTTCTGTGGATATAGGGTCAAAGTAGAGAATGACAACTATTTTGCTATTAACTTACAAATTTACATGGAAGGGAAAATGGCTCAAGAATGAAGGAAGGTGGTAAATACATTACACTTCCTCACACCTGGAAGTCGAAGCAGCAGTGCTAGAAGTCAGCCCTCATTTTCCAGTTAGGAACCTGAAACACTGAACAGGTGTTTGCTCCCAGTGGCGTGAGCCCGGGACCCAGAGACCCGGACCTCAGAGGCAGTGCGTCATTGTGTGTAGAGTATTAAAATATGCCTAGTCTCTTAACTCTCCTCATCTAGGAAACTGTTCCTTTGCAATCCCATTACTCCTTTTTTTTTTTTTTTGAGAGGTTTTTGCTATAGGTTGCGTGCGCTCGCCAGACAGACAGAGACATAGAGAGAGAAAGCGAGAAATCACCCCCCAGGGGGGATGGCCATGCCGCAATCCCTTCTCCTCCATTCTCCTCTCGGGATCTTGGGCACGCACGCACACGGTCCCGGCGTGAATTTTAAGCCATCGGTTCCGGGACCCGAACCGCAGTCGACTACGTGGGAGTCCAGCGACATAGCCATTATGCTAGCTGCTGGTTCCCGCAATCCCATTACTCTTAAAAATAAAGCAAAGAGTGCCTGAATGGCAGACCTCTCAGGGGCTCTGGGCAGCCCGCCCACTGCAGACGACCAGGGCTACAGACTGCGGGCAGGGGACCCAGGGAAGGGTTCGATGTGGCTCTCCCTGGTGTCTCAGAGCCGCAGTCGCCCATCTGTGAGGTGGACAGTCCTCTGCCTCTGCCTTGACTGAGCAGGCTGTTTACCAGGTCACATGCTGCTGGCCACGGCTGGGCAGACGGCACAGCAGTGGAACGTGAGGTCTCATTCGTTGTGCGGAGGACGCTGCCGAGCTGTTCCCGGAACAGAGCTGTGGCAGCCTTACCCCGTTCGCGTCTGTGTGCGCCAGACGACTTCAGTCACTTCTTGTTTCCTCGCTCGCTACACTGGGAGCCTGCCTCACATAGGCCAGGAGCGATTGTGGGGAGCGGACGCACTCCCCGGTCTGACTCCCAGGTCCCCATCCCCATTGCTCAGCACCCGGCCACTGGGGCAGGTGTCTGTGCTGGAGCCAGCTGGCCACTCGGGAGGGCTGCCTCAGTCACACGGCCGCTGCGGTGGCTGGGCTGCCGGTTTAGCACAGGCTGGGCTCATCTGGTGGAACTCTTGGGTGTAGCTGAGAATTTCATGTTCTGAGTGAGAATGCAAACCTACCAGCCTGGGGGTTAGCAGATGGTGTAGCGGTTGCATTGCTGGACTCCCACATGGCTGACAGCGGTTCAAATCCCAGACCTGGTGTCTTCAAAATCATGCCAGGTGCGTGTGGGTGCGTGCCCAAGATCCCAGGAGGAGAATGAAGGAGAAGGGATTGCGTGGTGGCCATCCCCCCTGGAGGGCAA
>NW_006159840.1:6384509-6396117 GCF_000334495.1 Tupaia belangeri chinensis | reverse complement strand
GAGATGGGAGGGTGTGGTGGCCATCCCCCCTGGAGGGCAATTTCTTACTCTCCCTCTCACTGTCTCTGTCTCTCTCTCTGGTGAGTGCATGCGCCCAAGGCAAAAACCTCTCAGAAAAAGAAAACAAACAAAAAATATCACAAAAAACTACCAACGTAGAGTCTCTTAACCACTGCCAGACGAGGATATGGAAGTGACCTTTGCAGTCTGCCTGCGGATGACTTTGATGCTGACAGTATCTTGTACACACCTCACAGGGCGGGGTGCACCGTCTACCGGCAGACAAACCACGAGTGCAGTCCCCCAGCAGGGTCCCCAGGACCTGCTGCCCGTCCGCACCGCGGGGTGCCCTCTGAGCTCTGACGGCTTATGCTTTCCCTTCCAGTCAGTACGCCAGCCTGTGGTCTGTGAGCAACGGCAGCATCGCCCCCGGGTCTCAGGCTGCAGGCATGTCCAACGGGCTGGGGGCACAGTTCTTCCGAGGCTCCCCTGGGCACTACGCACCCCTGACGCACACGGTCGCCGCCTCCTCCTCTGGGTCCCCGCTGTATGAAGGGGCGGCCACGGTCACAGACATCTCCGACAGCCAGTACGACGCCTCAGCCCGGGGCCGCCTTCCGGCCTCATGGACCCCTGTGTCCCCACCCTCCATGTGAGCCCAGGCTGCTTCCCGGCCTCGTGGACCCCCCATGCCCCCGCCCTCCATGTGAGCCCAGGCCGTCCATGGCGCACTGACTGGTGTGCTCCCCAGTGCAGACTGCACCATCGTGTACTGGGCCAAATGCAGTCTGAGGGCTCAGGGGAAGGACAGGGCCCGGCTCATCCCCTGGAACCGAGAGGAGGGACATGCGCCACTGTCACAAGAGCCCGCCGCCCTCCGCCTGCAACTGTGGCCGTGGTCATTCGCGTGGCTTCAGGAATCCCAGCGTGCAGGGCAGCAGTGCCCGGTTCCCTGCAAGTCACAGGCCAGAGCTGTTTGTGAGGGTCGGAAGGTGTTCATCGTTTCCCATAGGCCTATCGGTGACTTTGGCACACCAGACTCAGCTCCTCTGGCCCTGCTGAGTGAGAAAAAGCACACTTGTAATTCTCCTCGTTGCTTTCAAGTAGTTAAGGACAGGCCGGAGCCGGAGGACAGCAGATTTTAGGTGAGCTGGAGATTGGAGTGAACTGTTTATTTCGAACATTTGTAGCTAATCTCTTGATTTGTTAAGGCCACAACTGTTTTATATTTTTCTTTTGATAATAACCAAAGACATGTCAGCAGAAAGCGTTTTCTACCCAATAAAGACTGGTATGCAGAAGTGTTGGCCGTGACTGCCCGAGCCCCTTGTGTGAGGGTTTCTGCTGTGTCTTGTGGCTGGTGGTGGAGGCCGTGTCCTGGAGAAGCACGCTGTTAGGAGTGAGCCGGGCTGAGCTGGAAGGGCATCTTCACCTGCCTGTACTAACTGCCTCGCAAATCCGAGGCTGTGAAGTGGTTCTCAGGAGCCTGACCACGCGGAATCGGGTGACCGGCGATGGACAGGTGTATTACACGCCAACACCACGCAGAGTGATCCAGGGACCTGCCCAGCTCCATCGGGGTGCGGAGGGGTGGTGATGGGTTAGCGGCAGCGTAAGTGCAGTTGCCGTGGTAACCCGGGTGAGCCAGCACCTGCTGCTCCCCGCACAGCCCAGCACAGCTGACAGGTGCTCCATCAGGGCAGTCCCCCTGAGTGGCAGGACCCTTCAGGTGGACCCTCAGTTGTGTCCTTATATTCCAGACCTCAGATTACAGATGGCCACCGACTCAGAGCTCAGTACTGCAGAGTGGCATTAGGACCACGCGTCACATACAGCAGAGTGGAAGGGCGGGACCACGCGTCATCACATACAGGAGAGTGGGAGGGTGGGACCACATGTCACATACAGGAGAGTGGGGGGGCAGGACCATGCGTCATCACATGTAGGGGAGTGGGGGGATAGGACCACGTGTCATCATACACAGGGGAGTGGGGGGGTAGGAACACGTGTCATCATACATAGGGGAGTGGGGGGGTAGATCACGTGTCATCATACACAGGGACTGGGGGGGTAGGACCACGTGTCATCATACACAGGGACTGGGGGGGTAGGACCACGTGTCATCATACACAGGGGAGTGGGGGGGTAGACCACGCGTCATCATACACAGGGGACTGGAGGGATAGGGCCACGCATCATCATACACAGGGGACTGGAGGGATAGGGCCACGCATCATCATACACAGGGAGTCGGGGGGTAGGACCACGTGCCATCATACACAGGGAGTCGGGGGGTAGGACCACGTGCCATCATACACAGGGAGTCGGGGGGTAGGACCACGTGCCATCATACACAGGGAGTCGGGGGGTAGGACCACGTGCCATCATACACAGGGAGTCGGGGGGTAGGACCACGTGTCATCATACACAGGGGAGTGGGGGTTAGGACCATGCGTCATCATACACAGGGCTTGGGGGGGTAGATCATGTGTCATCATACACAGGGAGTGGGAGGGTAGGACCACGCATCATCATATGCAGGGGAGTGGGGGGGTAGACCACGTGTCATCATACACAGGGAGTGGGGGGGTAGGACCACGCATCATCATACACAGGGGACTGGGGGGGTAGACCACGCGTCATCATACACAGGGGAGTGGGGGGGTAGATCACGTGTCATCATACACAGGGGAGTGGGGGGGTAGATCACGTGTCATCATACACAGGGGAGTGGGGGGGTAGATCACGTGTCATCATACACAGGGGAGTGGGGGGGTAGATCACGTGTCATCATACACAGGGGAGTGGGGGGGTAGACCACGTGTCATCATACACAGGGAGTGGGGGGGTAGGCCACGTGTCATCATACATAGGGAGTGGGGGGTAGGACCACGTGTCATCATACACGGGAGTGGGGGTGTAGGACCACATGTCATCATACACAGGGGACTGGGGGGGTAGGACCACGTGTCATCACATGCAAGGGAGTGGGAGGCATTAGGACCATGTGTCGTCATAGGTAGGACCACGCATTGTCATACACAGGAGAGTTGGAGGAGTAGGACCACGCATCATCACACGCAGGACAGTGGGGGTAGGGTAGGACCACATGTCATCACACACAGGGGAGTGGGTGGGTAGGACGATGTGTCATCGCACGCAGGGGAGTGGGTGGGTAGGACCATGCGTCGTCATACACAGGGGAGTGGGGGGGTAGGACCACGCGGTGTCACATGCAGGACAGTGGGGGGGGGTAGGACCATGCGGCGTCACACGCAGGGGAGTGGGAGGCGTTAGGACCACGTAGAGGGGAAGTGAGAAAAGGAGGCTGGGGCTCCGAGGCCTCCCCAGCAGAGAAGTCACGTCCAAGTCACCATCCCTGGCGGTCTCTTGTAGACGCCACTGAGCAGTCACAGGACCTGAAGGGTTTGCCTTGCTGAGTGCAAGCTGCAGTCTCAGAACCAGGGTAAGCCGGAGTTTTCCCGGCGGGCTCTCCTGACTGTGAATAACCACTAATGGGCTGGGGAGTTTCGCACTCACGTAGAATACTCCCATACTCCCGGCCGGGCCTCCGCGCGGTCTGTTGGAGGAGTGTTTTCTGAGTAAGCCCGCTGTCCCGGGAGTCAGGCCGTGGGGCCGCGGCAGCGACGGGAGAGCACTGCACCGCTGAGTTCCTTTGGCTTCCTCGCCACGAGACCTGGGAGAGGGCTAGAGGACTCTTTCTCTTTCTGTCTCTGGTGAACACACATGCCCTATAGCAAATTGAAAATAAATAAATAAATATTTTTTTAAAGAGTCTGCTTAAAGTCTGTGTTCTCTGCGACTGTTTGAGTATGTGTCACCTGATCTTCCTATTCTTTCTTTTGGGGAGGGAGTGGTAGTGGAAGATAGGGATTATGCCTTGTAGAAAAAAAGAAACTGCAACATGTATTTGAAAATGGGTATTTACTGAAGATATACCTGACTAGCAACGTGGGTAAGTCAGCCAATGGCAGCAGTACAGATTACGGTGTCCCCAGAGCCAGGTTCAACACAGGCCAAGGCGTCCCGGAGTCAGGTCGAACACAGAGCCCAACCAGCCGTGAGCTGGCACTCCGGGAGCTCCAGGGCTGCAAGTCGGCGTGCCAGGAGAAGGGGACAGTGAGAGGTCTCTGTACTTGTGCCCACGGGGAGGGCTGAGGGAGACCGGCTCACAGAATGACCTCCGGAGGCCCAGGGGTGCCGCCACCGGCCGTTTGCGCGTGGGAGGATCGGGAGGCTGGGGGCAGAGTTGGTCCACCCTGAAGGCCCAAGGACAGGGACCGTGATGACAGGGGCAGGAGAAGATGGTGGTCTGAACTCAAGCAGGGAGAGCCAGTTCAACCTTCCTGCCCTTCCTGTTCTACCTAGACCCTCTCTGGGTTAGACCAGGCCTCCCTCCACTGGCCAGGGAGGTCTATACTCAGCTCACCGATTCACCGGTTCAGTCTCTTCCTCAAATACCCTCAAACACCTAGAAATATGTTTTTGCAGTTCTATGGGCACCCTTTAGCCCACGGGACACATAGCACCATCATAAAACCACCATTCTATTTCCTAGCATCATAGTGGGTCGTTGGCAAAGTCATGATGCGCTTCTGCATAGACAAACATAGAAATACACCCTGGCCTTCCCGACGTCCCAGCATTTCTTTGAAAGTCCTGTGCGCTGTCGGCGCTCTGTCCGGAGCCCTCCGCTGACGGCCGGAACCAGAGCGTAGTTGGATAGGAAAGCTCCTCCCCGGTTCCCCAGGCTGCAGCTGTAAGAAAGAAAGCTTATTTTTCTTTTGAAAACTATGGTTATAATTGTATTTTTCTTTCCACTAAAAAGAAGAGGCTAAATGACCATGTCCTTTTCCTGACTTTTTTCCCAAAGTGAATTCCAAATTAGGCATCAAGAACTATACAATTCTTACGTAACGAGACTGTAAAAATAGTATTTTTCAGTTTGAAAACTGCCTTTGGCGATATTATTTATTCAAATAGGCCAGCTATTGCTAAGTTTCCATAGATTCAAATTCTTTAAAAGTGTGTATCTTTGTGACAGTGAGGTAGATTCTGCAGAATTTAACAATGAAAATACAGAAATAACATCTTAATTTTTTTTTAATTAGAGAAAAATTTACAGGACAGGGTGCATGCACTTGCTGAAGAGAGAACAAGAGAGAGAGGGCACCCCCAGGGGAAGTAGTCACCCTATAATCCCTTTTTCTCCATTTCTCCCTCCGTCTGGGGTTGGGGGCATGCACACACGTGCTGGGTGTGTTTCTCAACCTGCCAGGTCCGAGCCTTGAACCGTGTAGGCAGTCATGTGGGGTCCTGCCACCTTAACCGCCCGGCCATGGAGCTGGCATGCTGTTTTTCTTTTTAATTCACATTTCGGTCTGGTTTAGCGTAAAAGACCTGTGAAAATCTAGCCTTGTCCAGCACTGCTCGGATCAGGGACTGTTGTCAAGTCTGTGGTCTGGTTTTCACCTGTTACACAGGAAAACCCGACTGCCGTGGGTGACAAGGCCTCCGTGCATCAGCCTAAGCTCTCGTCTGGGAGCTGGTCGGACAACATTCGCTTTGCACTTATTTGTGTGTGAGTGTTGGCAAATAAGACCCAACTATGACAGTTTTACGTAATACCATCCAGAGGTTTTAATCAAATGGTTTTGCACCTTAGAGTGGATTTCTACCCCAAGAACAGGGTGTGTGTGTGTAACTGTGATTTTGCACAACTGCATGGGTTTGGATTTCATCCTAACCAGAAATGGAAAATACGCCCCTCACTGAAAATGCTGCAGTTTCTCTAAAACGTTTCCAGTCAAATTAAGGAGCTATGTTATGTCAGAATAAAGGTTTAGCTTTTGTTCCAAGGAATAAAAGGAAGAATTATGTAAGGCATTATCATTTGATTCATGTAACAGTAACGGGGAGGAAAGAGACCTCCAATTCCAGCATCCGAGAGGATCCACGAGGAGGGCTGGGCAGTGGCCCCAAGGCGGCGCGGGCCCTGGGGCTGGGTCCGAATAGGCCAGGGCTTGCACCTGCCTGTGCGCTGGGCCAGCAGGGACTGGGGCGGACCGTGCCTGGGACCTGGTCGGGCTGCTTCTCTCTCTCATGGAAGCAATAAACGTTTCCAGAATCCCTTTTCATTGGGTCCACGAAGGGGAAAGGCTGAGCAAGCAATATAGGACAGGCGCATATGAAGTCGGGCACGGCGCAGATTACGGCTGACACGAAGCGGGGCAGGCTGAGAAATACACACTACAGAAGGAACTAGAAGATAGTTTGCTATTATTTAAATCCCTCTAAAAGACACTGACCATTAGAGATGGTAGCAGTGCAGTGTGTGTTCATAATGTGTTTAAGCAAGACACAATAAAAGCACCTTGGACTTGGGGAGGAACGAGTCCACGGTAGCAGAAGGTTTTCTTTTCCTGTTTTTTCTAAATTGCCAAAGGGTGTTGGTGTTTGCTGAAGAGAAACAGACTGAGAGATGAGAAAGAGAAAGCAACCCCGATGGGCCGTGGCCACGCCACTGCACCCTCTCCCACCCCTCCCCGGGTGGCACTCACTCATGCACATGTCTGTGGGTGCAGACTGGGGTCGAAATCGGGGCCACGGGTCTTCTCCCGGGGCCGCTGCTCGTGACACCTGAGCGTGCCTTGCTCTCGCCCAGGCGGGAGCCGCTGGAGAAGGGCAGACACTGTCCCTGCTGCCTCCCAAACCTTGGCCCGTCTCGGGGACACTTTCACTTCACCCCGTTCTGGTCACCAGAGTGAATCTCGTGGCCACAGTCCCCATGGACAGTACGGGAGCTCTGCTCCTACGGGATTAGGTGACGGAATTCGGGGAAGGGGAATACAATTCGCCTACACTGCAACTTCACGTCCAGCAGTTCAGCTCTGACGAGAGCGATCTCCGCCACGAATACACGCCGCCTCCTAAGTGGCACTTCACGTCGGGTCATGTGATTCAAAACACGGTGCTTAAGCTCTGAGTGTGGCAGGTTACGGATTCGGCAAATGATGGCAAAGGTCATGTGGCGTAAGCTCTTTACGAAGCCCGGACTGGAAGCACGGGAGAGCGCAGGCGGGTTCTGAGGGGAAGGCAGGTTGGTAGCCTGGTTGTGATCCTCGTGGGCGGCCCGTGCCAGGACACGTCCGCTATACCGCGGTACCGCTTCACCAGGCTCTCGGGAGGACAGCTTCCTCCCTCTGTTACCCTTCCTTTCATCTTTAACCTGAAATTACTGTGTGCAAGTGATTTACAGAGAACCAGTGGTAATAAATATTCTTCTTAGAATAAAATTTGACTCTTAAAACGGGGACAAGAAAACATTGTATTTACAAAATATTTATGAAGGTCGGCAGCAAAATCCCTTCGAAAACTAACAAATGGACCCAGAGCCAAACTCAGAGCTGCACTTGCCCCCCGAGGGCAGGGAGAGGGCGCAGCCTTCCTGGGCCGGCGCCCACTTCTCAGCGCAGCTGCCCTCTCTGCTGGAAGTTCCGTGAGACTTTCCCGGACCCTCCGCTCCCACGTCTGCTCGCTCCTGCACTGGACCTGGGAAGGCTCGGGAGGTGGAGGTCCCTGCCCAGCCCCCCGCTGCAGGCTCCCTGTGAGAGGTTTGGGGCAGCAGCGACTGGGCCCGTCCCGGCCAGGTGTGAAGCCCCGGACATCAAACAGGAAGCCGAGCGGGCCACTTCAAGGCGTCATAAAGGCCCGCACTGCCCCAATAACCCCAGCGAGTCCGCGGTGTGCCCTGGCCAGCACCGGACGGTGGCAACTTCGGCTTGTTACCGGGACCAGATGGTTGACCTGGACCTCGGGTTTCAGTTCCTGGGACACAGGGGCAGCGGTCGGTCCGGGTGCTTAGGCCGTGCCGTCACCGGTCCCAGTGCCCTACGTGGGTTATTTAGCCCCTTACGGAGCAGACTCCTCCTACAGGGAAGGGCGTGGAGGCTCAGAGACACTGAGTATCTGTCCAAGGTCATCCAGCCCGTCCCTGCAGGGGTCCGACACCTTCCCGTCTCCCTATGCATGCATGCTCTGCCGGGCAGGAAGGCAGGCTGCATTCCTGTCGTGGTCACCTGTGGCCCTGGACGAAGCAGGTGCGCCCACACGGCTGCCACAGTGCTAAGAGGGAGAGGAGCCTGTGAGCTCTGGAGGGTCCAGCGCATCGATGACGCTGTCCAGTCTGCCCGGGAGCCCACGGGTGCTGGTGGGAGGAGGCGGGCGGTGGCGGGGACTGCGGCGGAGTGGGCCCTAACCAGTCGCTGAGGGAGGAGTGCAGGAGGGGAGGGGTGGCTCTTGGACACTGGGGATCCCTCAGCCCTCCTAGGGGTGCTTCAACAAGTTCATGGGAGAGTAGAGGTGAAGGTGAGAATTTTATTTTCTTACAAGGAAAAAAATGGAACGTTTCGGCCAGTGAATGGCGTGTTGGTTAAGGCAGTTAGATTCCCACATGGCCCGCTACGAGGTTGGAGTTCTGGACCTGGTGGATTGAAAAACATGCAGGGGTGGGGGGAGTAGGAGGACAGCAGATGGCATAGTGGTTATGCCGCTGGACTCCCATGACTGACTGCAGTTTGAATCCCAGACCTGGCGGCTTGAAAATCATGCCGGGCGTGTGTGCGTGTGTGTCCAAGATCCTGGGAGAAAAATGGAGAAGAGATTACATCATGGCCATCCCTCTGTGGGCCCTAACCAGTCGCTGAGGGAGGAGTGCAGGAGGGGAGGGGTGGCTCTTGGACACTGGGGATCCCTCAGCCCTCCTAGGGGTGCTTCAACAAGTTCATGGGAGAGTAGAGGTGAAGGTGAGAATTTTATTTTCTTACAAGGAAAAAAATGGAACGTTCCGGCCAGTGAATGGCGTGTTGGTTAAGGCAGTTAGATTCCCACATGGCCCGCTACGAGGTTGGAGTTCTGGACCTGGTGGATTGAAAAACATGCAGGGGTGGGGGGAGTAGGAGGACAGCAGATGGCATAGTGGTTATGTCGCTGGACTCCCATGACTGACTGCAGTTTGAATCCCAGACCTGGCGGCTTGAAAATCATGCCGGGCGTGTGTGCGTGTGTGTCCAAGATCCTGGGAGAAAAATGGAGAAGAGATTACATCATGGCCATCCCTCTGGGGGTGATTTTTCACTTTTCCTATCACTGTCTCTGTTTCTGTCTCTTTCTCTCTCTCCCCAGCAAGTGCATGCACCCTAAGGAGACCTCTATAAAAAAGAAAGAACAATTTGCAGGGTGCATGTGCACACATGCCCCAAGTCCCGAGGAAAGTGAAGGGATTGTGGCACGGTCATCACCCTGGGGGCGATTCCTTATTTTACCCCTCTCTAAAGAAAACAAAATTGAAACTCAGGAATAGCTTTCACGTAAGAGGCCTTTCCCAGGAACTTTTGGAAAACCCCGTGCATCCACAGTGCTGTTGCCATGGCACCATCCTTTCCTCCTGTCACAGATGCGTCCTGGAGACTGTGACGTGCTGGCGTCACATCAGGTGCTAGGTGTCCTGGGGAAACAAGAGGGACACCTTGTCACTGTCTCGATGCCATGACAGTCCCCAGCCTCAGCCAACCAGATCACGCACGCGTGTGCCTGGCGGGCTCAGGGAGGGCTGTGGCAGCACTAGCAACCTTCCCACGCGGGGCTGCCTCACAGAGTACTGCATTGTACCCTGGGCCTCCATCCGGCGCACCCCCTGTCTCCAATGAGCAAAGTCACCGCAGGTGTAGACGGCTCTCTGACACTGTGCTCCCGAATCAGTTCCGTTCTTCCAGTCCCTTACAAACAGCACGCGAGATTTCTCGGGCAACATTTGGTCATGCTCCTTCGCTGCCAAAGATCGAGGTTTTGTTAAAATCGTTTCTGTGGTTTGTACTCCAGAGACAAGAGCGTGCCCTCGAACGCAGAGCTGGGCCGTCTGGGATGGGCAGAAGGCTCCCCGCTGACACGCAGGGCCAGTTCCTTCTCCGATGTGGCGGGATCATCGGCTTGCTTCTGTGTGCTCGGCTCTTAGAGGCCAAGTGTGGAAATGCGTGCCATTCCTCACCTACGCAGGAGAATGTCCTCATCAGGAGCACAGTTCAGGCGGCGTGGAGGAAAATTCCTGGGGCGTGTGACTGACGGGGGGTGCAGTGAGAGGCGGGAGGCGATGTGCATTCTAATGAAGCGGGCGTGTTTCTGGAGAAAGTGGCTGTCCTAGCAGGGCCCTGCTTTATCTCTGACATGCATAATTAACTATGGGCTGAACCGTGACTCGTGTTTGATTTCTTGGGAAACTACCATTGACTTCCTTCCCCCCCACCCCATAGTGTGTGTGCGCGAGCCAGAGAGAGAAGTGAGAAATTACCCTCCCCACCCCAGTGGATGGCCATGCCACAATCCTTTTGGGTACCCACATACACACACCTGGCATGACTTTATTTTTTAAAGAGAGGTTTTTGCTATAGGGCATGTGTGCTCGCCGGAGGAGGCAAGAGACAGAGAAACAGAAAGTGAGAAATCACCCTCCAGGGGGGATGGCCATGCCACGATCCCTGCTCTTCCAGTCTCCTCTCAGGATTTTGGGCACCATGTACGTGTGCCTGGCATGAGTTTTAAGCAGCCGGGTCCAGGACTTGAACTATGGTGAGCCATATGAGAGTCCAGGGACATAACCATTACACCATCTGCTGGTCTCCTGGCATGACTTTCAAGCTGTCGGGTTCAGGACTTGAACCGTGGTCAGTCACATGGGAATGCAGTATCTTCCCCATGCCACCTGCTGGCCCCATGCCCTCTTTGATCTCCATGGCTCCCTGGTGAGCCTGGAGCTGCTGCTATGTGCGCTTTGTAGCGTGGAAACCGAGGGCTGTCGGGGAGACGGGGCGGGGTGGGGGGCTTGCAAATGCAGGGAGGGTAGGGGGCCACATCATTGCATATCAGTGCTTCTCTGTGCCAGCGTGGTGGCTCTGTGTCCTCCGTGGGTGGCTGCTAGGCAGCTCGGCTCTGAGACTCTGGCTGGAGCGTGAGGCCACAGACGGTCGCCCGGGCTTACATGGGAAGCCAAAGCTGGCGTCCTGTGGGGCTTCCTGGGTGTCATGCCTGGGTGCCTGTGGGAGGACAGCATGCCCCGCCCCCGTGAGACTGTGGTAGTTAACTTGTTGGGCGAGCCTGGATTGTCTGAGAGTCATTTCAACACTATTTTAAATGGTAACTTCAAAAGTGTGACAGTCGTGCCACGCAGGGTGACATCTGCCCCAGTCCACGACCTCGCACACCGGAGTTGCTGCTGGACTAGACTTTGCGTCTCTCTTTCAGGACGGCGTGCCGGCGTCAGCGCTCTCACAGCAGAAAACAGCTCCCCAGCGCGTCTTCCCAGGGAGGTCTCCCGTGCCCGAGGAGGTCCCATCCTCCGAGTACTTCTTGGCTGGGATGCTCATCCCGCTTCAGCAGGCGAGCTGCGGGGTGTGGACCACTGGTGTGGACGAGACTCAGTCACGTGCAGCACAAGCTCAGGGGCCGGGACTGAAGGGCAGGGACCATGTGGGACCCAGCTCCCTGACCCTCCAGGCCCTTTCCCTGCCCCGACGACACACAGCGATGGCTCACG
>NW_006159840.1:6346092-6383913 GCF_000334495.1 Tupaia belangeri chinensis | reverse complement strand
TGGGGGTGGGGGATGGTGGTGATTTTTTACTTTCTCTTTCACTGTCTCTGTCTCTTTCTCTCTCTCCCCAGCAAGTGCATGCACCCTAAGGAGACCTCTATAAAAAAGAAAGAACAATTTGCAGGGTGCATGTGCACACATGCCCCAAGTCCCGAGGAAAGTGAAGGGATTGTGGCACGGTCATCACCCTGGGGGCGATTCCTTATTTTACCCCTCTCTAAAGAAAACAAAATTGAAACTCAGGAATAGCTTTCACGTAAGAGGCCTTTCCCAGGAACTTTTGGAAAACCCCGTGCATCCACAGTGCTGTTGCCATGGCACCATCCTTTCCTCCTGTCACAGATGCGTCCTGGAGACTGTGACGTGCTGGCGTCACATCAGGTGCTAGGTGTCCTGGGGAAACAAGAGGGACACCTTGTCACTGTCTCGATGCCATGACAGTCCCCAGCCTCAGCCAACCAGATGGCGCATGCGTGTGCCTGGCGGGCTCAGGGAGGGCTGTGGCAGCACTAGCAACCTTCCCACGCGGGGCTGCCTCACAGAGTACTGCATTGTACCCTGGGCCTCCATCCGGCGCACCCCCTGTCTCCAATGAGCAAAGTCACCGCAGGTGTAGACGGCTCTCTGACACTGTGCTCCCGAATCAGTTCCGTTCTTCCAGTCCCTTACAAACAGCACGCGAGATTTCTCGGGCAACATTTGGTCATGCTCCTTCGCTGCCAAAGATCGAGGTTTTGTTAAAATCGTTTCTGTGGTTTGTACTCCAGAGACAAGAGCGTGCCCTCGAACGCAGAGCTGGGCCGTCTGGGATGGGCAGAAGGCTCCCCGCTGACACGCAGGGCCAGTTCCTTCTCCGATGTGGCGGGATCATCGGCTTGCTTCTGTGTGCTCGGCTCTTAGAGGCCAAGTGTGGAAATGCGTGCCATTCCTCACCTACGCAGGAGAATGTCCTCATCAGGAGCACAGTTCAGGCGGCGTGGAGGAAAATTCCTGGGGCGTGTGACTGACGGGGGGTGCAGTGAGAGGCGGGAGGCGATGTGCATTCTAATGAAGCGGGCGTGTTTCTGGAGAAAGTGGCTGTCCTAGCAGGGCCCTGCTTTATCTCTGACATGCATAATTAACTATGGGCTGAACCGTGACTCGTGTTTGATTTCTTGGGAAACTACCATTGACTTCCTTCCCCCCCACCCCATAGTGTGTGTGCGCGAGCCAGAGAGAGAAGTGAGAAATTACCCTCCCCACCCCAGTGGATGGCCATGCCACAATCCTTTTGGGTACCCACATACACACACCTGGCATGACTTTATTTTTTAAAGAGAGGTTTTTGCTATAGGGCATGTGTGCTCGCCGGAGGAGGCAAGAGACAGAGAAACAGAAAGTGAGAAATCACCCTCCAGGGGGGATGGCCATGCCACGATCCCTGCTCTTCCAGTCTCCTCTCAGGATTTTGGGCCCCATGTACATGTGCCTGGCATGAGTTTTAAGCAGCCGGGTCCAGGACTTGAACTATGGTGAGCCATATGAGAGTCCAGGGACATAACCATTACACCATCTGCTGGTCTCCTGGCATGACTTTCAAGCTGTCGGGTTCAGGACTTGAACCGTGGTCAGTCACATGGGAATGCAGTATCTTCCCCATGCCACCTGCTGGCCCCATGCCCTCTTTGATCTCCATGGCTCCCTGGTGAGCCTGGAGCTGCTGCTATGTGCGCTTTGTAGCGTGGAAACCGAGGGCTGGCGGGGAGACGGGGCGGGGTGGGGGGCTTGCAAATGCAGGGAGGGTAGGGGGCCACATCATTGCATATCAGTGCTTCTCTGTGCCAGCGTGGTGGCTCTGTGTCCTCCGTGGGTGGCTGCTAGGCAGCTCGGCTCTGAGACTCTGGCTGGAGCGTGAGGCCACAGACGGTCGCCCGGGCTTACATGGGAAGCCAAAGCTGGCGGCCTGTGGGGCTTCCTGGGTGTCATGCCTGGGTGCCTGTGGGAGGACAGCATGCCCCGCCCCCGTGAGACTGTGGTAGTTAACTTGTTGGGCGAGCCTGGATTGTCTGAGAGTCATTTCAACACTATTTTAAATGGTAACTTCAAAAGTGTGACAGTCGTGCCACGCAGGGTGACATCTGCCCCAGTCCACGACCTCGCACACCGGAGTTGCTGCTGGACTAGACTTTGCGTCTCTCTTTCAGGACGGCGTGCCGGCGTCAGCGCTCTCACAGCAGAAAACAGCTCCCCAGCGCGTCTTCCCAGGGAGGTCTCCCGTGCCCGAGGAGGTCCCATCCTCCGAGTACTTCTTGGCTGGGATGCTCATCCCGCTTCAGCAGGCGAGCTGCGGGGTGTGGACCACTGGTGTGGACGAGACTCAGTCACGTGCAGCACAAGCTCAGGGGCCGGGACTGAAGGGCAGGGACCATGTGGGACCCAGCTCCCTGACCCTCCAGGCCCTTTCCCTGCCCCGACGACACACAGCGATGGCTCACGTTCACGCGGGACAGTGCCATGCGTGGTATGCGTGTGCGTGGTGGAGCGAGCAGTGTGGGGCGGCCAGCAGCCCTCACCGCAGACACCTGCCGTCTCTCTGTGCGGGCGTTAGTGGTCTCTCTGGCCGTGTTACAATACCAATGTTTTATTAAGTGCTGTGCGACAAACACTAGGACCCATTCCTGCCACCCGACTGCCACTGCGTCCCGCTGACCAGCCGCCCCACTGCCCTCCCAGCCACTCTGCTCCGACGAGATCGGCGTTTTCAGGTCGCTGCGTGTGACCAAGGCCATGCCGTGGCTGGCTGCATGCCTGGGCCATCTTACTTTCCGTACTGTCCTCCAGGCTCGCCTCTGCTGCCACGACGTTCTCCGTGGTGTAAGATGCCACGTTTTCTTTGCCACTTTCTCCGAGTGTGGGTGGCACTCAGGCTGGTCCCGCATCTTGGCTGTCGTGCGTGGCGCAGCAATAACCACGGGTGTGCAGAACGCTCCGACACCGCCCCTTTGAATGCACATCCGGGCGTGGGTCGTGGCTTCTGGCCACGCGGCAGCTCTGCCTTAGGCTCTGGAGAAAGTGCCACACTTTTTTCTGTAATGGCCGTGCCCACCTACACGCCACCACGGTCACAGGGGCTCCCTTTCCACACCCTCTTCAGCATTTGCTACTTTTTTGTCTTTTCGATGACAGACATTCTTATTTATTTATTTAAACATTGTCTAAAAGAATTACTTATTTAATTTTATTTATTCATTCACTTTTTAAAATTTGACCAGAGAGAGATGTAGAGAGAAAGGGAAAGTGAAAAAGCAAGCCACCAGGTCTGGGACTCGAGCCGTGGTTGGCCGTGTGGGAGTGTCCAGCGCCTTAACCACCTTGCCACTTGTGGCCCCAATAATAGACATTTCTAACTGGGTAGGAACTTTTCCTTTAAGTGTGAGCAGGATTAGAAACTTTGCTTTTTTTTATGCTGCAATTTTATTTACAAAGCTTTTTTTGCCGTACAGAAAGTAAAAACGCTGTTGCGAGTTCAGTGTGACTGGGAGCCTCCGACGGCTGACTCAGCTCCGTCTACACCACAGCACGGCTTCCACGAGAACCTGACAATGCCTCCACTTTGCCAGGGTGAGGTTCCCCAGCCAGGTGGCGGGAGACTTGTGGACTCCGTGGAGGTAGGAGGGCCCGCTCCTCGGCCCTGTGCCGGGCGGTGTATCACAATCCTGGAGTCTGTACCACAACTGCTTCTTCCTCCTTTTAAAGCAGCTCCCAAATCTATGAGAAGTTCAGCCAATCCTGAGCCGTCCTATCTTGGCAGGTTTTCTGCAGGTAACTAATGAGCCTAGATGCTGGTGGGAAAACATGGAACTTAAGGCCCTTTTTATAGAGAGTAATCCGTGGGAAGGCTTTGCCCTCTATGGCTACGGCGCTAACCCTCAGCTGGAGTCCCTTACCAGCTTCCAGCGACAGCTTATTTTTTTTTCTAAACTTGCATGTGTTCGGTCTTGTCATTTAATCTGATTCGAGAGACCTCTTAAAAATGGAATCGGTTGAATTGCATTGATTGTTACAGAGGATTTTCCCCCTCAATTTTGCTATGGTGTGCGCGCTCACTGGAGAGAGACGGAGAGGGAGAGGGAAAGCCCGCCGCAGTGAGGCGTTTCCCCCGCCTGTCAGGATTTGGGGTGCACATACACACATGTCCGGGGGCTTTGCAAGCTGCGGGGCAGAGTTTGAACTACATGGTTGGTCATGTGAGATCTGGGTCCCCGAGTCACAGGCTGGCCATGTGGAGAACATGAATATTTTCATATTGCATTTACTATTTTCAACGTTGATTTATATATTTAAAGAGAGAGAGAGGTGTCTTTAGCAGGTCTCATCATACCCGGCTCCTTCCCCAGCCTTCCAGCACACAGCCATGGGTGCCTGTGGGCGCCTGGTATGTGCAAGCACCCGGGGCTCAGACAGACCAGGGCCTTCTCACGTAGCTGCTGCCTGCACCTGCACTGCGCCGACAACTGCGGTTTTTATTGCTATCTAAGACTTGTTTTTCAGGACCAGCAGTTGGTGTAATGGCTATGCCACTGGACTCCCATGACTGCAGTTCAAGTCCCGGACTCAGTGGCTTAAACTCACGCCGGGTGCATGTGCGTGCGTGCCCAAGATCCTGAGAGGAGAAAGGATTGCGGTGTGGCCATCCCCCTGGGGGGTGATTTCTCGCTTTCTCTCTCTCTGTTTTTTTGGCAAGTGCATGCACCCTATAGCAGAAACCTCTCACCCCCCCCAAAAAAAGACTTGTTTTTCATTAAATTCATCTGTTTTGTTGTTTTGCTCTATGTGTGTTATTCTAGTAAATAACACTTGTATTTTTGTCCTAGCAGTTACTTTTATTTCTTTCCACTCATACTTTATTCATTTATTTCATTTATTTTTTGCTATAGGGCATGCGTGCTCACTGGAGAGAGAGCAGGAAAGGGAACGTGAGAAACACCTCCAGGGGGAGGGCCACGTTGCAATCCCTTTCCTCCCTCCGCTCCCGAGTATTTGGGGCATGCACGCACATGGGCCAGAAGCATTTTTCAAGTCCCCAGGTCCGGGACTCTGTGCACTCGGCCACGTGGGATCCGCTGCCTTAGCCTCCAACGCGGCCCACTGGCCCTGTACGCTGTCTCTCCCTCTGAAACCATCTGGGTGGGTAGAAAAGTCACCGACCACACAGTGAACCAGCTTCTTTCTTCGCGGATCTGTGGACGCTGCTCCACTGACGGTGACGGGCCACGGCGAGGACTCACTCAGGCCAGCCCAGTGTTCTCTCGTGGCGGCTGTGGCCCTTCTCCGCACAGTCAGGGGCGTCTTAACGTGGCCTTTCGGTGACATGAGGCTCCCTCGTGTCAGCTTTCCAGTGGCTACAGAGGGCCTTTTCAGCCTGAAGAGCACGCTTCTTCACGTCTTGTAGTTTACAGTGATTTACAGGTTGGCATCCTGGCCTGTTATGTGCTTCTGGAGGGTGCCGCTGCCACATGGGGGGTCTCTTTGGCACGTCATTTGAATGTGTCCCTTCTAACTTTATTTCTTTAGAGGATTGTTCTTTTATAGTTCTGTTTTTTCATGTCTCAGCCTACATCCCTCCTACTGCGTGTGTGTGTACACTCACAGGAGAGACACGACAGAGACAGTGAGAGGGAAAGCGAGAAATCAATGCCAGGGGATGGCCACACTGCTGTCCCTTCTCCATTCTCCTCTTGGGCTTTTGGGCACACATGCGTGGCATGATTTTCATGGTCTGGGACTTGAACTATGTTTAGCCACATGGAAGTCCAACAACTTAACCACCACACCATCTGCTGACCCCCTCCTTTTATGTTGTAAGTGGCTTTCTTCTCGCTAGCCATCTTTTTCTGGATCTGTCTGTATTATGAAGGTTCTAACATGTATAAACACACCATTTCATATATGTGCACACACATACAAACACACATGTTCATACTCTGTAATACAGGCACACATTCACACAGATACAACATACCTGTTCATACATGTATACATGGATCCACACATATGTGCATGCACACATGCATAAACGTGCACATAACACAGACATGCATACTAATAGATTACATACACACGCATGTTCATGCTCACGTGCTTACACTACACACAGTTACAAACTCACGTGCATACATACATGCATGATAAGCATTCGTGCGCACACATGTAACCCGCTCACAGCCGTGCTCAGTGCGCCCTAGCCTCATTTTGCTGCGAGGAGAACACACTCAGGGACTGGCTTGCTCCCAGTCACCTCAGGGCTAATCAGCCACTGCAGGCAGGTGCAGGCCCGTCTCCCCCGACCCCCTGGCGCTCCCCTTCAGACAGCGCCGAAGCCGCTGCAGGCACTGAGGGCTCTGGCCCCACGTGAAGGACTCAGTCCCTCTAGGCCATTGCCCTTGGCACTCACGAAGACCCTCCTGAAGGGCTCTCGGCCAGGTTCCCCTCGCAGCCCGTCCCGTGTCCCGTGGCCCCAGCCAGCGCCTGCTCCGCTCGCTCCCTCTGGACGTGGCCCGGGTCACGTACCACCGTCCTTCTAGACCTGACTCAGCTCCTCTGCCTCTGCAGCATGCTCGGAATTGGGCTACAGCCTGGCGGGCTCGCGCTGTCCTCCCCCTGCAGTGTCACCCTGCACAAGGAGCTTGTGTTTCTGAGAGCCCGGGTCGGTTTGACAGAGACGTCATGCAAATAAACTTCTACATTTCATTTCTAAAGTGTTTACCTCCCTCATTCCTACTGGGTTTGGGCAAGTAGATGTGAAGTCAGGAGGAGGGGTGGGCTCAGCTGTTTGGGGAAGGTGTTAGTTTTCACACGGCTCTGAGTTCTTCCAGTGGGAGAGGGTGCAGTTGGCCGAGTAACGGTGACAGCGCAGCTGTTCCCCTCCGCCCGTATTTACTCCCCCCCAAGTCGCAACAGCCTCCAAGCGAAGGCCTCACTGCTCCAGAGCACACGCCCCACCGCTGGGTCCATGGGCAGTGACTTCTCCCGTGGTCCTCACCCCTGTCACTGTGGGCTTGGAGTGGTGATGCCATTACCGAGGTCCCTGCGCCCTCTGCTGAGACGCAGTGGAGCTGCCCCCACAGCCCCAGCTCCGCCTGGGCACCGGCTGTGGGGGGTGAGCTCCCTCCACCCTGCAGGGGAGGCCTGGCGAGAGCCAAGAGCCACGTTGCTACAGGAAGATGAGGAAGATGCACGGGGGTGGGGTGGGGTGGGGATGGCGGCAGAAGGGGATTGTCCGGACACCCAGCTCTGTCGCGAGCAGGGAGGTTAATGGAAGGGGCGCCTACGGAGGCTGCGTTTCAGACACACAAAGGCTGGTGTCCCTGTGTGGGTTTCGGGGGGACTCCAAGGAGCCGGCAAAGGGCCGTGGCCTGGGGACATTGATTTGGGAACTCTTGGTGTGGGATGGGCCTAGTGTCAAAGAACGTGGACCTCTGGGGCGGAATCAGAGCTGTGCAGGACGGAGCTCAGCCTGGAAATCGGGGCGGAGAGGGAAAGGGCCTGATGAAGGTGTGGGGGGCAGCGGGAGCTGTGGGCAGACGGGACCCTGGGAGCTCAGTGAGAGGACAGGCAGCAATGGGATGGGGCCTGAAAGGGGAAACTGCTCCGGCCCTCCCGGTTTACTCCGATTCTCCTGCAGATCGGCTGTGCCTGCCCGCCTCGCCCCCGCAGTGCTGCCCTGGGTGCCCGCGGCCTCGCCCCGCAGTGCTGCCCTGGGTGCCCGCGGCAGCGCCCCGCCGGGCGTCCCCGGGCACCACTCGGACACTTTTTTTTTTGAAAAGGGTTTTTTTTTTTTTTTTTTTTTAGATTAATTAATTAATTATTACTTTTTATTCTATTAAAGAGGGAGAGAGTGAGAGAGGGAAAGAAAGTCATCAGGTCTGGGACGTGAACCACAGTTGGCCGTGTGGGAGTTCACCAGGCCTCCTGCTGGCCCCACCAAGAGGCAGTTTGTAAAAGCTGAGAGGGAGTCGGGAACCAGCAGTTAGCATAATGGCTATGTCGTTGGACTCCCACGTAGTCGACCACGGTTTGCGTCCCGGACCCGGTGGCTTAAAACTCACGCCAGGCACGTGTGCGTGCGTGCCCAAGATCCTGAGAGGAGAATGGAGAAGGGATTGTGGCGTGACCATCCCCTCTGGGGGGTGATTTCTCACTTTCTGTCTCTCTGTCTCTCTCTGTCTGTCTGGCGAGCGCACGTGCCCTATAGCAAAAACCTCCCCCCCCCCAAAAAAAAAGCTGAGAGGGAGTGGGGCCAGCCGATGGCATACTGGTTACCTTACTGGACTTCCATGCAGTGGACCGCTGTTCAAGTCCTGGACTCTGCCATTTGGAACTCACTCTGGGCACATGTGCATGCATGCCCAAAATCCCGAGGAGAAGGGAGAAGGGAGAAGGGTGGCCATTCCCCTGGGGGGTGATTTCTCACTTTGAGTCTCTGTCTCTCTCTGGAGAGCCCATGAGCCCTATAGCAAAATCTTTTTCTCTTTTTAAAAATTATTTATTTCACTTTCTTTATTTTATTATTTTTTTAAAAAAATGAATTATTTACTTAATTTTATTTATTTATTCATTTATTTTAATTTGACCAGACACACACACACACACACACACACAGAGAGAGAGAGAGAGAGAGAGAGAGAGAGAAAGAGAGAAAGCAAGCCACCAGGTCCAGGGCTTGAATCATGTTTGGCCATGTGAGGGTGTCCAGCACCTTAACTACTACGCCACTTGCTGGTCTTTGCACTTTCTTTATTTTTTAATTATTATTATTTTTAATTTGACGAGAGAGGGTGAGAAAGCGAGTTGCCAGGTCAGGTACCTGAACTACGGTCGATCATGTGGGAGTCCAGCAGCTCAGCCACCATGTCACCTGCCAGCCCTGCAAAATCTCTTAAAAAACAAAAGGTGACAGGAAGCCAAGCATGGTGGTCCGTTTGCCCTCAGGTTTACGAAGTACCGCTGTGGTCCGGCTGTGTGCGGTGCCTGCCCGTGGCACTGCCTGCTCTTCCTTTGGCTCTATCCACACTCACCCGTGGCTCCGTCCACACTCGCCATGACACTTGGATGGTGGAAAAGCTGTGAAGAGTCTGTCTTGCATCACACACAGACTGAAGCAGGGGGCAAAGGACAGTCTCCACAGGAACACAGAGAGCCTGGAGAGGTCCAGAACACGACGCAGGGTTGCTGGGGACTGGTTACTGTTCCAGGGGGAGCTCTGAGGCCCAGGACTGACAAAGAGGTTCACACCCGCAGAGCCGGGGAGGGGGCTCCCTGCACCTTACAGAATGGCCGAGGGCGTCTCTGCAAACAGGGAACCAACAGCCGCTGAAGGACTCCTGCCTCGTTCTCCCTGCCCCGCTCACCCCGTCCTCCACCCCACTGGCCGAGCAGCAGCCCAGGAGGAGTGTCTTGCTCTGGATATGCCAGCAGCAGAGGTCTGAGTACCTCGAGGGAGCAAAGGCATTTACCTACACCATGAAGGTCTCCAAGCCCGGAGCTTTAATGCCGGGGCCCCAGGACGGGCTCAGGGAGGGTCTAGGACTCATACATTTATTGCAAGAGTTTTGCATTGTCTTTTTTTCTGCAAGTTTTTCTCTTAATAATTTATTACAAAAATAATACAAAAATTTCAAAGAATAATGTAATAAACACCGACTATCATGCAGCTTGAAAAATGAAATACTGCAAGCTGAGTTGAAGCCGCCACTATGCACCTCTCTGGGGCAGTCTCTGTACTTCTGACTGTAGAAAGCCTCTTTTCTTTATACATCCAGTCACTGTGCACCATTGTAAAATCAATGTTCCCAGCATGAATACACTGCATTTCAGTCCTGTTAAAGATACTATCATGCCTGTTATTGTCAACAGGTAACTTTGCATTTTTGTGCCCCTTAAATCTTGTACTGTTTTCTTCTTCTCCTCGATTCCCTTCCTCTCACTCTCACCTATTTCCCATCACATCTTCCTGATTAGAAGAATTAATATAATAAAAAATCACTCAGGCCCAAATTAGTCTACAAATTTAACGTAATCCCAGTCAAACTACCAGAGGTATTCTTTACAGATTTAGAAAAACAACTACACAGTTCATCCAGAATCATTAAAGATTGCCATATTGTCTAAGCAATCCTGCACAAGAGTGGAGTAGGAGGTATCTTACTCCTTGACCCTCAAATACATTACAGAGCTGTGATAACTAAAATGCACGGTATTGACACAGAAACGGGTGTGTGGACCAGTGGAACAGAACAGAGACCTCAGAAATAACTCCCAGACAAACAGCCAACTGATTTTTGACAAAGGGTACCAGTCACTCTGTAGGGCAAGGAAAATCTCTTTAGTGAACGGTGCTGGGAAAACTGGGCTTCCGCCTGTAGACAGACGAAGCCACTTTCTGGATTTGCTGTTCATTTTTGCTTAAATGGCTACATTTTGATGGTACACATATTTATCTCAAAGCTATTATGGTCCTAGCAACTATTTTGCAACAATCTTAGACTTACAGAAATGTTGCAAAAATAGAAGCGATCTCTAACTCCCTCAGGCAGCTTACCCTGATAAAATCATCAAACCGAGGGAGTCGACATTTGTCCAAAGCAATCACTGAGCCATGGACCTCAGTGGTGCAACAGTGTATCTCAGCTCATTCTACACAGGGGCAGCTCCGACAAATCCGCAGAGTGCTGGTAGAACATTTTCCTAGAGTTGGAAACTCTGTGACAAAGGATATGTGCATGTTAACTACCACAGGAAGTATGCAATTGCTGGAGAGTGGCCGTCCTAGTACGCCCACCGATCACCTTCAGCGCACACGGTACCTACTTAGCCAGCCCCTCGACTGGGCTGTTCCTAAGCTTATGGCCATGACCGCGATGGGTGGAGAAGGCCTCCTGGGTATGCAACTGCTTTATTGAGATAACTTTCACATGCATACAATCACCTTTTAAAACACTTATTTTACGTGGAGGTGAGCGTGGGGGTGGGCGTATGTGGTAGTGTTTTTTAGGTGGTCTCGCTGTCGCAATCCTTCTGCCTCAGCTTCTACTTGCGTGATGGTGAGAGACAGAGCGGGGCAGGGAGAGAGAGAGAGAGAGCGAGATACAGCCACGGCGTTCACACCGTGATCCCCGCTCCCCTGACTGCAGTCAGCCCTAGTGATGGGCACGTGGGTCCACTGCGTCCAGGTCAATGAGGAGACCAGGCCCATGGTCTTCCATATGGATCCAGGACTGCTTGAGCAGTGTGCTACTCCTACCCACCGAGATGGGCCTGTGTTCTGATTCGCTTTCCCTTACCGACTAATCACTAGAACACCTCTTTGCACACACACGGGTCATCTCCGCATCTTTGGAGTGAAGCTTAGTCAGATCTTTTGCTCTTAAAAATGTTGGGTTGTCCTTTTGCTGTTGAGCTGTTAGGGCCTTTTACACCCCTTATCAGTTACATGACTCCCAGGGGTTTACTCCATCCCACACGCTGTCTTTTGACTTTCTTGGTGATGTGTTTTGATACGCAGAGTTCTGAATTTTAATAAAGTTCAGTTTACTTACTCATTTCCGCCATTTGTGCTTTTGATGGCTCACTGAGAGACTTGTCCTCAACCCCAAGTCATGAAGATTTACTGCTATGTTTTTCCTAAAGCCTTCAGGCGTTTAGCTGTCATATTTTGATCCTAGATACAGTTTGAGTTGATTTCTTAAGTAATTAATTAATTTTAATTTGACCAGAGAGGGGGAGAGAGAGAGGGAGGAAGGGAGAAGGCAAGCTGCCAGGTCTGGGACTTGAACCGCGGTTGGCCATGTGGGAGCCCAGTGCCTTTAACCACCACACCACCTGCCAGCGCCGAGTTGGAGTTAATCTTTGTGTGGTATGAGGAATGGGCCAGGCTGGACTCGTGTGTTGTGGCGTCTAGTTGTCCCATAACCATTAGTTGAAAAGATGATTCTCCCCCCATTTCATTTTCTTTGTATCAATCAATCAAACAAACAAAAAATAAGAATGGCGGGTCTTATAGGACAGCAGCTGAATGAGGTACAAATGAAGCCAGGTCTCACTGGCCGACCAGGGTTCAAGTCCCCACCCTGATGACTCACATGCTGGGCATGCTTGCGTACGCCGGGATCTCCAGGGGGTGGAGGCCTGGAGGAGAAAGGACTGTCACGCGACCAGGTCCGCGCTGGGGATGCCCCCCCCACATGCATGAGGTACCCCCTGGCATTATAAAAGAAAACGTTAAATAAAAGAATAACAGGGACCTCAGTCAATTTCATGTAGTTTCTTCTAATTTTTTATTTTCACACACAAACCACCTGTTTTTGTTTCTTTTTCAGACTCCACAAGTAGTTACCTTTTTTTTTTTAACAATTATTTTTTATTTAGCTGTATTTGTTTATTTAATTTTATCAGACAGACACAGAGAGGCAGAGAGAAAGTGAGAAAGCAAGTCGCCAGGTCAGGACTCGAACTGTGGTCGGCCATGAGGGAGTCCAGCGCCATTAACTGCCACACCATGGGCCATCCCCAGTAGTTACCTTTTGTGTTTTGTTCAGATACTTTATTTTAATTGGCAGAAGAATATAAAGCCATAGTATACACTGTCAGGGCAGAACGCCCCCTGAAAGACCCACATAACCCCCCACAAGATGCTGCACACGAAAACCTACACACAAATGCCATGGCTCCTTCTCCGTAATCCCCGAGGTTTGGAAGCACCCAGGAGAGGGGTGTTACCGGGTCTGTCAGAGGCTCCCTGGAAAACACCCCGTCACGTGGCTCTTTACTGGAGCCTGAACCCACAGCACTTGTCAGCTCTAACTGCGCGCCGTCAGCCGCCTGAGGTGGCAGCAGCTGGGACAGACGGGCCAGCAGAGAGGGTTCCTAACTCACTTCTGAGCTTGGACGGTCCCGCCATGCCAGCTGTGCACGGCAGAGCAGATCCAGAGGGCAGAACGAGGGCTCTGAAGTGGAAATCCCGTCCACGGGAGAACGGACCAAACGCGTGGCCAGTGCACAGCGGGCTGACCGCCTGTGAGAACGAAGGCCGGGGTCAGCCACGTAGACGGGAGTTCGTAACCCAGGTCCACTCCCTCTGCACACTGACCCCACAAGACGGTGTGGCGGGCCAGGCCGCGAGAGCGCTTATCGGCTCCGAGAGAGCCCTTACCGGCTGCTCCAGCCAGCCTCGGCACACACCCGAGCGGGCGGTAGGTGCAGAGAGCACAAGCCGCGGTTACTGTGAGATACACAGCAAGGTTCCCAGCCGACAACAACGGGCCGTAGGGAAGCTCTCGCCGAAGGCCTGACCGGCTGGGTGGGGAGGACAGGACGAAGCGCCAGTGAACCCAGGCGGAGCCCCGTGAAAACAACCCGGTCTGAAGAGAAAAGCACAGTGACAACCGGGCCAGTCCGGGCGTGGTGGTTATGGCAGCTGGTCTCACATGGCCGACACTTGAAAAACATGCTGGGTGCATGCGTGCATGTCCAAAATGCCCAGGAGAAGGGATCGCGGTGTGGCCATTTACCCCTGGGGGGTAACTTCCCACTCGTTCTCTCTCCAGCGTGCACATGCCCCATAGCAAACCAAGCAGACACAACCACAGGAAGCCACGGGCAAAGGCCAGGGGCTCTGAAATACCTGTGGCCGGATCTAACAGACAGAGACCGAGACTGGTGTACAAAATCCTTGCAGAAGGGCTGACGACTCTCCAGATTTGGGGAGGGGCAGGTAGTTACAGACTCAGAAAGCTCAGTGACCCTAAATTGTAGATGCTCTCGGACACCCGCCCTTAGGCATTTCACAGCGGGACTGTAATTCGAAGGAGTGGAACAACGCGCTCGTCAGTGCGGAAAGGAAGGTGCGTCACCCGGAATTCCACACCGAGCAGGAGGCGCCTTCGGGAATGAAACAAAACGGAGAAAACGTCACCGGCTGGTCCACTCTACGAGAAATGAAAACAAGATTCTTCATGCTGAAGGCAAGTGGCACTTAAAGGAAACTTGGTTTTCACTAATGAAGAAAAAAATGATAAAAAGCTTGACTGATACAAGAGCCTACTTCCCCTCCAAAGTTAAAAAGTATATTACCTCTGGAAGTAAGAGTACAGCCGTGCTAGGTGGGTCCTGCACGCGTGGCTAGGTGGGTGTCCGCGTGCATGGCTAGGTGGGTTCCATGTGCGTGGCTAGGTGGGTTCCGCGTGCATGGCTAGGTGGGTTCCATGTGCGTGGCTAGGTGGGTTCTGCGTGCATGGCTTAGGTGGGTGTCCGTGTGCATGGCTAGGTGGGTTCTGCGTGCGTGGCTAGGTGGGTGTCCGTGTGTGTGGCTAGGTGGGTTCCATGTGCGTGGCTAGGTGGGTGTCTGCGTGCTTAGCTAGGTGGGTCCATGTGCATGGCTAGGTGGGTTCCACGTGCGTACTTAGGTGGATGTCTGTGTGCGTGGCTAGGTGGGTTCTGCGTGCGTGGCTAGGTGGGTGTCCGTGTGTGTGGCTAGGTGGGTCCCGTGTGTGTGGTTAGGTGGGTTCCACGTGCGTGGCTAGGTGGGTGTCTGCGTGCGTGGCTAGGGGGGTGTCTGTGTGTGTGGCTAGGTGGGTTCCACGTGTGAACTTAGGTGGGTTACACTGGTGTAGTTAGGTGCATTTCTGCGTGCATACTTAGGTGGGCTCCATGTGTGTAGTTAGGGTGGTTTCTGCGTGTAGTCGTGCCATGACCACCGCAGCACACAGGTCAATGGGGATGGGGTGGGAGAGGGTGCGATGTGCTGCCATGTCTTCACTGTTTTACCTGAAGTGGGACAGTATTAAGTCGAAGTGAAATGTGAAAAATTAGGCATGCATATCTTAATCCAAGGGCAACCACTAACACACACACAGGGTTACAGCTAGAAAGCCTGTTGATGAAATGAAATACTAAAATAGCAAATTATTTAAAAGAAGAGCGAAAAGTAGAAACAAACAAGAACTAAGTGTAAAAGTGAGGACCTGAGCCCATTTCCAGACTTACTTCCAACGTTCGTGAGACCCTTCATTGCCGTGGTCCTTAGACTCACGGCCGATCTTCAGGGAGACTGAGCAGTTTAATGATAACATGTGTGTAGTAACAGCCGTAGGCACATCATGTGAAAATAGGCAGAACTGGGAAACACAGACTACTTTACAATTATAGCTCGGAGTTTTCAATGAAACTCTTTTGTAACTGATGAAAAAGGTTGACCAACAAGATCAGCGAACACGTGGATGACCTGAACGACTCCACCAGGCACGCTGATCTCACTAGTGTTTGTAGGAAGACACCAATGGCCACAGGACACGCAGCCTTTTCCAGGGCACGTGACACTCGCTCAGACACAAGCACGCGTCATGGGAAGTGCAACTCCAGCTGAGCCTCAGGGTGCAGGACAGCAGAGCTGCGGCTGGGCCCCTAGCGGACCTGAAGCCCGCCAGGCATGTGTGCCCAAGAGCCTGACTAGCAGGACGGCTGGGACAACGGATGGTGGCATGACAAGACCCTGCTGGGGCTGGCTGTCTCTTTCGTGTGTGTGTACGTCCCCTCACATGCGAAGCCTTACGAAATATGTTCTTTAAACGGCGTTTAAAGAAACGACTAACAGTAAGACATACGGGGAAACCCTCAAATACCCGCAAATTAAACGATGCGCTCCTAAGCTATTCACAGGTCTAAGATGAGAGCAACGGGCAAAGAGAAAACGTTCTGATCCGGCACCAATAGGTAGCTTGGTGGTTGGGGCTCCCACATGGCTGGCCCTGGTTCAAATCCTGGACATAGCGGCTTGGTTTCTCACTTTCTCTCTGTCTCTCCCTGGTGAGTGTGCATAACCTATAGCTAATTAAAATAATAATAATCAGTAATTCTAAAAAAAATAAAATATTTTGATGTGACAACAAAATGCAAGGCACAAACATTTGTGGTCTGTCTGAAGATGTGCTTGGAGAGCCGCTTACAGCTGCGTGCTTGCGTGAGGGCTGTGCGCGTGGAGGAGGTCTGGGCTTGGGGCGTAGGTTTAGCAGGGCCTGGCAGCCCGTGCCATTACCCACAGAAACGTCACAATGAGAAGAGCACAGCCAGGCGCGGACCTTGTGCAGATGCCGACCCTGGGAGTGAAAGCTACATCCGAGAGAAGCAGAGGCCAGCGGCCCGTCAGCCTCGGACTGCATTCCACCGCTGAACGAGCAGACCCACGTGTTCCTCTCCTCTGGACAGCCCTGGAAATTTGGTTTCTCACTTTCTCTCTGTCTCTCCCTGGTGAGTGTGCATAACCTATAGCTAATTAAAATAATAATAATCAGTAATTCTAAAAAAAATAAAATATTTTGATGTGACAACAAAATGCAAGGCACAAACATTTGTGGTCTGTCTGAAGATGTGCTTGGAGAGCCGCTTACAGCTGCGTGCTTGCGTGAGGGCTGTGCGCGTGGAGGAGGTCTGGGCTTGGGGCGTAGGTTTAGCAGGGCCTGGCAGCCCGTGCCATTACCCACAGAAACGTCACAATGAGAAGAGCACAGCCAGGCGCGGACCTTGTGCAGATGCCGACCCTGGGAGTGAAAGCTACATCCGAGAGAAGCAGAGGCCAGCGGCCCGTCAGCCTCGGACTGCATTCCACCGCTGAACGAGCAGACCCACGTGTTCCTCTCCTCTGGACAGCCCTGGAAATGCGGCCCCAGCTGTCTAGAGCTGCAATGGCCGCCAAGGCCACACGGTGGCGAGACAGCACCGTCAGAGCTCCCAGAGCCTGGTGTGCTTGGCTGTGCTGGCCGCTGCGCCCTCTGCTGACAGGGTTGTGTCCGCTCGCTAAGCCCCTTGTGGGTTCTGCTGACACCCGCTCCATTGCTCCCACTGTGGACTAGAAAGTTCCAACCAGAAGAGGGGCTGGGTGCAGGAAGAACAGAGCCAGAGGGTAATGTCAGAGCGAGGCGGAGGGTTTGAGCGTGAGCGCGCGGGGCGCTCTGGGAACGCACTGCGGAAGAAAGTGGACTCCCGAACCACGGGGCAGTGCGGCCAGGAGTGGGCGCAGAGCCTCCTTCCCCTCCACCCCAGACCCTCAGGCTTAACCGTGCAGTCAAGCTCTTCCACACCACGGCGCCCAGGCTCAAGGTCACGGCCGCTGCTCCCTGAGAGCCTTCTGTGCGGAGGTAACAGCCTTGGCGAGTCTGTCTGTGGTTTTGACTTTCTTATATTTTGACCTTCTTATGTATGAATCCAGTGTATTGATCAATCAGTTTATCTGTCATCTATCAATCATTTCTATCATCCATCAATTTGCTGTCTCCCTCTCTCTCTGTCACCCTCACCCACCGTCTGTCGTCAAGTGCCTGTAGTGCGCATTAGACAGGGATGTGGAGTCGGGGCGGGGTTCAGACATGGATGGTGGTGGAACCAGGTCACTCATTTATTCATGTTTATTGCCAGAGGGTGCATGCTCTTGCGAGAGAGCGAGCGAGCACATGCACTGCCCAGTGGGGCGTGGTCACACCAGGACCCCTTTCTTCCATTGCTCTGCCTCATCAGGACCCGGGGCATGCACACACCTAGCAGTGCGTCGCAGCCTCAGGCCCACTCCAATTCTCACTCTCCTGTTTCCCGCACACCTGCGGCGTGTCCTCCACCCAAGTCTTAAACCCTCATAGTCATGCACGAGGGCTGGGAGCGACTTCTGCCAAGCTGCTGTTGACGTGAATGTTTTTTTTTTTTAATGGAATGCATACATTTCCATGTATTTTTATAGTAAAAATGCATTAAAAAATCTTTCACAAAAGAAACTTAAAAAATACAAGTAGAGTTTTGAGTCCTCCCCCCAACATTCTTTCAGGCATCAACTGTATAATGGGGGAAAGGAATTGAAATGATTGAATCATACAGAATACTTCATCATCTCTCATCAAGACATTTA
This sequence comes from Tupaia belangeri chinensis, assembly GCF_000334495.1. Lineage (NCBI taxonomy): Eukaryota > Metazoa > Chordata > Mammalia > Scandentia > Tupaiidae > Tupaia > Tupaia belangeri. The sequence continues at coordinate 6,365,987 of NW_006159840.1, read as the reverse complement.
CATGACGGTGAGGCGGGGCAGGGAAAGTAGACTCACAAGAATCATTTTCCAATTTAAGGTTACAGTAGTTCCAAGAAAACTTTATTTTTCTGCTTAATGCATAGTCCCTGTACAGTACATTTCCAAAGCAAATCTGATGTGTGGGACTTGGGTGATACTGCCATACCAAAAGTTGTCATGGACCAAGACAAGCCCAGGAGAGTGGCAGGTGCGAACATTTTCATCTCTTCCCGAGTCACGATTGTTGCCGAGGACATCCACTGTGGTGGCCCTTCCCTGAGGTTCCTGATTTACCGTGTGCAGAGCCATCAGGAGGGCCCTACCCAGGGCAGCGAGAGCCTTACAGAACGTGCCTCCAAAGTAAGACTTGGCAGTTGAGACGGCTCCCGGCTCCTGGGTCTGCAGGATGGACGCCGTGTTCTTGGGGGGAAGACAGCACGCTCTCCTGCGCGTCTCCATCAGCTCTCAGTGACGAGGTGCCTTGTCATTTCGCAGCAACATTTTCAACAGTGTCTCTTTACTGAGAGTAGGTCTCAGACGTCGCCTTAAAACATTTAGTACCCCCATGCCATAAGCAGGTGTGTTGTCGTCCAGGCCACGTTTTTTGTTTGTTTCTTTGTTTTTTTTTCAGAGATTTTCACTATAGGGCGTGTGCGCTCACCAGACAGATGGAGAGAGACAGAGACAGAAAGAGAGAAATCACCCCCCAGGGGGGATGGCCACGCCGCAATCCCTTCTCCTCCATTCTCCTCTCCGGATCTTGGGCACGCACGCACATGTGCCCAGGGTGTTTTAAGCCGCCGGGTCCAGGACGCGAACTGCGGTTGACTATGTGGGAGTCCAGCGACATAGCCATTACGCTAACTGCTGGTTCCCCAGGCCGCGTTTTTGTACTTATTCAGCTCAAGCTGAGTAGACTTAGCATAGTTCTAAGGACCCGAGGACTCTGGGAATGGTGAGCATGGGCTTCCACTTGAAGTCGCCCACGGCATTAGCCCTGCTGAGAGGCCGGACTGCGTGTTTCTTTGCAGCCAGGCGTCGCCTCCTCTAGAGCCGTGGAAGTCTCAGATGGCTTCACCTTCGGGTAAGCCCGTTCCACACAGCTTGGAAGTCTGTTATCTGCCATGTCCACCTTCATCAGCGAGCTCACCTCCATCCGGATAGCCGTGCACCTCCTCTGTCAGCTCCCGCTCTGTGCCCGCGGTTTTGCGTTGCAGAGACAGTGTGTTTCTGTAAACCTGAGCCGACCTCGCCCAGTCTCCAACCTCTCTGCCGCGTCCTCACCTCTCATAGCCGTCACAGGGTAGAAGGGAGCAGAGCCTTGCTCTGGGCTGGGCTTTGGCCCAAGACACTGTTGTGGCTGTTCCCTTTTCCCGCAGACCTGAAACCCCGCGTCAGCAGTAAGGCCGTCTCACTTTCTCAGTCACTGTCCCCTAGAGTAGCACTTTGACCCCCTTCAGAATTTCCCTCTGTGCTGTTCCTGACTATCTGTCGGGCACAGGTGGCCTGGCTTGGCCCTGAGCCGGCCGGCAGCCCGCCTCCCTCCGTCAGCTCCGACAGGTCTGGCCCTTGAAGCCGGGTGGGGGCCCTGTCTCTCCCTGGGGCTCTGGGCTCACGGCAGGGCTACTGCTTTCCTGGTGTCCACAGCGCTGTGGCTCAAGGGGTAGGGCGCCCGGGCACTGCCAGTGGTGGAGGTGCAGCCAGGGCATGCACACCACCCACTGATCTCGTGGGGGTGCTTCGTGGTGCCCCACAACACGGTGACATCAGGGTCCCTGGTCACCACCCCTGATATGCGAGTGAACACGTGGGCTCTTCTGAGAATGACCCACACATGAAGGCGTGAGCACAGTGGGACCGTGGGGACACCTTGCGCCACGCAGGCTGCACAGATGCTCAGGATGCAGAAAGAGCAGTATCCGAGAGCACAGGTAAACAAAGGCGGTGAAGGCTCTGTGTGATGCCCCGCTCAGGGCTTCCTGCGAGCTGCTGCCTGCCTAGATAGGAAACGGCACCCACGGAGCAGCCACCAGAGGGAGCCCTCGCTCGCCACAGAAGTCCCTGCTGGGAGGAGTAGCTCTGGGAGCCAGGCAGGGATTTCTCCGCCACTAAACATGTGTCCTCTCTTTTCCACGGTGTAACCCAAGGGCAGAATATTATTATTATTAAAAGATTATTCTAGGGACCAGCAGTTGGCGTAATGGCTATGCCACTGGACTCCCATGTAGTCGACCACGGTTCGAGTCCCAGACCGGGTGGCTTAAACTCATGCCAGGTGCGTGTGTGTGTGCCCAAGATCCCGAGAGGAGAATGGAGGAGAAGGGATTGTGGTGTGACCATCCCCCCTGGGGGGTGATTTCTCGCTTTCTGTCTCTGTCTCTCTCTGTCTTTCTGGTGAGCGCATGTGTCCTATAGCGAAAACCTCTCTAAAAAATTATTCTAGAAAATTGTTTCTAGACAGGAGCTGTCAGTCAGTTTTAGAGAGAGTGGCGGAAGATGCCGAATCCGTAGACCTCCTCTGTTAAGGTGTGTGGCATGCCTCTTCTCTCTCTTTCAGGAGGAAGTGCTTACCTAGTTTTAGAATTCTCTGGGCTTGCATCAGAGTGCTACTGCTGGCCTACACAGCCAAACTCGGCAACGTAGGTGGGTATTTTCCTTCTCGAACGCTGTCAGCAGGAGCAGGCCTGCGGCTTTGTCGCTCCGGTTTCGCATTTATGGATTTCTGCGGATCCCCCGAATCCGTGCAGAGAGGCGGTTGGTGTGCTCTGGTGACAGTGAGATTTTGACTCCACGGCCGACGCGGTGCAGGCTCACGGTCTGGCCAATGACTTGAGCCGGCCTTGGCCACGGTCCCCTGAGGTCGGCCACGTGGGATCCAGCTCCCTTACCCCCAAAGCAGGCTTTCTACACAGAGCCAGGACGGCGTCTGGGCGGCCTCGCCCACAGGAACAGAAACTGCTGGAGGGGCCGGTCCTCGAGAATGTGCCTGGGGTGGGCTGAGGGTGTCCCGTCCACAGCTGCTCGCCGAGTCTCCACGCGATGCAGCACAGCTCCTCAAGGTGCCGTTTCACAGATGGGGAGACTGAGCTCACGTGAGTTACGGGAGTAGCCCACCACCGCGGGATGTGGGAGCAGGAATCGGAGCCAGTGTCACCGGGTTTTCCTCATTCCCGGGCCGAGCTTGTCCTGCAGGTAGGCAGTGTTTGGGGACGAGCGCTCAGGGGAGGAGTGTCCCTCCGAGCCTCCGTGATGAAGGTGGCAGGATGGCTGTGCAGCTTGCCTCACCCCTGCTTCCCAGCCACCAGGTGCTGCTCGCCACCCCTACCCTGCCTGAGCAGAGCCGGGAGCCCACACCCCACTTCCCACCACCGGCTAGAGGAGCTGCAGTGGAACCTCTGCAGGCTGGGAGTCGCCGTGGTTATTCGAGAGCACGTGTGGCGGGTTCTAGCTGGACGACCTCAGGGTAGTGGCCAAGGCCCCGGGGATGCTCCGTAAAGCCCGTCTCCCCTCCCCACGCTCCGGCCATTCTAGTGCTGTCTGTGAAGGAGCAGGCGAGCGCGGCCGAGAGGGAGGTCTCTGGGTGACCCCGAGCCCCGGCCTCCCTTCCCCGCGCCCTCCCTCCGTCTTCCTTCCTGTCTCTGGCGAGCGAGGGGGCAGCTGGGGAGTGACCCTGGGAACGTGGACCCCGACCTGCTTTCTCGCTTCTGCTCTCCTCCTGGCCCGCCGCACGTTTTGAAGGGTCAACCCAAGTGTTAGTCAAGTGAGAACCTTCCCCTCCACAGGCTGGGCCTGAGGAAGTCTGTGCGCCGTCTCAGCACTGAGAGCCTGGGTGCCCCTGGGCAGCTCGCCACCGCGGGGCCATGGCTGCCGAGTCCCCCACCCCAGTGCTTCGTCCGTGCTCGCCGGGGCCGACGTGGAATTCGGGTGCTGTCGGGACTTCCGACGGGCGCCGCCTTTCCTCAGCGCACACGCCATCCCATTTCTGACCAGGCCCCACCCTGCCTCTCGCCTCGGTTCTCGGTGCTCTCGGCTTGAAGCAATGAAATGCTAGGAGCCTGCCGAGCCTTTGTTTCAAGGAGCGGGGCTTAATTTCGCACAAAGCCACGTGGGCTCCAAACCGAACTAGACTCAGTTTCAGTCCACAGCTTAAGTGAGAAGGGAAGGCCACTAGCCCCGTTGCACTTGGGTAGAAGCTGAAAATCCTGTTTTCTGAGCTGGAATTAGTAGGGCACATTTGTCCTGAGCTAAAAATAAATTTTGGTGTTAACAAATTTTTCCAGATGGCTATGTTTTCTATATTCAGAGTTTGAAAAATAATTGGGTGGAAACCTTGGTGGGATGAGTGGAATGTGCACATTAACCATGACTAGCCTCTCCTGTCCGTCCCGGACATGCACATACAGCCACACGCATAGCACACGTGAGCACGCACAGCTACACAGAGCCCACATGAGCACACACACAACCACACCCACAGCCCATGAGCACACACAACCACACATAATACACAACCACACTCATGGCCCACATGACCACGTGAGCCCACATGACCGTGCACAACCACATAATACACAACCACACACATAGCCCACATGACTGCACACAACCATACACACAGCCACACACAGCCCACATGACTGCACACAACCATACACACAGCCACACACAGCCCACATGACCACACAGAACCACCCACACACCCACACACAGCCCACATGACCACACAGAACCACCCACACACCCACACACCCATACATGCACACACACAACCACACATGCACTGGCAGACCCCTCGTTGCCCAGCTGGTTGACATCCAATGATCACCTCCACTGCCATAGGGCACTGCAGCATGGGGGCGTTGGAACGGGGCCGACCTGGGCTACCTGCCCTAGCCAACAGTCCTTACCGTGCATGACCTGCACACGCAGAAACCACGCATGTTCATGATTGCTTTTAACCCTTGCAGTCATTCCGAAAGGAGGGGCTGCCATTGCACCTGTACCGGGGCGAGCAGCGGTGCGTCCCATGGAGAGGCAGGCAGCCTGTGGAGCACGGCTGTCCACTGTGTAGGTTCGGACACTCTGCACTGCCCCAGTGCCCACTTGTGGACAGGGGGGGTGGCTGAGAGAGGGCGGGCAGAGTGCTGTTTGTGTCTGTCCAATGCTCGATACAGCTGGAAACAACCCCTCACATGGCCAGCAGACTGGGTGTGTGCTGCTGCACAGCCGTGGAGATGGGTTGGTTCCCTTCCGTGACAGAGGACAAAGTGCAGCTGAAAACAAGCTCTCTGTATTAACCTTGACGACCTGAGAGTGACTGTGTGTGTGTGCGGACGTACACCTGCACCGTATGTGTGTTCACACACATGTGCACATATTGTGTATTTATATGTGGATGAGGGTCTTTGAAAGTTGATTGAAATGCATATTAGAAAGAATAATGCATAGGGCCGGCAGGTGGCATGGTGGCTAAGAGCCCTGGACTCCCACGTGGACGACTGTGGTTTGAGTTCTGGACCTGTCTGGTGGCTTGCTTTCCCGTTTTCCTCTTTCTCTCTCTCTCTCTCACTCTGTCCCTCTCTGGTCAAATAAAAATAAATTTAAAAAATAAAAGCTAAAAAATTATTTTAAAAAACTTATGCATAGATTTCAAACCTTTCTACATCAAAATAAACTTGTACTTAGATTCTATTTTTCCACAAATACTTTGAAGTCCCCTCATATCTGTAAATGCATGAATATACAGTATATGCACATGTATATTGAAGATGTATGTGTACTTGTTATATATATTGTTCATGTGTATGTATTTGTTATGAATAGGTGTATCGTATATGCATTTGGTATGTAGTATGTATATGCATTCTTGCACACATACATCGTGTATGCAGGTGTATCTTGTGCGTGCATACGTGTGTTTCTATGTGTACATTGTTTACACGTGTGAATCACGCAGATTGTACTGATGCAGTCAGCAGAAACCTGCCACGTTAAAGCTCCCCAGGTGTGAAATCTTTACACTGACTTTGACTATTTTGGATCCTAAGTAACTCAGCATCAGAATGTGTGATCTTCGGCGGGCGAAATGGCCGCTGGGTACATCCGACATCCCAGCGGTGCATTTGTTGGGGCTTCCACCTTGGGCTGGTGTCGGCTCCATGCTGCTGTCACTTGGCATCACTCACCTGGAGGGCTCTCAGAGTCTGGGCACTCACTTCTGAAGATACATGAAGGTAACCGGCCACGCCAGGAACCCCGGGCATGACATGGCGACGTGGAGGACGCTCTCCGTGGTGAGGACAGAGTGGAAGCACAGAGCTCAGGGCCTGCTTCAGTGCACGTGAGGACGCGGCTCCTCCTGAGAACAAGGAGGTAGCAAAGGCGCCTTCCTCCTTGCAGGTCTTGCGTGTTTCCCCACGTTTCCCCCTTGTTTATGGAAATGTCTTGATCCTCTTAGGAAGCAGACACTAGCCTTGTGAAACTTCCCTCTCAAACTTTGGAGAGTTACATCTTATTGCATTTTAAAATGTTTATTTCTTTTATAAGAGAGAGAGAGAGAGAGAGAGAGAGAGATATGAGACCAGCACCCTCAGCGGAGAGTGCTGTTTCCCCTCACCCCTGGCTGTTCAGCCCATCAGGAACGCAGCTGCATACCCACCTGTAGTGTATGGGTCGACCTGGGGATCAAACCCAGATCTTCCATGTGGCTTCCAGCACTGCTGGGCCTGGAGGGTGGCATTTACATGCATTGCTCGGATTCCAAACCACACAATAGTTCAGGTGTAGGATGCATTTTTAAAAAGTGTTGTGTCTTTAAAATTTGCATGCTCTTCATTAAAATGTACAAACCATGTTATTGAGAAATAGTAACCTACTTATGAATTCACAATGCGCCAAGTTGTACGTGTCAGGAGCTAGCCTGGGAGAAGCTTGCACAGGGCAAGATGCAGTCCTCTCAGAGACGGACCTCCTGGTGGGGGCAGACTTAGGCAAAGGAGCGGCCACGAGCAACAAGGCGTCCGGCGTGCGCAACTGAGCCCGGGCCCGTCTAGGGGGAGAGAAAGGACACAGCCACCCACGGACGCGGCTGCCTCCCGCAGTGTGCGGCACTTGAGCTGCAAGATCCGATCCGAGTCCCAGCAGCCCTGGGAGGGAGCGGTGGGCAGAGGCCGAGGGGTGAGCCTGGTGCCAGCCGGTGGCTGTGAGCTAATAGTCAAGAACTGCCTAAAATGGCAAGGCCAGAAGCATTTCAGTCTACATTTCAGCGACTATTCTATTGTAGGAGCGAAGGTGCCCCTAGAAGATTCCCAGAATGTAAGAATGGGAAGAGTCATCTAAATCTTCCGAACGGTGTCTTCCTGCAGGGCTCTCACGTTTCCAAATTGTATATACATAACTCTACTTCTGGGGCCCCTGGGGCCAGGCTTCAAAGGGGCACAGTCTAGGGACCAAAAATAATTTCAAAAGAGCCGGCCTGCAGCAGCTTTTATCACAGTACGCGGAAGGTCAGACTCGCAACTCCCTCCAGGGTTGAGAGGCGACGTCCTCCCCACCCCGTCCTGGATTTCCCTCCTCTGTCCCGTGTGCTCGCAGTCCTCCCAGCCACTCCAGTGCTATGGAGCTCTTCTCTGTCTGTTCATTCTAGTGACTTCCGTACCGTTGCTTAGACACGGGTTTCCTACCTAGCACGCAATTGCTCCAACTTCCCTGGTGCGCTGTAAAAACTCTTGTGGCCAGAGACTTGATGATTTTAAGTCTGTTCAAAGACAGTAGATAAGTTTCGCTGAGTTTTTTGCAACTCTTTAAGGGATCATTTTATTTATTTATTTATTTTTTTAGAGAGAGACTTTTTGCTACAGGGCACGGGCGCTCGCCAGAGAGACCGAACTCGAGAAATCATCCCTCCGAGGTGGGTGCTCACACAATCCAGTCTCCTCTCGGGATTTGGGCCCACACGCACACGTGTCCGGCATGAGGTTTGTAAGCCACCGAGTCCAGGACTGGAACCGCAGTCGACTATGCGGGAGCCCAGTGGCGTAACCGTTATGCCATCTGCTGGCCCCTCTCTAAGGCGTCTTAAGAACTCCCTTCCATGGCCCCTGTCACTACCTAATCTCCCAGCCTCAGTGTCCGACATCTTTACTGTGAGCCAGAGGCTGTAGGGTGTAGACAGGTGGCGGGTGGCGTGGTGGTAGTCTCCGCCGAGCGCGGTTTACATGCCGTGTGTTTCTCCCTCAAGGAGGGCCGAGTGCTCTGCCCTACTGCGGGCGGCAGCTGTCGGCCTCCCTCCTCTCCCTGCGGCGTCTCCCCGATGCCCCAACCAAGCCCTGCAGGGAACATCCACACACACTAAGCCCTCGCCACGCCCTGCACGACGCTTCACCAGGGTTCCCGCTGAGGCTCTGATGATTTGAATATCCCTGTATCTGTGAGCCAATGATCGAGCAGTCTTTTAAACTTGTATTTACTCTAATGGGAATTTGGGAACCTGGGGCAAACAGTCTCTGGGGGCCTGGTTTGATAGCTGTTCTCGACTGCGTGACTGTTGCAGTGCAGCTTGGTAGTTGTGAGTTTCTTAAAAACTTCAGTAGTTACACCTCTGATCCCTTACCCTGAGCCAGTGCTGAACTCGTAGCGCGGGTAGTTATCTGCTAGTTATCTAGTTATCTCTGCATGGTACTGAAAGACAGGACCCCGCGGTTGCGAATTGTAAGAGACCATTTACACACCTGCTGTACCCAGCATTTTCTGCTGTTCTCAAAGACAATTTCTATTATTTTATTTATTTTTATTTTATAGACTCTTTTTTAAATAATTATTTTTAATTAATTAGTTTTAATTTGACCAGAGGAGGACAGAGTGAGAGAATGAGAGAGAGAGAGAGAGAAATGAGAAAGCAAGCTGCCAGGTCCAGGACTCAAACCACGGTCGACCATGTGGGAGTCCAGCGCCCTTAACCACCATGCCGCTGCCTGCCCCGAGGACTGTTTGAAATACTAGAGAGAAAATCCAAGAAATTGAGGGTGTTTACGAACCGTGGAGATGAGCGGTTCCAGCCATCTCAGCTATGCTTCGTTCAACCTGTTTGGGAAAGGTGCTTGGTGGTTGAGGTCGCTGACACTCAGAAATGTACGCATCTGTGACTTTAGTGCGTGCCCTCACACTCACCACACTTTCCAGCACCACACAGACGCTTACTGGACATTTCTTAAGAAAGGATATTCTGAGATAACTTTCTGGAAAATGGGAATAAAACAAAGAAATGCTTAACTTTTTAATAATGAAACTTCGTGTTCAACTCCTGAAATTTTTGCAGAAGGTGCAGTTCCAGGAGAGTGAATAAAACACCCATGTAGACAGGCACTGTTTTAGCATGGCCTCCCTGAGGTCATTGTTTTTTTCTTTTTTTGTAAGGTTTTTGCCATAGGGTATGTGAGTTCATGAGAGAAAGAGACAGAGACAGAGACAGAGAGAGGGCAAGAGAGAATCACCCCCTAGAAGGGCTGGTCACGCTTCTCCTCTACTCTCCTCCTGGAGTTTCGGACAAGCATGTACCTGGCCCTGGCATGATGCTCAAGTCGCCAGGTCTGGGACTTGAACCACAGTTAGCCACACGGGAGTCCAGCACCTTAACCACTACACCACCTGCTGGCCCCACGCGGATCCATTCTTAATTCAGAAAGCTAAGTAAGCATTTCCTCAGCTTCGGTGCCGATGCCAACATTTTTGCTTATTAAAGAAAGGTGTGCAATGAGGGTTGAGGTACCTTTATGACGGCGACCCCAGGCGGCGCGGCCCTTGCGGGCTCCCTTAGACATGTGCCTGCCGAGCAGTTCCAGGCCAGAGGGCTGCCTCCGCCGTGAGTCCCAGCCGCCCACTCTCTCACGCACCATCAGTCAGATAAGCGAGTTACTTCTGGAGTGAAAGGAAACCAGTGTTCTCAGGCCGACAGATTTCTCGATTTCTAGACAAACATATGGGAAATATGAAGCCCCAAAGCAGCCGAGGGGGAGACTCGGTCAAACGCCTTTACGGGATCTTATTTATGGTCCCAAGACCCAAGATGGCTTTGTTTCCCTTTCTCTGAAAGTAAAATGGAATTTAAAACGTACATCTGCTAAGGCAGTTACCCGGGAGCTGAGTGTTTCAGCCAGTAACGCATGCGTACGGCAGGAGCAGAGGACGCACGAGTGGCGAGACCTGGGGAGAGGCCGTCCTGGGCGGGGCGTTCGCGCTCTGTGTCTCTGCTGGGAGACAGAGGGGCCTCCCCGAGTGCCCCAGACACCACAAGTGTGTCTCAGCCCACCCGGCTGCCTCAGGGAGCAGTGACCCTGGCCCTTTGCAGCCTGACGATCTGGTGAGCTGTTGGCTGTGGGTCGTGAAGAAATGCCTCTCCACCTGTCCCTGTGTCACTCATGGCAGCTCCTACAACCATACGGCTTGACTAGAGGCAGAACAGGACAGGAGCCGTGCAAGTACCGGAAGGAAGCCTTGCACCTCCTGTCCAGGGTGAGAGAAGGCTGAGACACGTTGGTTCGATCTGTCCCTCTCTGAGCTGGCCGCCCCATGGCATGTGATGGACTAGCTAGAAATTTACCACCCAAACTGAGTGGACAGATGCCCCACACGCGGCATCGGTAAAGCCCTGATAGTACGAGGGGTGGGGCTGGACAAGGGACCTTGCCACCCAGAGGAGCCACTCGGCCCCACCAGCACTTCCGCTCCCTGCTCAGAGGCCCCCGGGCAGCTGTCTTCATGATACGAAACCAGTGCCATGGTCGGGGGGAGTGCAGGAGGAGAGGACTCGCGCCCCGTCTGCTGCAGGTGTCTCAGGTGGGCTCGGGGGAGCAGGGCTGCTCCAGGAGGTGGGGAGGAGCTAGGAGTCGACCGGGCATAGCCACCTGCCTTCCAGGTACGGAGGGGGAGGCATTTAGCTGGCGAGAGGACACAGGCCCTATGTTCACTTCTGAAAAATAAAGTCTACGTAAACCTAAAAATGATAAACTGTAACATTCTAAAGAAATTTTAAAACTGTTTTTTTAATATTTGAGAAGGCACATGTCATTTGTGTCTGGATCAGGAAATGTTTAGAGAAGAAGAAATTGAATTTTAAACAAAGGCAATAAAGTAAAAATAAAATAGGTTTTTCAAAACTGAGAAGAACTACGGAGAAGGGTAGGTAACAGCCAGCAGCAGGCCGGGATCTGGGCGAGCAGGGCTGGTGCCCGGCACTGGTCAGCAGGGCAGGCCACACCTGAAAACGGCCCTCGCAGCTCAGCCCGGGACGGCCAGCCAGGTGGGGGCTGGCCAGTCAGCACCAGGGAGAGTGGGGCTCACAGACACCACAAGACCCCTTCCTGGTAGTTCTGATGGGTGGGACAAAACCAAACGGCTCCAAGGTGATTGTGAGAGGAGTTTCCTGAATGGACAGGAAGCTGAGCTGCACTGGAAGGGCTGACTAGGACAGACGATCAAGAAGACTCTCCCTGCAATGTAGAGATGCCGACAGTCCTCCCGAACTCGGAGGCAACAAGTGAACTGATTGAGAGTTACAATACGACTAAGAAAGACGGCCGTGCGCTCACCGTGAAGCAGTTCAGCACTGGACAAACAGCGTTTGAGTACCTGCTCCATGAGGATTGAGCGTACGTGCAAAGGCGCGCTGGCAGGTGTGCGCTGGCGCCTGCACCAGTCTGGTCTTCCCAGGGCTGATCCTGCGGGGGCTCTGCTCATGGCAGGAGTCCATGGTGAAGGTGTTCCGGGGAGAGTCCGAGGTCAGTGCAGCGAATGCCATGCCCGTGAGGGAGGTAAGATGGAAAGGGTGATGTGATTTTTTTCTTAGAGATTTTTGCTATAGGGCACATGCACTCACCAGAAAGACAGAGGGAGACAGAAAGCGAGAAATCACCCCCCGGGAGGATAGCCACGCCGCAGTCCCTTCTCCTCCATTCTCCTCTCGGGATCTTGGGCATGCATGCACACGCTCTCAGCATGAGTTTAAGCCACCAGGCCTGGGACTTGAACCGCGGCTGACTACAGGGGAGTCCAGCGACATAGCCATTACGCCAACTGCTGGTCTCATGATGATTTGAGGCAGTGGGTGAGATGCTGTTGGATGGAGGTGACTGTAAAGACCAGGTGCTGCGAAGTAACCCAGAAAGCCTTCAACGACCTGAGGTCGAATTCCAGCTGGATCACCTCCAATGGAGAGGTAGCTCACATGGACAGGGAAGGCAGGTTAGTTCCTCTACAGCAGGCCAGGCCCTAGCTCACATGGACAGGGAAGGCAGGTTAGATGCCCTACACCAGGCCGGGGCCTAGGTCACATGGACAGGGAAGGCAGGTTAGATGCCCTACACCAGGCCGGGCCCTAGCTCACATGGACAGGGAAGGCAGGTTAGATGCCCTACACCAGGCCGGGGCCTAGGTCACATGGACAGGGAAGGCAGGTTAGATGCCCTACACCAGGCCGGGGCCTAGCTCACATGGACAGGGAAGGCAGGTTAGTTCCTCTACACCAGGCCGGGCCCTAGCTCACATGGACAGGGAAGGCAGGTTAGATGCCCTACACCAGGCCGGGGCCTAGGTCACATGGACAGGGAAGGCAGGTTAGATGCCCTACACCAGGCCGAGCCCCAAAGCCACAAGGGAACAAGGGCCTTGCTGCCTCGTCCAGGCTGAGCGCGTGGGACTCGCAGCACGCCCTGCCGGCCGGCCAGGGGCAGCACCGACGGCTCCTCCGGGGCCTTTCCTGCTCTGTGTTCACCCGGCACCTTTCCCACTGCCCGTCAGACATGACGTGGTGCCGGGCATGCGTCCGGGCATGATGCTTGCTTTTCATCCCCTCACTGTCAGCTGTAGGTTTTGATCAACATCAAATGAAAACGAGAGGAGAAAAATTGGTTCTTAGAAAAGATACTTTTTTCTTTGTAGTGACGTGTTTATTCAAATGTCTATTTATATTTCAGTAAACTGTTTTGATCTCCATGCTTAACAATAAAGAAAGCAAACGAAAATAAGAACCTTGCATACGTTCTTTTAGCAATTTCAATATTTTGCTGTTATCATTTTTCCCTATAATCCTATCATTTGTAGGGCATTCTCTGTCTTTCAATAGGAGTGAAGTTGGTTTTTGGTTTGTTTGTTTGTTTGTTTGAACAAAATTGATCCTAGGTAAATTCTCTAAGTTCAACATGCTGTTTAAAAGTTGTCCTTTAATTATGCGTGCAGGCTCACACGCCCTAAACGAGATCAAGGTCATGAAAGACAAAGCAAAAGCGAGGAGGCCAGACCCCCGCTGGTGCCGGGTCACGGACAGGAGGCGCTCCAGAGGGAAGGAGGCGAGGCGAGGAGGCCAGACCCCCACTGGTGCCAGGTCGCAGATGGGAGCCTGGGCAGCCTCGTTTTCTTGCTTGTTTCTTTAGAAAGAGCATCAGTAACACACTCGGCCAGTTTGGAAGAGGTGGATGAGATGGCGGTGCTCTTTGAGGGTCAGGGCTTTATCTTAGTGATTGCGCTGTGGGAATGTAAGGTATCAGACTAGTCTGTAGAACGTGCACAGTGCAGGCCAGATGGTGGTGCAGAAATGAAGGTGTTGGATCCCATCGGGCCGACTGCGCTTTAGAAATCAGGCCGGGTACGTGGGGTACGCACCCAAGATCTTCAGAGGAGAATGGAGAAGGGATTGCAGCATGGCCATCCCTATTGGGGTGATTTCTCACTCTTTCTGTCTCTCCTGGTTTCTTTCTCTGGCAAGCACATGTGCCCTATAACAAAAACTGGAAGTAAAAAAAAGAGAGAGAGCGTAAAGAAAACACACAATGCAGTGTTTGTGGGTAAAATGGCATCGTCAGCGGCAGTATGTCTGCCGTCACAGCAAGCAGAACTCTAAAGGCGAGGACAATCAAGGACATGGGAGAAGGGGCTCGAAAACATTAAGTCAGGGTAGAGGCTTGCCAACCATTGCCGGTGGAGAAGAGGTCACGGAAATTACAGACGCATACCTTTCACAATTCCATATTAAAAAATTAGAAATCAGGGGACCAGCAGTTGGTGTAATGGCTATGTTACTGGACTCCCACGTAGTCGACTGCGGTTCGAATCCTGGACTTGGTGGCTTAAGCTCACGCCAGGAGCATGTGCGTGTGTGCCCAGGATCCCGAGAGGAGAATGGAGAAGGGATTGCAGCGTGGCCTTGGGGATGATTTCTGGCTTTCTGTCTCTCTGTCTCTGTCTCTCAGGTGAACACATGTGCCCTGTAGCAAAAATCTCTTAAAAAAAATTAGAAATCAGGTCAAACAATGAGATCAGACCATGAAACTCTGGACCTGCAGCCATGATTAAACATTACAGTCAGTTGGAAGGCACAGGTACGCGGAGCCCCTCGTAATTCCCGGGCTCTTGCTTGTCAAGACTTAGCAGAGAAGGACTGAGCTGCGTGCAGGGCGTGACCTCCACGGGGCACCCTCTCGGCGTGGTTCTGTCTCTATTTACACTCCGGTCATCACTTATTTGACAACAAATATTTGGGGGCCTCGAGTGCAACATGAACTTGTGAATCTTATGTTCTTTTTTTTTTTTTTTTTTTTTGAGAGGTTTTCACTATAGGGCGTGTGTGCTTGCCAGCCAGCCAGAGAGAGACAGAGAGACAAAAAGCGAGAAATCACCCCCCAGGGGGGATGGTCACGCCGCAATCCCTTCTCCTCCATCCTCCTCTCGGGATCTTGGGCACACACGCACACGCGCCCGGCGTGAGTTCTAAGCCACTGGGTCTGGGACACGAACCGTGGTCAACTACGTGGGAGTCCAGCGACATAGCCATTACGCTAACTGCTGGTTCCCGAGTCTTATGTTCTTTTACTAGGCCAGCTGCAGCCTGCTACAAGCATCCCGCGGGTGAAGACTCCGTTCTCTGTCAGTTCGTGAATACCCTGAGGGAGCCTGATTGCCGTATTCCCGTGGACGTTTGACCGGCATTTCTTTCTTTCCTCTCTGTCTACCATGGGGCCCTGGGAGAGGGCGGGTTACAGGGCAGGAGCTAACACTTGCCTTCCCAGTCCCTCCAAACCCTTTTGTCTACAAGCGTCTCACTTTACAACTGTTTTCTTGACATCCTTCCATGTCAGCTAAAATACACACAGACACGCATGTGCGCACACACCTCAATGATCCAGTTTATGAGAAGGCATAGCAAGCAAAAGAATATGCCTGTGGGCCGTATTATAAGATTTGGCAACGGGGACCAGCAGATGGCATAATGGTTACATCGCTGGACTCCCACATGGCTGACTGTGGTTCGAGTCCCAGACCTGGGAGCTTGAAACTCATGCTGGGCGCATGTGCATGTGTGCCCAGAATCCTGAGAGGAGAAGGGGGTGTAGCATGGCCACCCCCCAGGGGGGTGATGTCTCACTTTCTGTCTCTCTGTCTCTCTGGCAAGTGTACATGCGCTATAGCAAAAGTCTCTTCCTAAAACAAAACAAAACAAAATGAACAAAATATTTGGCAACTTCTATACTAGGATAAATTCATATGAACATAAAGAAGTAAAAGACAAATTTCCTTTCACCCTTTAGCTAACCTATTATTAAAGTGCTTGTCAAGTGACAAGTCCTGACCTGAAGCATTGGTCATCTGTTAAGTCACACTAATAACTTTCATCGATTGATTGATTTGTTAGAGCTTGTAAAGCAATTGCGTTTGTTAGAGAGCCTCTCCGGCTAAGTGGCTTCCCCATCTGAGCAGTGGTTTGATGTGGGAGCTGCTTCAAACCGTGTCATGGGCCTCCCGGCGAAGCGGTCATCGTGCGCTGGTCAGGGTGCCTGTCAGACACTTGGGGCTGGGCCTGTGCCGGCCCCACCCAGCCCTCCTCGTTCTCCCCTCCCTCCTCACCACAGTTCGAGATTGTGCTACCTGGCAGACGGCCAGAGGGCGGGCACGCTTGCAGAACACCCGGACAGCGAGGACGGCGTGAGCGAGTGGCCCTTCTGCTTTGTGTCTCCCAGCCTGAACTGGAGCCGGCATCCTGGGGCTCCTGTGCTCTGCCCTCACACAGGCGGCAGTTGCCCTGATCCTGGCTACTAGATGATAAATGCAGGAGGAGACAGGGAATCGGGAGAAGGGGAACAGGACAGCTGGCCCACGTGGTCTTTACCTGCAGACCGCAGCCCTGCTGAGCCTCTTCTGCGGGTGAGAGACAGAGGGGCCTCAGTCTCCCCTGGGAGGACTGAACTCCCCCCCTCTGATGTGGCATAATATGCAGCGACAGCGCTGTCCTTACCTACCTGCAGGATGGAAGCCTGCGGTGTGAGCAGGGGCCCCGTGCAGGCCTGCAGTGGGAGCAGGGGCCCTGCGCAAACACTGCATACTCACGGCCATTGGAGACCCCCCTTCCCGGCTACCGTAGAGCCTGTACCCAACTCTTGCCAGGCAGGGTTAAATCTATCTCAGAGAAGTTTCTGGAACAAGACCGGCTGTTGGCCCAGCATTTCTGTTCAGAACTTTGAAACTAGAGGCAATATTCTAAAACCTGCAGGACATAAGAATTCCTTCCTGCTCTATGCCCCAGGGCCCACCAGAGAGATGTCTCAGGGTCCTCGTGCGTGGCTGTCTACTGAATTAATCAGCCAGGTTCTCCAGAGAAACAAACCGTAGATACCCACTGCCTATCTATCTAATGTAAATATGTAACTAAAAAAAGAATCGGCTCTGTCTTAGGTCAGAATTCCACCTTTTCCAGCAAACCTTTAATGGACTGTATTAAGCCTACCCACGTTATCCAAGACAACCTCCTTCCCTGGAAGTGAACTGGCCGCAAAGGCCTTTGCAGTAATGCCTACACCAGCTGGGGGTACTGCAGCCTCGCTGAGCTGATACATGGAATGAGCCGTCACACTAGGAAACCCACTTACAGCACTGACCAGTTGAACTGTTTATATTGATTATCCTTAGATTATCTGCCGAGCAGTATGGACATTTTTCAGTTTTTGTCAGTCCTGGATACACATCAAACCTGTGTCAGATCACCGGGCAGGGCAGAGCTGTGAGGGATGGAGATGAAAGGGAATGCATAAATAAATACAGAAATAAGTAAATAAATAAAACAAGAGAAGGGTGTCACGTGGGAATTAATGAGATAGTGTCAAGAACTTTGGAATGCTACACTTTTTAAATTTTTTTTGCTACAGGGTACATGCGCTCTCTGAAGAGACAGAGACAAAAAGTGAGGAATCACCCCATGAGGGGATGGACATGCTGCAATTCCTTTCTCCTCCCTTCTCTTGGGATCTTGGGCACGCACGCACACGCTCCCAGGATGAGCTTTTTGCTATAGGGCGTGTGCACTCACCAGAACGACAGAGAGATAGAAAGCAAGAAATCCCCTCTCAGGGGGGATGGCCACACCACAATCCCTTCTCCTCTATTCTCCTCTCGGGATCTTGGGCACGCACGCACATGTGCCCGCCATGAGTTTAAGCCACTGGATCTGGGACTCGAACTGTGGTTGACTACGTGGGAGTCCAGCCACATAGCCGTTATGCTAACTGCTGCCACCCCCCCAGCATAAGTTTTAAGCTGCTGGGCCCAGGACTTGAACCGGGGTCAACTACGTGGGGATTTGGCAACATAACCATCACACTATCTGCTGGTCCTGGAATGCTTTTACACATGATGCCCCAAACAGAAACTAAAAATAAATGTTTAGCCTTGACTTCCAGGTATTTAAATAAAAGAAATGAAGGCTTGCTCCATGCCCTGGTGGTTAAAGGAACCAGATTCCACATGGCCAACTGTGTGACTCAAATCCGCTCCTCGGCCACTTGGAACACATTCCAGGCCTGTGGGCACGCATGTCCAACACATTCCAGGCCTGTGGGCACGCATGTCCAACACATTCCAGGCACGTGGGCACGCATGTCCAAATCCTGGCAGGGCGGGGCATGCAGGAGTCCTTCTCTAGTCTTTCTGTCTCTCTCTGGCAAGTGCACACACTCCTGAGGAAAAAACGTAAAAAAATAAAAACTACATCCACACAAGGTTGTACCTAAGATCACCCAAACCTAAGGAAAATCCGTGTTTATCCCCAGGGGATGCATAAGCACAGTGTGGTTTCCGTTCAGTGGGACGTAGCCCGGTAATAGAAAGCTACCGACACGTGTGACACCCAGCGCCCCAGTCAAAAGCCAGACACAGAGAGCACGTAAGAACGGCTCCATTTGGATGGAAGTCTAGACGGGACGTAGCTTACGATGGTCTAAAGCAAACCAATGGTTGCCTGGAGGCGGCTGGTGACATGTGGCCCTGTGACATGTGGGCGTGAAACTGTTCAGTACCTTGATTGCAAATGTGGCTACACAGGTGTAGACACGTCATCCAAGCCAGACTCAACCTGGTGGACAGGTCTGAGCCATTCACAAAGGTGGCAGCCCACCATTTTCCCGAGTTGATCATTGACTTAATGATACCTTAAGCTAGTAATTATTTTATTTTATTATTGTTGCACTCATTTTTAAAATGATTACTTATTATTATTTGTACATTCAGTCGCAACACATCATTTAGATTGTAAAGAGGTTTTACCCAGCCGGGTATACACCACATGCCAGGTGAGTTGGGAATGCTGTATGCACCCTCATCAACAGGCACCAATCCATATCTGTGTCCCACCAATGTCTTACTTCTCCACGTTTTCCAACTTTCCCCTGCACCCTTCCCCTCCCACACTCTCCTTCCACTTTGTCCCCAGTGTCCACAACAACTTTCAGTGCTTTAAGTCCTCCAGTCATTTCGTCTCTACCATAGAGTGCAGACAGTGGTAGATGTCTTTCTTCCTTTCTTCCTTTCTTCCTTTCTTTCTTTCTTTCTTTCTTTCTTTCTTTCTTTCTTTCTTTCTTTCTCTTTCTCTTTCTTCTCTTCCTATCTTTTTTTGAAGAGGTTTTTGCCATAAGGCATGTGCGCTCACCAGAAAGATAGACACAGAGAGACAGAAAGTGAGAAATCACTCTCTGGGGGGACGGCCACACCGCAATCCCTTCTCCCCCATTCTCTTCTCGGGATCTTGGGCACACATGCACACACGCCTGGCGTGAGTTTAAGCCACCAAGTCCAGGACTCAAACTGTGGTCGACTACATGGGAGTCCAGTGACATAGCCATTACACTAACTGCTGGACCCAACAGTCGGTGTATGTTAAGTGGAGACATACAATGTCTCACTTCCCTAACCTGACTTGCTTCACTCAGCGATAGATCTTCTATGTTCATTCACTTTCTATCAAATGCCAGGGTCTTCTTTTTTCTTTTTTTTAAATTTATGACTGAATAGTATTCCTTGGAGTGTATGTGCTACACTTTTTCAATCCATTCATCTGTTTGTGGACATTTGGGTAAATTTGTTCTATGAAGTCTCCATCCCCATCATTCCCAAAACATATCAGGATACGACAAAACAGGCAAACTACGGACCAATATCTCTGATGAATACAGATGCAAAAATTCTCAGCAAGATACTTGCTAACCGTATTCACAGCATATAACAAAGACTATTCATCACCACCAGGTGGGCTTTATTCCAGGGATGCAAGGGTGGTTCAACATACGCAAAACCTTAAATGTAATACACCATATTAACAGAAAGGAAGATAACAACCGTATGATCATTCTAATCAATGCAGAAAAAACATTTGACAAAATACAACATTTCTTCATGATTAAGACTCTCAGTAAAATTGGCATAGAAGGATCATTTCTCAGCATAATAAAGGCCATCTATGGAAAACCTACAGCTAACATTATACTGAATGGGGAAAGGCTGAAAGCTTTTCCACTAAAAACTGGTACAAGACAAGGCTGCCCACTCTCTCCACTCCTATTCAATATAGTACTGGAAGTCCTAGC
>NW_006159840.1:6344578-6346057 GCF_000334495.1 Tupaia belangeri chinensis | reverse complement strand
ACATGATTGTATACATAGAAGACCCGACGGTATCCATGAAAATACTTCTCAAAGTAGTAAATTTTTTTTTTTTAAAGAGATTTTTGCTATAGGGTGCATGCACTCACCAGATAAAGACAGAGAGACAGAAAGTGAGAACTCACTCCCTGCCCCGGGATCAGGGATGGCCACTCTTCAATCTCTTCTCTTCCAGTCTCCTCTCTGGATTTTGGACAAGCATGCATGCACGGCTGGTATGAGTTTAAGCTACCAGGTCCAGAACTTGAGCTGCGGTTGACTATGTGGGAGTTCAGCGACATAACCATTACACCATCTGCTGGTTCAACAATGACTTCTCTATCCCCCAGCTCCTCTCCCCTCCTGTCGTCTGCTCACACTTGGACTTAGGGGTCTGCCAGTGTCCTAAAAGTGCTGAATTGGGCCAGCAGTTGCATGGTGGTAAAAGTGCCAGGCTCCCACCCGGCTGACTGTGCTTCTAGTTCCAGATTCAGTGGCTTGAGAACTATGCCAGGCGTGTGTGCGTGTGTGCGTGTGTGCGTGTGTGCCCAAACTCCAAAGAGAAGAATGGAGGACAAAGGACTGTGCTTGGCCATTCCCCTGGGGGGTGATTTCTCACTTTCGCTCTCTCTAGCAAGCACAAGGGCCCTATGGGGGGGGGGCAGTGCTACACAATCCATTGAGGTGAGTGCTGGGCAGAGCCCCGAGAGCAGGAGGTCTCTTTCTTCTCGATCCCCTGTCAGAGTGGCCCAGGGGTGCACCCCACTTTTGGTCAGTGAATTATGCTGCAGATTCCTCTGGGATTTTAAAGCTGCTGAAGGCTAAATGTTTTGACTGTAACCCCGTGAAGTGCTGCTCTGGTGAGGACGCGAATGCCAGGCCGGATGGGCGCTCGCTGCCATTTCATATGCATGCATCATTTCAGACTGCTGAGACTTTTTGAGTTTTTGGTGGTTTTTAAATCCACGATCATTGGAGCCCTCCCTCTTGCGTGCCTGCGACAAGAGGACGTCCCCTCCCAGCTCTCGTCTCTTAGACTGTATGCGGAGCCCGAGGCCTTCCCCGAGACCCCCTCCATGCAGGTGCCGGCCCGTCAGTCACCACAGGGCTTGGCATGGACCCACCCAACCCACCATCAACCACCCTACATGGAAATGGAAAGGTTTCCGTCACAAACAAGGACAGAGCATTAAGAAACGTCAAGTCCAGGGGACCAGCGGTGGCGTAATGGCTGTGTCGCTGGACTCCCATGTAGTCGACTGTGGTTCGAGTCCCAGACCCAGTGGCTTAAAACTCACGTCAGGCTCATGTGCGTGCGTGCCCAAGATCCTGGGAGGAGAATGGAGGAGAAGAGATTGTGGTGTGGCCATCTCACTTTCTGTCTCTCTGTCTCTCTCTGTCTTTCTGGCGAGAACACATGCCCTATAGCAAAAAACTCTCCCACCAAAAAAAAAAAAAAAAAAAAAAAAAACAATTAGACTT
>NW_006159840.1:6333528-6344038 GCF_000334495.1 Tupaia belangeri chinensis | reverse complement strand
ACTGTGGTTCGAGTCCCAGACCCAGTGGCTTAAAACTCACGTCAGGCTCATGTGCGTGCGTGCCCAAGATCCTGGGAGGAGAATGGAGGAGAAGAGATTGTGGTGTGGCCATCTCACTTTCTGTCTCTCTGTCTCTCTCTGTCTTTCTGGCGAGAACACATGCCCTATAGCAAAAAACTCTCCCACCAAAAAAAAAAAAAAAAAGAGAAAGCAATGTCAAGTCCAATGAGAGGCAAATTCCCGACTGTCAGTGTGATTTTTCTGGTGCTTAATGTGACCTTGCTTTCTGTAGGAGTGTTATGTCTGATTTCACAATGAGATTAGTGAGAAAACGTGACTCAGTGACAGACACGTTTTCTGACAAAGCCACGTGACGGGGGCTGGCAAGACAGGGAGCAGCCGCTGCAGGCTGTGGTGGTGTTTTATGGAAAGGCTCAAACGTGTCCGATCGCACTCGAGCGAGCAGGCGGATTGGAAACAGAAGACGCGTGCGGTCAGGCCTGGGACGGTGCGGGGAGGTTGCTTCACTACCCACACCCGTAAGGCCGAGCACACAGTCCCCGAATTTATGGTCTAAGTGGTGTTGGTTCTCCGGTCCTTTTCCTCCTAGACGTAATTAGGAGGAGATGGAGGTTGGCATTTTATTTAAAGGAGTGAAACTGAGAGGAGGCTCTCAGAGGTGGGCGGAGGTGAGGACTGAGGCATTCAGAGGTGAGTCCCAGGACGAGCTGGGGGGGGAAGGGAGGACAAAACCCGCAGTAAACCCCCATGGACTCCAAGAACAGCGTGAGCATGGGGGACAACGAGGAAGTCGAAGAAGAGACCCAACGGTGTCCAGTTGTCTCTTAGCGCGTGGGCAGGAGGGTTCGCAGAGAGCATGACTCCACGCCTCGGCGGTAAGCCAGGCTGGGCCCCTCCACGCCTCCGCAGTAAGCCAGCCAAGCCCCTCCACGCCTTGGTGGTCGGCCGGGCCGAGCCCCTCCACATCACCGCGGTAAGCTGGGCTGAGCCCCTCCATGCCTCCATGGTAAGCTGGGCTGAACCCCTCCAGCCTCTGCCAGGCTGAGTCTCTCCACCCCTCCGCAGTCAGAGAGGCTTGAGAACATCAGAAGCCAGAACTCGGCCTGGCCGGCCATGTGGGTTTTCGCTCTTCCTTTTCCTGCTATTTCTGGAGGCTTAGAACGTGGCACTCATATCCCATAATTAAATTCAGTTGTCAACATAACAGGAGAAATTTCAGATTAACAAATGCCAGCATACGTGAGATTTTTTTGTTTTAAGAAAACATTCCCTATTTATATCGTGAATTGTACTAGTTCTGTTTTTTCTGCTCAAATATACGCTAAAATATCCTGAGTTGTGTGGTGTGCTTACCCTGCTCGGTTTATTTGCACACCGCAGTCGAGGGTTGTGCTGCTCAGCGGGCCCGACCCGGTCTCCACACTCATCGCAAACGCCCACGGCAGATTCGCAGGCCGGAGCGTGCCGGTGAAGACGGGATAAATCCGTCATCCGTGTGTCTGTCCCTGGCTGCTTTGCACTCCCGACGGGCTCCTGTGAGAATCGTGGTCTTCCTTTCAGGTAAAGCCAACGAAGGCAGAACGGGGTGGGCTTCGGCAGGGACAAGATCGACGTTAGCCTCCCGGGCACACGCGTGTGACTGGAAGTGTCATTAAGTGTGACAGTTCACGTCGTCGCTGGAGTAGTCGCAGGTTGGAAGGACTGAGAACGGGGCTGCTGCAGTGGGGACAGAGACGCCGTGGGTGAGAGCTGCTCCTTCCAGGCGGCTGTGCCATTGACGTCACCAGCTGGGCCACCACCTGTGCGGCTGCGGAAGCTGAGGGAACACGCTGGGGTCCGGCCAGGGAGAGCGAACAGACTCTCAGAATCCCAGACTGTTCTTGGGGCTGGAGGAAACCGCGCAGATCGAAGTCCTAGGAGGGAGGATATTCTCCTGGCTTTATTTTTGTGAATTATATAAATCACAGAAATTCATAATTTGAAATCAGATTTGAACGTAGCAATAAGATCAATGAGTCAGCCACCTTGAAAACACAGGTTTTATACATTCATGTTTTACAGCTCAAGAACGTGACATCCCAGAGGTGATGGGCGTCAGATTTCTGAGCTGGGAGTGACATCTGGAGGGAGGCGAACCGGAGCTCAGCTCGGGGTCTCTAAGTCAGTCATCATGGGATTCCGCAAATGATCACCAGGCACTTGCTGTGGGCCAGGCTGCTGTGGTGCTCATACGAAATCCCTCCACGGAGCCAACAGGACTCCCTGTCCTTGTGGAACTACAGCTCTGTGGGGAGACACGGTAAAAGCAGACAGAAGCAAGTTGCTTGTTACGTTAGAAGACGGAAATGCTATGGAAGGGGAGCAGCGCGAGGGGATTTGGGGAGGTGGAGGGGCGAGGCTGGCACGCTGTGACAGGTGGTGCAGAGCACAGGTCCCCGAGAAGGGGCTATCTGGGCGACAACTTGAGGAAGCGGAAGGAGTGAGCCGTATGGATATCCGTGAAGGGCATTCAGGGCAAAGGAGGCTGCCGCAAAGGCCCTGGGGTTGAGCCATGCTCACGGGTTTGTGGAACAGAGTGAAGAGACTGGCATTGCTGGAACAGTGAGCCAGGGCAGGGAGCCGGAGATGTGGCGGGAGTCAGAGCCGTGGCTGGGAGACAGAGACGTGGCAGGAGTCAGAGACATGGCAGGAGTCGGAGACGTGGCAGGAGTCAGAGACGTGGCTGGGAGTCGGAGACGTGGCGGGAGTCGGAGACGTGGCGGGAGTCGGAGACGTGGCGGGAGTCGGAGACGTGGCGGGAGTCGGAGACGTGGCGGGAGTCGGAGACGTGGCGGGAGTCGGAGACGTGGCGGGAGTCGGAGACGTGGCGGGAGTCGGAGACGTGGCGGGAGTCGGAGACGTGGCGGGAGTCGGAGACGTGGCGGGAGTCGGAGACGTGGCGGGAGTCGGAGACGTGGCGGGAGTCGGAGACGTGGCGGGAGTCGGAGACGTGGCGGGAGTCGGAGACGTGGCGGGAGTCGGAGACGTGGCGGGAGTCGGAGACGTGGCGGGAGTCGGAGACGTGGCGGGAGTCGGAGACGTGGCGGGAGTCGGAGACGTGGCGGGAGTCGGAGACGTGGCGGGAGTCGGAGACGTGGCGGGAGTCGGAGACGTGGCGGGAGTCGGAGACGTGGCGGGAGTCGGAGACGTGGCGGGAGTCGGAGACGTGGCGGGAGTCGGAGACGTGGCGGGAGTCGGAGACGTGGCGGGAGTCGGAGACGTGGCGGGAGTCGGAGACGTGGCGGGAGTCGGAGACGTGGCGGGAGTCGGAGACGTGGCGGGAGTCGGAGACGTGGCGGGAGTCGGAGACGTGGCGGGAGTCGGAGACGTGGCGGGAGTCGGAGACGTGGCGGGAGTCGGAGACGTGGCGGGAGTCGGAGACGTGGCGGGAGTCGGAGACGTGGCGGGAGTCGGAGACGTGGCGGGAGTCGGAGACGTGGCGGGAGTCGGAGACGTGGCGGGAGTCGGAGACGTGGCGGGAGTCGGAGACGTGGCGGGAGTCGGAGACGTGGCGGGAGTCGGAGACGTGGCGGGAGTCGGAGACGTGGCGGGAGTCGGAGACGTGGCGGGAGTCGGAGACGTGGCGGGAGTCGGAGACGTGGCGGGAGTCGGAGACGTGGCGGGAGTCGGAGACGTGGCGGGAGTCGGAGACGTGGCGGGAGTTGGAGATGTGGCAGGGAGTGGGCTGGGAAGACCTGCCGGGACTTACGGGCCATTGTGAAGCTGCAGCCTCGTACTCTGAATGAGGTGGTTGAGCAGAAGAGTCAGAACCACGGGTCTGCTCTGTATTTTACAGGGTCCTTCAAGTGGCGGTCAGAGACTGCTGGGTGTGGCAGTGAGGGGAGCCATGGTCAGATTCTGTGCACACGCTTCCTGAAGGTGGGACCTCTGGGTGAGGCCAAGGTACGGGTGTGGGCTTAAGGAAGAGTTAGGCTAACTTGATGCTGGGGCCGGAGCGAGGGGCGCCCATGGAGGCTGGGACAGCATGCTGCCACCTGCTATGAGCCACGGCAGTGCAGAGGCGAGTTCCCAAGCCATGAGCTAGGACAGTGCTTGTCTGTGGCCAGGTCATGGCTGACTAGATGGTGGGAACCCAAACACCAAAGGGGAGGCATGGGTTGGTTGTGCTCCATGAACACACCCACCGGGGAGCAGGACCGTCGGCTGCTGTTGACTGCAGACCTCAAAGATCACGCCGTGGCCCAAGGGAACCAGCTGGCGTGGTGCCAGGATCTAGCCCCTGGCTCTGGCTGGTGCACCCCAGAAGTATGGACTCAGGCGCTGGAACCCTAGAGGCCAGGCTGAGCAGGTCTCGAGACCCACGTGAAGGGTGAGATCTAGAACTTCGAGGTTCTTGGTGTCCATGGGAGATGTGCTGGCCCTGAGTAGCAGGCACATCTCTGAGCGAAGAGTGCTGACCTCACACTGTAGGGCATGCTGCAGGTTAAGGGGCGTCTCACACCCAGAACGTGGCATACCTAGGTCCCCGCATGGTCTACGCAACACCAGAGACCATGGGCTCCAGGGTGGTTGCCCGAGGGCCAGCTAAGTGAAGGGCATCCGTAGGTGAGGGCTGCCTTAGAACGGCAGTTCATGGAGAGTCAGGAATTAGCACAGCCCACCTCATGGCTGCGGGTTTGGCATCTGCCACCAGCCAGTTAGAACATATCTGGAGAGAGTAATGAAGGCAGCAGCACGTCGGTAACCGTGACTGGAGGATACAGTACAGCAGCTCTGCAGAGTGTGTACGCGGCCTTGGGCTTATGAGTGGTTTAAAGTCGACCGACGTACCCAGAAGGGCGTGTGTAGGTTACGCCCAAACGCTACGCCAGTTACGTAAGGTATTGAGCATTGCTAGGTTTTGGTATCCACCGCGGTTAGGGGTGTTTGGGAAGCCGCTGATCCTGGGAACCCACTGATCCTGGGAACCCATTGATCCTGAGGGAACGTTCAGTCAAATATTCAAAAGGACATTCAACTGTCATCCCTCCCCCCGGGAGTGTCTCCCTGGTAATTTACTCTCCCAGGAATCCTCTCCCATCACCCAGACTTAATACCGGGCAAGAACACCTGAAGCCCGCAGGAGCTTAGAGCGAGGCAGGTGTGAGGCTTTGGAAGGGCTGGCTTTTCCTGCGAGGTGAAGGGACGCCGGAGCCCGCAAGCTCTGTGGTGCGGAACGCCTGGGGACTCTCCATTCGCTGTCTTCACACAGAATTGCCAGGAGCCTCCAATCCCACCAGACAAGGTAGCAGGAGCTAAGGCTACCCCACCTTCGATAGCTCTAAGAGCAGTCAAACATAAATGCAACGGCCTACGGACTTGGAGCCACGCGCAGAGCGAAGTGTGATCCCTGGAAGAAGGGCAATGGAAGCCGTGAGTACCGATTGCCCGGCAGGCAGCCTGGAGGCAGTTTCTGGGCTGTAGGGCAGAGGGTGAAGCCAGGGAGCACCCGGGAGTCCTACAGACTCAAGAGACACATGCTGTTCTTCATGCAGGCCAAGGAGGCTTGGACTTGCAGGTGTAAGGTACACGCGCTGACGGAACTATAAGAAGAAAGAGCGCGTGGCGGAGACCTGCAAGGTGTCCTCAGCTCTGAGTGAGTACCGGTCTGTGCGCACACGAGGGGCAATCCCGAGAAGATTCCCGCGGCCCACCCAGGACCAGGGTTAGCTCATGCTCCCACTAATGAGAGGAGACTCGTTCTCCGGAGGCACCTCTCACGTTGGCAGTGCAGCTAATCGCTCTGGACTTGCCCTAACAGCTGTAAGGAAAGGCTTCCAAGGATCCAACTGAGCGTAACCGCAAGCAAACGAACAAAACTACAGTTTTTAAAAGAACATTACAAAATCCAGAAAGTAACATTTATTTTTAGGGCATAACATAAAACTACCTGTATGGTAAAAATTAGGAAAATATGAGTCAGCACAGGAGACAAATCAGTCACAGGAATGACTAGAAATGAACAGTGACAGCTAGCCAAAGGGGACATAAAGTACTGGCCTACTGCCAGGGAGGAAGCGCTCTCCTAGATGCCACAGTACCAGCGCTACTCCCAGAGACAAACAGCGCAGTCCTGCGTAACTGCACCGGGTGGGATGGACAGCTGACCAGAGCTCGTGGATTAACGGGAACTGGTGCAGTCGAGGACGCGGCGGCAGAAAGGATCTGCAGTGAATCGTACGGACTGCGGAAAAGCCGAAAAGCAATGGATGGTGCACCACCGCGCTACGGAAAACACGAAGCAGGGGACCAGCAGTTGGCGTAAATGCTATGTCGCTGGACTCCCATGTAGTCAACCACGGTTCGAGTCCCGGACCCAGTGGCTTAAACTCACACTAGGTTAACTCACGCATGTGCGTGCGTGCCCAGGATCCCAAGAGGAGAATGGAGGAGAAGGGGTTGTGGTGTGGCCATTCCCCCTGGGGGGTGATTTCTCGCTTTCTGTCTCTCTGTCTTTCTAGAAAATGCTATAGCAAAAACCTCTCCAAAAAAAAAGAAAAAAACATGAAGCACAGTCACTCAGAAGTAAGCAAACTTTAAGAAGGTAGGGTGGGAGGAGGGGGAGTGGCAGAAAAAGTGGCAAGATGGTTTACACATTTAAGGAAACCTGTGAAGTCACATATTCCAAAAGCTCAATGAACTCCAAGACAAAAAGAAAGAGAGAGACATAAAGAAAGAAAGGAAGAGAGGAAAGGTTAAAAAAACCGGAAGAAAGAATATAAAGAAGGAGAAGAAAAAGAAAGAAAACAGAACAAAGCCATATGAAGGCAAATCATCATTAAATTTTTAAAACCCAGCAGCAAATAGAAAGTCTTACCAGTAGCCAGAGAAAAACGACACATTGCGTGCAGAAGAACAATGCTAAAAACGGCATCAGGCTTTTCATCAGAAACTGCAATCCAGAAAGTGGTGAAAGACACATTAAAAAATTAGAAAAACCTTATCAACCTAGAAAAAATTCTTGGAAGACTTGACATAGAAATAAACTCTTTGAACATGATGAAGCACGTGAATAAAACTGCTATGGCTCTTGGACCAGCAGAGGGCGTAATGATTACATCACTGGACTCCCACATGGCCAACCTCGGTTCAAGTCCCAGACCTGGCAGCTTGAAACTCACGCCAG
The DNA here is from genome assembly GCF_000334495.1 of Tupaia belangeri chinensis. Lineage (NCBI taxonomy): Eukaryota > Metazoa > Chordata > Mammalia > Scandentia > Tupaiidae > Tupaia > Tupaia belangeri. The sequence goes on along the minus strand of NW_006159840.1, from coordinate 6,336,852 downwards.
GTACATGTGCATGTGTGCTCAAATTCCCAAGCGGAGAATGGAGGAGAAGGGATTGTGGCATGGCCATACCTCTGGGGGTGCTTTATCTCTTTCTGTTTCTCTGTCTCTCCAGAGAGAACAAACACCCTATAGCAAAAATCTCGCTTAAAAAACAAAACAAACAAACAAACAAAAAACCCTACAGTTCACATTGTATAGAATAGCAAACACCCGAGTGCTTTCTCCTGCAATCTGAGACCAGGCAAAGATGTCTGCACAGAAATTCCCAAAGAGCTACGTAAACGCTGCCGAAACTACTAAATGATTTAGGCGAGGTTGCAGGCTCACGGTCAGGGCCCAGAACCTGGGTCCTCACTCCACATTGCACTTCGACACCCTAGCAAGGTGTGGCTGAAAATTGAAAGTTAAATCATCTCACTGACGGGAATATCAGACACGTGAAACACTTAGGGACACATTTAACAAAATATGTGCAAAGTTTCTGTACAGTAAAATTTTTTTTTGGAGAGGTTTTTGCTATAGGGCGCATGCGCTCACCAGAGAGACAGAGACAGAGAGACAGAAAGCAAGAAATCACCCCCCCAGGGGGGATGGCCATGCCGCAATCCCTTCTCCTCCATTCTCCTCTCAGGATCATGGGCACGCACGTGCACACATACACAGCCGGTGTGAGTTTAAGCCACCAGGTCCAGGACTTGAACTGCGGTTGACTACATGGGAGTCCAGCGACATAGCCATTACGTTAACTACTAGTCCCGTACAGTAAATTAAAAGGAAAGAAAAAACCCTGCTGAAAAAGCTTAAAGAAGACTGAGACCAGCAGTGGCTTGGTGGTCTAGATGGTTGGCTCCCACATGGCTGACTTCACGGTTTGAATCCTGGACCTGGTGGCTTGAAAACATGCTATGCATGTGCGTGCCCAACATCCCAAGAAGAGGATGGAGGAGAAGGAGTTGCACTGTAGCCATCCTCCCTCCCCTGAGGGGGTGTTTTTTCATTCTCTCTCCCTCTCTCTGTGTGTCTCTTGCTTTGGTGGGTCCATGCACCCTATAGCAAAAACAACTAAAGAATAATTAAGAAGACCATATAAACATGGATTTGCCACCAGGAAACACAGGGATCAGTCTTACCATGACGTTTCCCCAAACTGACCTCCTGTGCAATCCTAGCCAAAGTCCCCGAAGGCCTGTGTGTAGAAATCGACAAGTCAATGGGACCAGCAGTTGGCAAAATGGCTATGTCGCTGGACTCCCATGTAGCCGACTGCGGTTTGAGTCCTGGACCCGGTGGCTTAAAACTCACACCGGGCGCGTGTGTGTGCGTGCCCAAGATCCCAGGAGGAGAATGGAGGAGAAGGGATTGTGGCGTGGCCATCCCCCCAGGGGGTGATTTCTTGCTTTCTGTCTCTCTGTCTTTCGGGCGAGCGCACACACCCTGTAGCAAAAACCTTTAAAAAGAAAGAAAGAAACTGACAAGTCAAGTCTAAACCTTATGTGAAAATGGAAAGGACCTGGGATTTCCAAGAGCCCGAGAAGGTGTGCGCCCACACCCCGGCTTCAGTGCCATCACGGCTGCTGTGCGGTGTGATGCGGCAGCCCGGTGAGTACCGCCAGGCAGCACAGGAGCAACGCGCTGGTCTGAGCGGCATGCCGAGTCCCAGAGGGCATGAGGCAGACGCCAGGTATTGAGGCTGCGCACTGCGTCATTCCATTTCTACGACGTTTACAAACAGCCGAACCACAGGGGAGAGAGCAGATTGGCAGGTACCAGGCCCAGGGACAGAGTGCCAAGTAGAATGAAAACCGTTTCTGAGGAAATAAAGACTTTGTATGTAAAACCCACTGAATTTGACACCTGAGGCTGATGAATTTTCTGGCACAGAGGTTACACCTCCGATAGTGTGAGAAAGCACCCCGCAGGAATGGTCTCGCTGCAGCCTCTTCTCCGCCCTCGTCCACTGGGGGATCGGTGCCCTGACCACCATACCAGCAACAGTCCTATTTCCGGAACTGGAGAATGCAGTGTTAAGAGGAGCACCAGTATCTCTGAGCCCCCTCGTACTCAGGGCCATTACGCGGGCCGTGTCCCCAGGTTACAGCGCACGGGGCTGTGAGGCGCAGGTGGGAGGCCTGACTGCTTCCCTGCTCTCACCCCCGCGTCTCAGTCCAGGGCTCAATTACTCAGTGAAATATGTATTTGCAACTTTGGGGTGTACAGTTCTAGGGGTCCTGGTTCCTAGAGGGCAAGCAGCTCCACATCTCCATCTGGGGAGGCGACGGGAGTCCCACTGAAGTCCAGCTGCAGCTGTCACCGAGCATGTCAGCATTCTGCCGAGGCCAGCGGGCAAGGCTAGCGGCCTCGGCCAGTTTGGGCTAAGCGCTGGTGCTCATTCAGGAAGACCCGGGTCTGTTGCTTCACGTGTGGAAACTATGTTTGTTGTTCAGATGAGCCATAGGGCGTCTCTGCTCAGTTCCTAAGCTTAAAAAAACGGAGTCTCAAACCTACAGAAAAGTTGAAATTTAGAAGATACAACTTTTTTCTTCCCACTTGTGGTTTGGTCTATTTTTCTGTTGCCCAAGGTGAATACTACAGACTGGGTAATTTATAAGGAGCAGAGGTTACGGGTAACCGACCTGGCACTGCCGGGCACCACGAGCCTATAGTTCTGGCCAGTGACCGAGGTCAGGTGGATTCTACTGGAATGCAGCAAAATGCGGAAATTTAAACTGAGCCACCTGCAAAACCTTCTCAGAGGAAAACATCCTCCTTTACCCTCAGCTTTTCCAAAATGAAAAAGGCTTTCAATACAAAACTAAAAAATCCACCATAAAATGGCAAGGCATATTCTGTGTCTGTTGAATTTGATTTGGAGAGGACACTTTCACTTCAGCATTAACTGGGAAATTAGAAACGCAAACCTGAGGCTCGGAGGACACACGATCCGAGAGGATGGGGCACCCTGGAGAGCGTGGTCCGGGCACTCCACCCCGGCCAGAGAAGCAGAGTCCAGGTGAGCAGGTGGCTCCATGCCATCGCCTCAGTGCCCTGGCCACAGCTCCTTACTGTGGTCTCTCCTCGGGGTGGAACCACGTTCCCACACGAGGACTAAACGCAAGGCTGGCACTGACACCAGGGTGGTCTGGGCCATGCGCCCTGCCCTGCTGGCAGTGGGCCTGCTCTTCACAGCGCTGAAGCCGTGCCCTCAGCCTTAGTAAAATGTCAGTAACAGACTGTGTCATCCCTGGTTTGTCCCCAAGGAACCCCATCAGCCGCAGGGGTAGAAATCCCCCAGCCGTGGGTCCTGTGTCAGCAGCGGGGGGGGCC
>NW_006159840.1:6329018-6333329 GCF_000334495.1 Tupaia belangeri chinensis | reverse complement strand
CCACCAGCGGGGGGGGAAGAAACCCCCCAGCCGTGGGTCCTGTGTCAGCAGCGGGTGGCGCCCCAAGCCCTTGCTCAGTTTCCTCTTCCTTAAGGGCTCTCCTGCCTTTAGTTGCTTCAGAAAAATGGTTTCTCCATCCTTCAGTCTTCCTAAAGGAACTAAATCAGAAACTCCTTGTAACTCTGCGGGAGTCTGGTCTACAGGAAAGAGAGGATCCTTGCTGGGTGCTGGGAGGAAGGAATCCCCGGTGCCCCGGCTGCTGCGGGTCTGGGTCTCGGGCTTGCTGCTGACAGTCTTCTGTGCGCTCCCGGGAGTAGGGTCCCTGCACAGGCGAGTGAGGGAGCCAGAGAAGTGACTTGGATTCGTTTCTGGTAAGGGACCACCACTGGGGGAAGAATACACGGATGTTCGAACCATGGGCTTTTCTGTCTGTTAACACTCTCCGTCACGGGACCCAGTTTCTCTGCCTTCAGAGAGCTGCCCGTGGGAGAGCTTCCCTGCGGACTTTGCAGGTTCTGAAGGGTGCCATTCTTACCTTATTAACAAAGGAGAGTGGAGACCACTGTGCTGTGGGTCTTCTGCTCATTCCCGGGCTGTTTACAGGGCAGCGGGGTAACCAGATCCAGATCGACAGCCTCGCCTCCCCGGGGGGTGCACTGTGAATGGTTTCCCTTTGGCAAAGACGGGAGAAGGGGGGCAGCTGTGGGTGTGTAAGGGGAGGAAGAGACCACCCTTCAGCCGGTTTGGAATGGCTGGGAAGAGGGACTCGGACAGTGGGGGTCTGGGTCCACCTGCAGGCTCTTGGACATGGGTCTACACTGGGTGCTCACAGGGAAGATGGGACAAGGCAGGGCAGGAGACCAGATGGTGCAGACAGGAGGGGCGTGGGCCAGGGTTGGGGTGAACGGAGCCCACCTACTCCCCTGGCCCTTTCTTCTTAAGGAGCAGAAGTCCCTGGAAGACTAGGAGAAAATGCCATCACCTCCCAGAGGCAAGCAGAGGCCATGACAGCTGGGAGGAGGAAGAGAATCGTCCACACCTGGAGGTGGGCAGGACCGTCGTGAGCCCCAGATTCTACACCGACATTGCTGTGGGTCGACCCTGGAGAGGGCAGATGGCTTCTCCCTGAGATCTCCCACAGGTGCCAGTGGGCTCAGCCGCCCCCAGGAGGGTAGCAGCCATGCCGAGGGAGCCCAGTTCCTGAGCCCTGGCACAGGCCTCCGCTGAGTCTCGGACTTACCAAGACAAGGTAGAAACTGTCAGCCCCACTACGAGGCCAGCCCAGGTCACGGCAGCTGCAGTCTGGGATGGAAGGGTCCTGAGTGAGAAGCTGCCATCCAGGGTCGAAGGCACAGGACCCCTGGGCCACTGGCACCAAGCAGGCCCTGACCGGATATGCCAAACTCAACGCACAGGCAGTGTCCTCCCGGCTGGGGAGGGTTTTGAAGCCTGCGGTGCTGCATGTGACAAAAGCGATAAAGCCCGGAACAGCCCCGCTCCTGGCAGGACCCCCCACTCCGTCTTCTCCCTCCCAGAGTGGTGGCCGTCTCTGCACGTGCTCACAGGATGTCCAGTGTGCACCTGTGATGCAAGAGCATTTTCAGTAAGAAACCTGTGAGATGCGCAATAGAGAAGAAAAGGAAAAGGTAAACCGTTTGACAGGAGGTACCCAAAGAACAAAGCTGGGCTCAGAGGGCCGGTGGGATAAAACTGCAGGTTCAGCATCCCTAGTCGAAACCCTGAAATCCGAATGCTCCAGACTGAACAATTCCACACCTGACCTCATGTGGTAGGCCGCAGTAAAACTGCCGCAATGCAGTGACAGCGTGTACAATTACTTGGGCTATGTGAGACGTCCCTGGTAAACAGCTTTGTGTTAGGTGGGTCCTGTCCCCAAGACAGCTCACTATGTCTATGCACACATTCTAAAATTGAAAATCTAAAATCCAGACACCTGTCCCAAGCACTCCAGGACACTCAGTCACATTAGGAGGGACTGTGGATAGCCATGAGTGATGTGGTGTGCTCTGGTAGAAAAGGGAACAGCACATGTGAACACCGTACCAAGCCAACACCGTACACTGTACACACGTGAACACTGTACCAAGCCAACACCGTACACCGTACACACGTGAACACCATACCAAGCCAACACCATACACTGTACACACGTGAACACCGTACCAACCAAACACCGAACACCATACCAAGCCAACACCATACACTGTACACACGTGAACACCATACCAAGACAACACCGTACACCGTACACATGTGAACACCATACCAAGCCAACACCGTACACTGTACACACGTGAACACCATACCAAGCCAACACCGTACACTGTACACACGTGAACACCATACCAAGCCAACACCGTACACTGTACACACGTGAACACCATACCAAGCCAACACCGTACACTGTACACACGTGAACACCATACCAAGCCAACACCGTACACTGTACACACGTGAACACCATACCAAGCCAACACCGTACACTGTACACACGTGAACACTGTACCAAGCCAACACCGTACACCGTACACATGTGAACACCATACCAAGCCAACACCGTACACTGTACACACGTGAACACTGTACCAAGCCAACACTGTACACCGTACACATGTGAACACCATACAAAGCCAACACCGTACACTGTACACATGTGAACACCGTACCAAGCCAACACCATACACCGTACACACGTGAACACCGTACCAAGCCAACACCGTGCACTGTGCACATGTGAACACCATACCAAGCCAACACCGTACACTGTACACACGTGAACACCGTACCAAGCCAACACCGTACACCGTACACATGTGAACACCATACCAAGCCAACACTGTACACCATACACACGTGAACACCTTACCAAGCCAACACTGTACACTGCACACATGTGAACACCATACCAAGCCAACACTGTACATCGCACACACGTGAACACCATACCAAGTCAACAGATTAGGGGTTGATTATTCACGATACGGTGCTGGAAAAGCTCTCCATTTAAAAACTTTGTAAAAGTATCTCGAATGAGAATATTAATATGATCTAGATGAAAGAAGTTAAGTATAAAAATTGTTATCCTAGAAAATATTGAGGGTAAGAAAGATATTTTTAAGCAGAAAAACAATGGAAGAAATCACAAAATAAAACGTTCTTGGGACTGGCCGGTACATGGTAGTTAAGGCAGCCAGATCCCTCGTGGCTGACTGCTTGGTTTGAGTCCTGGACCTGGTGGCTTGAAAAACACACTGGGTGCATGTATAAGTATGACCTAAATCCCAAGAGGATAATGGAGAAGAGATTGGGTGTGAGCATTCCCTGTGGGGGTGGTTTCTCACTCTCCTCCCCACCCCCTATCTCTCAAGTGAGTGTGTACACGCCCTAGAGCAAAAACAAAAACCAAAAAACCACTTTTATATGACAGTGTAAGATACGAAGCCTCGGTATATCACCTGGCATACAGCACCTCGGCATGTCACCTGGCATACAGAACCTTGGCATGTCACCTGGCATACAGAACCTTGGCATGTCACCTGGCATACAGAACCTCGGCATGTCACCTGGTATACAGAACCTCGGCATGTCACCTGTCATATAGAACCTAGGCATGTCACCTGGTATACAGAACCTCAGCATATCATCTGGCATACAGAACCTCAGCATATCACCTGGCATACAGAACCTCGGCATGTCACCTGGCATACAGAGTTGAGAAATATTAAAGGCAAGTGAGTTGAGAAAACCTGCAGACGGTGATGCACGGACAGCTTTTAAAAGCTACAATAAAATCAATACCTCTCTAGGAGAATTGGGCAAGTATATTTATAAACAATTCAAAAGAGAGGAAAGTATAGGCCGATGACCATATGGGAAAGACTTGGACTGGCCAGCAATCAAAGAGCTGTCATCTAAGAAAGTGTCGCTAACAAGGCTTCTTTTCTCCTTCTCCATGTCCCCAAATTAACTACTGGCTCTGTTGTCCTTTTCCAAAGCCTAAAATTTATATTAATGAGTGTCTATCATCCACAAAAACTGCATATCAGCAGGCCCCTGACCCGCCGTGGTCTGACTTACAACTTCTCACCTTAGGTGGGTTTATGGTGACTCAGCCCTGCGACGGGAGAGGTGAAACAGAGGGACTGGATGCTGGGCCGGAGACGCCAGGTTCCTGGGAGCCTCCGGGAAGTGGCAGCTGGTGAGAAGGCCCTGGTTTCTATTTTTTTTTTTTTTTTTTTTTTAAATTTTTTTTTTTTTAACCCACAACCACAAAGGAATTTTTCCTCCAAA
>NW_006159840.1:6326474-6328662 GCF_000334495.1 Tupaia belangeri chinensis | reverse complement strand
CACATGTGAACACCATACCAAGCCAACACCGTACACTGTACATACGTGAACACCGTACCAAGCCAACACCGTGCACTGTGCACATGTGAACACCATACCAAGCCAACACCGTACACTGTACATACGTGAACACCGTACCAAGCCAACACCGTACACCGTACACATGTGAACACCATACCAAGCCAACACTGTACATCGCACACACGTGAACACCATACCAAGTCAACAGATTAGGGGTTGATTATTCACGATACGGTGCTGGAAAAGCTCTCCATTTAAAAACTTTGTAAAAGTATCTCGAATGAGAATATTAATATGATCTAGATGAAAGAAGTTAAGTATAAAAATTGTTATCCTAGAAAATATTGAGGGTAAGAAAGATATTTTTAAGCAGAAAAACAATGGAAGAAATCACAAAATAAAACGTTCTTGGGACTGGCCGGTACATGGTAGTTAAGGCAGCCAGATCCCTCGTGGCTGACTGCTTGGGTTGAGTCCTGGACCTGGTGGCTTGGTGGTAGTTAAGGCAGCCAGATCCCTCGTGGCTGACTGCTTGGTTTGAGTCCTGGACCTGGTGGCTTGAAAAACACACTGGGTGCATGTATAAGTATGACCTAAATCCCAAGAGGATAATGGAGAAGAGATTGGGTGTGAGCATTCCCTGTGGGGGTGGTTTCTCACTCTCCTCCCCACCCCCTATCTCTCAAGTGAGTGTGTACACGCCCTAGAGCAAAAACAAAAACCAAAAAACCACTTTTATATGACAGTGTAAGATACGAAGCCTCGGTATATCACCTGGCATACAGCACCTCGGCATGTCACCTGGCATACAGAACCTTGGCATGTCACCTGGCATACAGAACCTTGGCATGTCACCTGGCATACAGAACCTTGGCATGTCACCTGGCATACAGAACCTCGGCATGTCACCTGGTATACAGAACCTCGGCATGTCACCTGTCATATAGAACCTAGGCATGTCACCTGGTATACAGAACCTCAGCATATCATCTGGCATACAGAACCTCAGCATATCACCTGGCATACAGAACCTCGGCATGTCACCTGGCATACAGAGTTGAGAAATATTAAAGGCAAGTGAGTTGAGAAAACCTGCAGACGGTGATGCACGGACAGCTTTTAAAAGCTACAATAAAATCAATACCTCTCTAGGAGAATTGGGCAAGTATATTTATAAACAATTCAAAAGAGAGGAAAGTATAGGCCGATGACCATATGGGAAAGACTTGGACTGGCCAGCAATCAAAGAGCTGTCATCTAAGAAAGTGTCGCTAACAAGGCTTCTTTTCTCCTTCTCCATGTCCCCAAATTAACTACTGGCTCTGTTGTCCTTTTCCAAAGCCTAAAATTTATATTAATGAGTGTCTATCATCCACAAAAACTGCATATCAGCAGGCCCCTGACCCGCCGTGGTCTGACTTACAACTTCTCACCTTAGGTGGGTTTATGGTGACTCAGCCCTGCGACGGGAGAGGTGAAACAGAGGGACTGGATGCTGGGCCGGAGACGCCAGGTTCCTGGGAGCCTCCGGGAAGTGGCAGCTGGTGAGAATGCCCTGGTTTCTATTTTTTTTTTTTTTATTATTATAAATTTTTTTTCCCTGACATTCATGATTGTCCTCAATGGCTTCCGCCCCCCCCCCATTCAATTGTTCTACCAATGAACTCAATTTGTCTAAATATATCCACTAGCTAGCGCAGCTGACTTATCCTTACACATGTATCCAAATCTGATCCTAGGCATAAACCCCAGGGAGTAGAATGCACATACTATAAAGTAGTCCCCAGTTGTGTCCATACACCTCTCTTCAGTCATCAAATGTGCATTTTTTTTCCTCCTGCTTATTATTATTTTTTTTTATATTAAATTATATTGCCTAACACTCATTCCCTGAGTATCATCACAACACACCAAGTGTAGTTTCCCATCTAGGATAAACTGCATAGTGGCACATCCTATAAAGTAGTCCCCAGTTGTGTCCATACAACTCTCTTCAGTCATCAAATGTGCATTTTTTTTTCCTCCTGCTTATTATTATTTTTTTTATATTAAATTATATTGCCTAACACTCATTCCCTGAGTCACAACACACCAAGTGTAGTTTCCCATCTAGGATAAACTGCATAGTGTCTCAATCAAGCATGTCGTCACCAATACTGTTCTGTTC
>NW_006159840.1:6314082-6324035 GCF_000334495.1 Tupaia belangeri chinensis | reverse complement strand
CCCGGTGCGTGTCCCATGGGCGGGCGCCGGGGCTGCTGCTTCTGCTGCTACTGCTGCGCGTCCGGGGCGTGAGCCCCCGGGTCCTTCTTCCGTCTCCGCCGCCACCGCCGCCGCCGCTCCAGAAGGCCCTGGTTTCTACACGCAGTAACGGTTTCCAGGGATCACTGACTTTTCAGAGTTTGAAAGACTGAGACAAATAGGAAATTGAATATATAGGTTCTGTAGCTGAAGAAAAATTTAAAAAATAAAATTTAAGAAAATTGCTTAAAAGAGTATTAAAATATACTGCACATATCTTATACATTTTTATTATTACGTGCATGTGAGTTTAGCATTGCGATGTTTTCATCATGCCTTGGCCCCATTTTAGCCCCTATTGGGTGCCCTTTTTCTCTTTATAACTTGTAACTTGGTTTGCTCTGAAATATACTGTGTTAATCTTATCACTTTGGCTTTCTTTTTTTGGTGTCTCAGTATTTACTGCTGGCCTCTCCACGTCTTCAAGGACATCAGCTGCCGTGGCCCGTTGCTTGGACACTGTGCACAAGAGGCTGTGCTCTGCAGCCCCCGTGCCAAGTCCCATGTGCCCTTCCACAGTACACGTCACGGTGCACAGCTTGCCCACTCGTCTGTGAAATGGCTCCTACCGACGTTTTGGTACAACAGAAGAATTACGTTGCTGGGCAAGAAGTCTATTCTATTTCGTCCGGAGCATCAGGGTATACCATTCGGCCCTCGAGAAACCCCGGGTTACGCCCTTCACATCCTCAACCTCTGTGTGTTTAACGCCATCATCTCACTCTGCTTTTGGTCTCAGAGAGACTCACGGCGGCCGCTCTCGTCAGTCATTCCTTGTCCTTTGCCTCTACTCTAATATTTCACACTTTGTAGTAAGTTGTTAACTCCACAGAGCATTTTTATTACTTTCCCTTTAAACAGTTGAGAGCTTTTAAGTTCATTTTAAAAATGAGCTTACGGGGACCAGCAGGCGGAATAGGGGTTGTGGTGTAGACTGTCATGTGATGACTGTGGTTTGAGTCCCATATCCAGCAGCCGAAACTCACGCTGGGCGTGTGCATGCACGCCCCAGATCCCAAGAGGAGAACGAAGGAGAAGGGGTTTTGGTGTGGCTGCCCCATGGAGGATGATTTCTCACTTTCTCTCTTTCTGTCTCCTGTGAGCACATGCACCCTATAGTAAAAATCCCCCTTAAAAAGAGAGAGAGAGAATTATATTTTGTTCATCTCTTTAATGTTCAGGGTGAAGTGTGATCTTTTTTTTCTCCCAGTGTGATCTTTTTTTCCCCTTGAGAAAGATTTTTGCTATAGGGCATATGTATTTGCCAGAGAGACACAGAAATCAAGAAATCGTTCCCCAGGGGGGATGGCCATGCTGCACTCCCTTCTCCTCTACTCTGCTGTCAGGCTCTTGGGCACGCACACAGGTACACATGCCTGGCATGAGTTTTAAACTGCTGGGTCCAAGACTCGAACCATGGTCAATTACATGGGAGTCCAGTGACATATCCATTATGCCATCCATGCTGGTCCCCTCTCAGTGTGATCTTTACGAATAAATTTTGATGACATGTCAAATTCAAAATCCATAAATGAAGATCGAGTGTCTGAAATATCCAGCCACATTCTGGGTGTTTCTGCACGTGACATCACACTCGACCCTTCCCTGAGTGTCACACCTTCACTCCTAGTTTATAAGCCAGAGACAGACCTACTGGGAAGCAGCGTAATGCTGGCTGCTGAAACCTTACACAGAAGCAGCTGCCTGTGAGTCATCCTCGCTCATTTTCAGGGCTTCTTAGAGGCTTGCTGTGAACACGCAAGCTTCAACCAAGGAACGAGAGGGCCTGGGATATTCCTTACTTGCCAGCTCAGGGGTCAGCCCATGAATGCAGCAAGAGAGTATTTGAACTTGCACTTAAGAGGCTGCAGGAGGGAGAAGCCCGACTTAGGGATATGAAATGTTTATCATGGCATGCCTTCACTCTGTCAGGGAGCTTCTGCAAAACATCCCTGGGAATCCACCCGCAGCAGTCAGAGCCTCCCATGCAAGACGCCCAGAGACAGAAGGCCCATGGAGCTGGCTCCCAACACCCAGATCTTAAAAATCTGCACTAGCTCAGGGATTAGACTTCTTTCATTTTTCTAGAACCAGAGGCATTTTCTCTGTGGAAATTTGGTGTCGTTTCTGTGTTGTAGGCATCTGTCTGAGGTCTGAGAGTAGTCAGGAAAGGACCCAGGTGAGCTGGAGTTCCTATTTTATTCTTAGATTTGTTCCAGTTGCTGTCCTTTTTATTTGAAGTTTATTTTGTATTTTTCTCTAATAAGCCACATTATCAAGGTAAAAGTGTTATAAAATGTGTGTGTGTGTGTGTGTGTGTGAGATTTCTGGTTTACATACAACCTTATATGTAACTTGCCTTACATAGAACCTCACATGTAATCCCATATATCTGTGAGGTACAGTATGCTTTCCACAGCTTTCATACAGTGTATAATAATTAGATCAAGGATATAGAGATATTCGTCTTATTCAACATTGAACATTACATTATTTTGTACACATACAATAATGGTTCTACTAGTTTTTAAGTGTATTTTTTTGTGTGTATACATGTGTGTGTGTATGTGTGTATATATATATATATATATATATATTTAGACTTTGTATTTTTTATTTTGTTTTAGTACTTCATTAATTGCCGTATAAGTACCATGTTTAGATATTGTACTTTTGATGTATAGTAGGGTATATTTTAATTTTTTTGTTATTGTAATCTACCATTTTGTGCATTGTTTTTATCTTTACTCTTCTAGATGTCCTTGATAATGATTTTGTATAATTTCTTTTCTAATTACTCTCACCCTCTATTTTGTGAGGAAATTGCCTTCTTCATGGTGCTGGCCTTTGCTTTTTTGTGGACATGTCATATATATGATTGTACATTGACAATGACATTTTTTTTTTGAGAGATTTTCACTGTAGGGCACGTGCGCTCGCCAGACAGACAGAGAGAGACATAGAGACAGAAAGCGAGAAATCACCCCCCAGGGGGGATGGTCACGCCGCAATCCCTTCTCCTCCATTCTCCTCTCGGGATCTTGGGCACGCACGCACACGCACCCGGCGTGAGTTTCAAGCCACCGGGTCCGGGACACGAACCGCGGTCGACTACGTGGGAGTCCAGCGACATAGCCATTACGCTAACTGCTGGTTCCCAATGACATTTTTTTTCAAATAATTATTTTATTTAACTTTATTTATGTTTGACCAGAGAGGGACAGAGCAAGCGAATAAGTGAGAGAGACTGAGAGAGTGAGAAAGCAAGTTGCCAGGTCATGGTAAATATTATCTTCTTGTCATTTTCAGTTGTTGCAGTTCCTTAAGTACTTCTTGAAGAGCCAGCCTAGTATTGGTGAATTCCTTCAGTTTTTTTGTTTGTCTGGGAATGATCTTATCTCTCCTTTCAATTCAAAGGATAGTTTTACTGGGTATAGAATACTTGACTGAAGATGCTTTTCTCTCAGAAGTCCAATATGTCATTCCATTCTCTCCTGACCTGTATAAGGGTTTCTACTGAGAGATCTGAGTTTTGCCTAATAAAGTGTCCTTTATAAGCAATCTGTGCACATCTCCAGCTATTCTTAGGATGGCTTTTTTTTTTTTTTTAATGTTTTTGCCATAGGGAGTATGTGCTTGCCAGAGAGAGACAGAGAGAGGGGAAGTGAGAAATCGTTCTGTAGGGGAGATGGCCACATCACAGTCCCTTCTCCTCCATTCTCCTCCCAGGATTTTGAGAACACAAGAAACATCACTCAGCATGATTTCCAAGCTGCTGAGTCTGGGGCTTGAACTGCAGATGTGCATATGGAAGTCCAGGACCGGACCTTAACAACCACTCCACCTGTTGGCCTCTATTTTTGTCAGTTTGTATTTTGACTATAACGTGCCTTGGGAAGGGTCTTTTTACATTGAAACTGTTTAGCATCCTTTGAATTTCATAGATCTGGACATCTGTATTTCTCTTTAAATTTGAGATGTTTTCAGCTAATAGTTCACAAAATGGATTTTCTATTTTATTAAAGTAGATGCTTTTCCTATCTCTTTGCCATCTGGGATATATCCATTGTGTGAATATTCAGTCAATTAATTGTTTCTCAAATTTCCAATATGATATCTCTGTTTTTATAGTTATTTTTTTATTTCCTTTTTGATGGTTTGGGATATTTCAAAAGCTGTGTCTTCGAGTTCAGAGATTTATCTTCTGTGTCATCCAAACTATTGTTAATACACTCTACAGACATTTTTATTTCCTGTATTGTGTTGTCCATCTTCAGGATTTCTGTCTAATTAACTTTGTAAAGATGCTTAGCTGTTGGATCTCCCATCCATGTCAGGGATTGCTTTTCTTTTCTCCTAAAATTGTTTACATTTGCTCTCATCTCACTGAGTTTTGCTATGAAGAATGTTTTACAACTTGTTCCTGACATTACTGTGATTTCCTGTGCTTTGCCCTTTGTTGATGAGGAGTTGGTGTGTCCTTTGGAGGAAAAATATTTATTATTTGTGTTCCCACGTTGGTGCGTAAGGATCTGGTGGAGTATCCACTTCATCCTGGTAAGGGGTAGATTCCCTTGTGCTGCTGACAGCTGCTGCCCTATGGGGAAGGTGCCTGAGTTCTCAGGCTCTGTGTGGAGGAGGAGGACCCTCCTGCAGGTGAGGAGGCTGAGTGGAGATACTGGCTTACAGCAAGCAAAGTCCTGCCTTGAGTGTGCTGTACTTGAGGGATGTGGGTGCTGGTTGAGGAGTTGTGACTCAGTGGGCCACTAGTGGTTCAGACTGCCATTTGTACACTGAGGGAGCTGTCCCACGTGGTGCCTGGGTCTCTCGCAGACGCAGCACCCATTCCCACAGGCAGCTGTGGCAGGTGGCATGGGCAGGGCACTGTGGAAGCAGGTGGGGCGCTGGCAAGGCCTCTCCAGGAGCCAGGAGGTTCTCCATGGCATAGCCCGTGAGCGGGAGCCTTGCGTGGGCAGGTGGGTGGGGGATATAGTGGGACCTCTGTGGTGCTGGAGGGTTCTGGGGCTCACAGGAGGCTCTGAGAGGACTACGCTGCACGTCCATTTCCTCCTCTAGCCCATGAGGGGATTTGCGGAGTTTCCCTCTCTAGCAGCCACCCCTCCTCACACTAACGCTCAGAGATCCTGAAAAGCTACGCTGCAGAGGTCCACAGAGCGGGCAGGGTTTGTTTCTGGAATTTCTAGCTTGGGGGCAGGGGAGCGAACGCAGGCCTGTCGGTCAATCAGGGAATGCTGAGTCTCCCACGTCTCTTCGGAGGGCGAAGAGGATGCTCTCACACACCACGTCCTGTTTTTCAGGGGAGTTCTTCTGCGGAGCTAATCTGTCTACGGACCGAGTGTCTAATACTGCCTGAGCAGGGGGGCCAGTTTGGCCCCATTGTTGTCTTCCTGGGGTGGCCCCTGCGGCTGCCTGTGCAGGCCTGGTGGGGTCTCGTTGGTATCTCAGAGATGGAGAAGCTTGCAGGCATTGGTCACAGATGCAGATTCCATTCCCCAGGCTGCTCTGTTCTGAAAATCATGCTACTCTCCAGCTATTTGGGATCTGGGGGCTGGGAGACGGGAAAGCCTTCCTGGGACTACGTGGCCCTGCAGATCTCAAGAGCTTCCCTTCCTGGCCTGGGGCTAGAGGAGTGCTGAGCTCCCAGGCAGCCAAGGGCGCTGCCCTCCTGGCATCAGGGGCTGCTCAGAAGTCTTGCTCTCCCTTTCTGAGCCAAGGGTCGTGTCTACCGAGTCCAGCCGCTGATCGTAGCCTCCTGGGCACTTCGGTTACTTTCTATGATGCTGTTTTTTTTTTTTTTTTTTTAAAGTTTCCATGTTTCAGAAAAATTCCAGATCTTTCCTTGATGATTTCAAGTGGTCTCCCAGTCAAAATGTGAAATTCCATCAAAATGGGTCTGAGTAATGATTATCCTGCGTCTTGGTTGCAAAGGAGATGCATGCTAGGTGCCTCCCTTCAGCCATCTTGATCCCTTCTCTGCCGCAGGATTTTGAAAGTGGAAAGGGAGTCCCAGTTCCCGGAGACCCGCTCCTCCAATGATGATGTGTCGGGAGACGAGGCAGAACCAAGGACACTCACTCTAGCCAGCGCCTTTTGCCCTGAAGCCTACCGCCTCTTCACGCGTGTCCGTGGAAGGTACTTGTTCTTGTCCGAGAACAGCACTCACTGTTGTTTCTTTTCTCCACCAAGGAGTGGTGAGCATTATTAATCATTAGACATCAGATCAATGACGGCAGCTGAACTACCAAGTCTAGATTTGCTTAACCTTAAATGTCCAACTTGGTGTCTGCTCCGATGAAACTAATAAGACTCCAATCGCACTTCTCATTACTCAGATAAGCTCAGGTTGTGTTCCTTTGGAAAACAGACCTGTATCTTTTGTTACTGTGCGTGAAATCGTCAGCATCAAACACAGCCTGACCACCTTACGGTGACCTGGAAAGTGCAAGAGGCTGGTATCTTCTCTACCTTTCTTCATCTTTCCCCTGGAAATTCCCAGAGAAATCACATGCACCTGTGGGTAGCAGTCCGTGCCTAGGATTCCTACCAGATGAGACATCTCAGTTTTGGGTGATCACTGGAAACTAAAACGTTCCAACTGCTCGTCCAAAGCTCTGAGGTTTTCGTTTTGTTTCTCATAGCACGTGTGGCCAACTGCATGCAGAGGAAAATCACTTTTACAAGACCTCCTCGGGACCAGCAGCTGGCATAATGGCTGTGTCGTTGGACTCCCATGTAGTCAACCACAGTTCGAGTTCCAGACCCTGTGACTTAAATTCACTCCGGGCACATGTGTGTGTGTGCCCAAGATCCCGAGAGGAGAATGGAGAAGGGATTGTGGTGTGGCCATCACCCTGGGGGATGATCTCTTCCTGTCTCTCTCTGTCTTTCTGGTGAGTTCACGCACCCCATAGCAGAAAACTATAAAAACCCAAACCAAAACAAAACAAATCTCCTATTACCAAGCTCTCGATTTTCCACCTACACATGGAGAGGCTTCCAAGCAAAGTTGCTCTTGGACTTGATTCACATGGCCTCAGTATGAATGGCGGAATGCTTAGCACCTCCCTTTCCTTACCAGCCCTTGTGGCTGGAGCCCACCTCTATGATGTGCCCACCATCTGCGCAGGCAGAAGCTCTTCCTTTCAGGTAGACACCTTGGAGGGGTAGAGAAGTGCAAAGTAACAAGAACGTAGACGCCATCTTTCTGCCCGAAGGCAGCTATGACTGACCCAGTATGTGTGAGAGGAAGTTGTTCTTTCTGGTGGAAAATGAGAGATTTACTTGCGGTCACTTTTGGATGCGGGGCATGGAATAGTCAGGCTGCTTGGCTTTCTCCTTGGAGTTTGAATGTTTGCATGTCTGGGTGGTCTAGGCAATTGCCCCAGGAGGCTGCAGGAGCTTATTTGTACAAGGGGTTAGAGTCTCTGCACAATCAGCCTGGTCCTTAGCCTTCCCAGCCTCAGGTGTGGGAGATCCTGAAAACATCATCACTCAGGTTAATGCACCCCATCTCCCCCACCGCCCCATGCCCAGGGTCACATCTGCCCGCAGTCTGGGGATGACAAAAGCCTAAATAAGATGTCACTGCGAACTGCAGGCTGCAGGCTGCACAGAGTAATGCTTTCAAATATACTTCGAAGGGGAGAGAGGATCTCCCCACAAGGAAACCCTGGCTCACAGGATCTTAGGGGCATTGACAGTAAGGCTTCAGTGCCCAGCCCTGCAATGTAATGTCCAGTGTAGGAAGTTCCTGGCCAAGAGCCACAGCACAGAAAGGTATGTGAGCTCATCTGCCCCTGCGGTAGCTGTCCTGGGCATGGCTGAGCATGGAGGACAGTGAGGAATGCTCTGCAGACACTCCTCAGTGAGCAGTGCTAAAGCCAACGAAATGCTAGCTAGAATTCAGTGCATCTCAAACTTGGCTTCAATTGGAATCCCTGGGAAGATATTATCAGAAGTTACTTTAGTCTTGGGAATAATTCCTGGAAATCTGTCATGGTAGGAAGGTCCCCACTTGATGTAGCCGCCATACAAGGGCTGCCTTAGCAATCAGATCTCCTCACAATGCGATCCCGAGACCTGCAGCTGTGTGGAATAGGAACTGTGGGTATTCAGGTCCCCTTACTGGGCCTGGGTTCCTGTCAATGTCCACGGGATAGTTACACTGGTGGCTGCAAATCCCGATCACTTCCCATGAGCATCACCTTTTAATCCTATAATGAGATTAGGTTTCCACCTTCTTAATACCGTCACCATACAAACAAATCTTAACATGGATTTTAGAGGAACACATTCAAATGATACCAACCCCCAAAAGTTCCTATCAACTCTCTAGTTCAGGAAATCCAAAATCTGCTTTCAATGGTTTAACTTTTTTAAAATATCAGGTCAACAGAATCCTGCACTTTTCGTTTTTCCGTGCCTGGCTTCTTTGCATGAAACTGATGAACCAAACTGATGCTATCTTTGCCCCGTTCCTCCTCATTTTACACTGTATCTTGGACTTCTGGCCTCAGCCAGAAATTCCTACTTACATTCTGACCTGAGGAAGTCACTCAGACCATCTAACTAAAGGAAAAGCCTGAGCTATTGGTCTGTAACCACAGGAAGGCTGATGATCTTTGACCCCAGAATAGTCACACCCTGTCCCAGTCAACTCCTCTCTGTGTGAGGGACAGTGAGTCTCTCAGATGGCCCGCTTCTCCCACGTTGGCCCTCTTACTCAGCTCTCATCAAAGCCCCAGCTCATGGGGAAGGCGGTGGTGGAGCAGAGCGGGTGGAGCCTACGGCTGCATGTGTGTCAGTTTGTCCAGCCCTACCTCCCCCAAGGATTGGGATATCCATTTTTTAAATCAGACCCTCTGTCTGCTTCGTTCTCCGTCTCTGAGCCCAGTTCAACCTTCAGCAATGTGGAGTGTTTTTGATATAGTATCCGTTGCTGTGGACTGAATGTTTGCTTCCCCTCCAGACTCCTATGTTGAGGCCTAGTATCCAAGGTGAGGCCTTTGAGAGTAATTAGGACATAAAGGTAGAGCCCTCGTTATGGGATTAGTACCCTTATAAAAGGAGGAGCAGACATAGGCCTCTTGCTCTCTGCTCTCCACCCTGTGAGAAGACTGAGAGAAGAGGGCCATCTGCAAACCATGGAGCAGGCCCTCACCAGACACTGGGTGAGCTGTGGCCTGATCTCGATCTCCAGCCTCCAGAACCATGAAGAATACGTTTCTGTTGTTTGAGCCCCAGTCTGCGGTATTCCCACTACGGTGACCTGAGCTACAAGGCGCCCACACTGCTGCGCTGCAAGCCATCAGGCGCCATCGAGCAATGGAGATGTGCCCTGAGAAATGCTGCCTCAGGGGATTTCCTCCTTGTGCAACCCTCAGGGTGTAGGTAGACGAGCCTGGATTGCACAGCCTGCTGCACACCGAGACTGCGTGTCTCCTGGGACCTCCGTCACGTCTGCCGCCCACCACTGACCGGAACATGGACGCAGCTCATGGTGTGATCTGCCCCATTTCCTGTTGGAGCTGAATAGTGTCACTGTACACATGGGACACCAATTGCATGCCCCATCACCCACTCGTGGACACGTGGCTGGTTCTAGTTTTCGGCTAATTTGGAATAAAGCTACTATGAATGTGTGTCTATGCAATTTGTTTCTCCTAGGGGAATACTGAGGAGCAGAATTGCTGAGTCACCCGACTATATGCCTAATATATTCTGTTTTCTGAAAAAAGTCAGTGAAACATTGGTATTAATTTTTCCCCTAAATATTTGATGAATTTTACCAGTAAAGTATCCTGAACTTGTAGTTTTCTTTGTAAGAGCTTTTTTTTTTTTTTTTTTTTTTTTTT
>NW_006159840.1:6301497-6313786 GCF_000334495.1 Tupaia belangeri chinensis | reverse complement strand
CAGGCTCAAGGATATTAAAATCTAGCACATAAAGCCCATTACTAGAGATAGAAATATAGGCAATATACTATTACGGCAACAACCATCAATTACAGTTAAGAATTTTTCTGTAACAACCAATGGATAATCAGATATTGCAACAGCTCAAGTATTACTGAGCAAAGTGCATTTCTACAGTATTCAGTGCTGCTATTCAGTTTTCTAACTTAAAACAGCCTATGATAACTGGCAGCAAAGAAGGTCCTTGCAGTAGACTGCCTCTGCTTGAGAACTTCCGATGTAATTATTGCATGCTGCTAATGTACTATCGAAACATTAAAGATACTCCTCAAATATTTGATGGTAGACTATGATTAAGACATTACACTACAAAAAAACCTCACGCAGAAGGAAACCCTAACTGACGTGCTTCTGCTTTAAATACTGTGAGAACATTACAGCGGAATGAATTTTTGCAGCGGTTAGGTCAGATGCAGTTACATCACGGCAACAGTACGCTTGGCACAATGTAAGGCTTCGACTGGTTCTTCAGTCAGCTCCTTCCTCTGACTCTCCTTCAGCAGTTTCTAGCCAGGTTAGCACGGATTCACGTGGAGCAAAGCCTTGCCTTTCCCTGGACACTCTTGGGTTTGTAAGAGCATTTTTAAAAGTAGCTTTACTGGCATGATTTATCTATCACAGAACTGGCCTGCTTGACTGTGTAGTTCAGTGAGTTTTGATAGATGTGCACAGCCTGCGACTTCCATAGACATTGTTTCAGTCTACGCTTGGCCAGGATCTGGCTAGCCCTGATCTTTTGGTCATAGTATTTTACTTCCCCTACATTTTCTACAAATGTAATTATATAGAAAATATTATTTTCTGCCTAGTTTCTTTCCATACGTTGACCATAACAATAGTTTGTTTCATTTCTTGCTGGGTAAGTTTCCACTGAATGGATTTACCACCATCTGTTTATCCATTTATCTTTGTCTATTACTGTATTGCTAAACAGAAATTCCTGAGCCTGGGTTATTTATAAAGAATAGAGGTTTATTTGGCTCATGATTCTAGATGTGGAGTGAGCATCAGGCTGGCCACGGGTGCTACATCGCAGCGGGGCCAACAGAGGCAGAGAGGAAAGTGAGCATGGGCAAAGAAAGAGGAAACAATTCCTGCTTCTTGTTTGTCCCTGCCACAGTCTCAGTTGATTGGATGGTGTCCTTCTCTTGGGCCCCTCTTCTTAAAGGTCTTGCCATATCATAAAGCCATTATGCTGTAGACCAAGCTTTCAAAACATGAACCTCTGGGAGAAAAGGCTATTATCCAAACCATGGCATTCCACTCATGACCCCCTAAGATTATGTCTTTATTTATATAAAATACAATCATCCCATTCCATTAATCCAAAAAGTCTTAACCTATTCCAGCACTGAGCCCAATGCCCAAGTCCAAAGTTGCATCTGAGCCTCGAGATGAACTCAGTGACTCTTCTGACAAGTAGAGAGTCCCCTGAAGTGTGCACAGAATAAGTTCGTGAAGCTATGTTGCTGGACTCCCACATAGTCGACTGTGGTTCAAGTCCCGGACCCGGTGGCTTAAAACTCACGCTGGGCAAATGTGCGTACGTGCCCAAGATCCCGAGAGGAGAATGAAGGAGAAGGGATTGCGGCGTGGCCATCCCCCCTGGGGGTGATTTCTCGCTTTCTGTCTCTCTGTCTCTCTCCGTCTGTCTGGCGAGCGCATGCGCCCTATAGCGGGGGCCGCGGCCCCCTTAAAAAAAAACCCCCCCAAAAAAAAAAAAAAAAAAAGGCAGAGGGAGAGGCCACACCGGGTGTGCACCTGCCGAGCTGCTCTCGACCTTCATTATCAGGGCAGAGGAGGACGAAAGTTGGTTTTAGAGGAAGTTGTTTTGTAGGAAATCAGACAAATAAGGAGACTTCCAGAACAGCTTGGTTTCAGTATCGATGAGGGGGCAAAGACTAAGTGACACCAGAGGTTGGACAGAACACCCGGAATCTGGAAAAGCACATTTATTGGACCACACACTGTCTACCAGACCACACACCCTCTACCGGACCACACACCCTCTACCTTATCACACACCATCTACCAGACCACATACCCTCTACCGGACCACACAACATCACACCCTCTACCGGACCACACACCCTCTACCGGACCACACACCCTCTACCGACTTGCTGTCTGCAGGCCACATCCCCAGCCCATGCATCCACTCATCCACTCAGTCCATAGCTCCATGGTGTTCCAGAAGCATGGCGTTTCTGTTCTGACAAAACTCCCAGTTTCCAACCTACTAAACCAAGAAAACACACTAGCAGCTTCCTAGATATAAAGGTGAGACCAGCACAGGGGAGAAATTCCCCTTCCATAAGAAGAAAGGAGTCACAGGCCCTGAGCTGGTCTGGAACCAGGAGGGGAACATCAGATCTTAAAACTTGTGTGGTGCGGGCACCCCCAGCAAGTTCTGTTTCTTAGTTGTGAACTGGTCACGTGTGAGGGGAACACATACTGTGTGATATTTCAAGGTTAGTCTGTCAACACTAACTAGATAGCGTATAAAACCCAGAAATACAGAAACATTTATTTCCTTTTATAAAACGTACTTATTTAGGGACCAGCAGTTAACGCAATGGCTATGTCGCTGGACTCCCATGTAGTCGACCGCGGTTCACACCCTGGACTCGGTGGCTTAAAACTCAGGTTTAAAACACGCCAGGTGCGTGTGCGTGCATGCCCAAGATCCCGAGAGGAGAATGGAAGAGAAGAGATTGTGGTGTGACCATCCCCCCTGGGGGGTGATTTCTCGCTTTCTGTCTCTCTGTCTCTCTCTGTCTGTCTGGCGAGCGCACGCGCCCTGTAGTGAAAACCTCTCCAAAAAAAAAAAAAAAGTACTTATTTCATTGCTAGCCTGTGTGTGTGCTTTCCAGGGAGGGGGGAGAAAAGCCCCCTTTGACGGGGTGTGGTCTCCTTTTCCTTTCATCTCTTCATCCTGTCAGGACTCGGGGCATCACACGCCCAGCGTGCTTTTGGCGCTGCGGGGCTGGGGCTGGAGCTGCGGGTGGCCCTGTGGGACCCCGCTCTCCATCACCCACTGTGGGTGGTGCTGGCCCGGCATCACTTCCATCTTCACAATCGCTGCACTTCGTCAGACCTAACTTTCAAATGTGTAGTTTAACATTACGTCTAAGTTAGGGAAGTTGAAGTTGCATTTCTTTGTGTTGTAAACTGTTGTGTTCTGTCTTCTAACTCTGAGCTGGAGATACGGCCCCACCAGCAGGCCAGGATGCTGCAGCTCACCCCAGCCCTGGCCGGCCGGGGTCACAGGCACGAGTTGCCTGGTGTGCTCAGGGGGCCTGTGGGTGGGAGGTGCTACAATGCTCTTAGTTTCCTTTGCAGCCAACACAACCAGCTCTGAGCGGTACAGCGTTGGGAAGGCCCGCACCATTGACTGTGAGATGTGTGGTTAAATTCTGTGCGGGCCGGCACTGCCCCAGGGACAGGGTACACACAGGAGTGGCTAGGTAACCCAGGAGTATCCTCTCAGAGCAAGCCAGCCTCTCACCTGTGCTTGTGCCCGGCCTTTGCCGTCTTGCCATCTGTCCCGATAAGGCGGCCAGAGAGGTCCTCCAGAAGCAAGAATCAGATCGTGTCATTCCTCGGCCCAGCCTCCATCAGCGGACTCTGTAATTCCCCAGGGGTAAAAGCTGAAGCCGAAGCCCTTGCAAAGGCCGGCCACACGTACGTGACTCCCACCTTCCTCGCCCTCCTTCTCTAACGCACTCGTGGAAACCTCGAGCCTGCCACGCTTCGGTGGAAAAGCCACATCCTTGGTCTCTCCTTTCGTAATCGTATCCACATAAAATGACGTGCATCCAGTTGGAGCCATCCTCTGGGCTACCACGACCCCGTCAGAGAGCCAACGGCTGAAGCCATCTCTGTAGGGTGCCCAGTGCATAGCCCTGCACCGTGTCCACCTTTGTCCCTCTGAGACGTCCTCCGATTTGTGTGTTGGAGTAGACGAGGCTTCTCTGCCATACGCGGGAGTCCTGGGATAGATGCGCTGGCTGAGGAAGGAGGCATCTGTGCAGTCAGGTACCCCTCAGTCTGAGCTCGGTTTGGGGTACTCGGGGATATTTAGTAACACTTCTGGGGTGCCTTCAGAGCAAGCAGGCAGCGCCGAGTATTCCCCGCCTGCAGCTTCCACCCTGAAGTGCTGTGTCTGATAAGACAGAAGCCATCGGTGCCTCATCACACGCAGGTTCATCAGTAACTCTCGCTGCCAAGACAATCGAAGGGCCTCAGAATACACGAGCCCCAACTACCCTGCCCTCATCCTCATGCATTTTACCCCAGAAAGCATCGCTGTTTCTGTGCCAGCAGGTGGAAGTGAATTTAGACTCCCTCACACACTCCTCTCCTCCTCGGCTCATCCCTCCCAGCTTTGCTGCCCTCCATTGACCTCTGTCCCCTGCCGAGAGGCTCCTTGCCGTGTCCTGCAGCGTGCGTGGATGTGGGTGGCAACAGCCCGTGTCAGTCGCTGTCTGAACGAGGACGACTTTGCACCCCCTCAGTGAAGGGTGGCCATTGTTTCGGCTCCCACGTGCACTGGAGAGGCGGCCTTGGCTTTCAGGCTCCTTTCTCATTTCCTGGGGAATTTAGCTGCTGCTCTTTCACTCATTTCAAGACATCACCTTTTTCTTCCCCGGCTATCCTCAATGGTGCGTTTAAGTGAGTCATCCTTTCTTCCGCTCTGTTTCACTCACTGGGCTGCCGGGGTCTGCGGTCGCTCCTCAGTCCTGGGAACTTACCAACCTTCACCTCTTCAGCTGTCGCCTCCTCTGATCACTGCTCTTTCTGGGGTTTTAAATAAACCAGTTTAAAACCCTCTGCTGCTTTCTCTGTGCTTTGTCCCTCTGGGCTGCGTTCTGGACGGTTTCCTGATGCATCTCCTTGTTTAAGCATTTCTCTTTAGCTGTCCCTAGATTCATCTGACTTCTTCCTTTTGATTATTGGATTTTTCAATTCTGCAATTTATTTTTGTTTCAAATCTGATGTGTTTCTTTTCATGTTGTTCTAGTTCCCTGCTACAGTGTTCAAGCTTAGATTTTCTTCTTTCTTCCTTCCTTTCTGACTCCTCTCTTTCTTTCTGTCCAGATTTTCCACAGGGTATGGGAGATCTCCAGAGAGATAGGCAAAAGGACAGTGAGAAATTACTCCCCAAGGGGGACGGCCATACCTCAATTCTTTCTCTCAGGATTTTGGGCACCCTGTGTGATTTTGATGTTTCCAGGTCTGGGACTCGAACCACGATTGGCCATGTGGGAATCCAGTGCCTTAGCCGCCGCGTCACCTGCTTGCCAGGGAGCTTATTTCTCTGGACTCATCTGGTGCCTCTCTTTTACTACATCTAACACTGACCCCCACAAGAAACCCCGCCACTTCATCTTCACAGTGTGCACAGAGCATGACACCTTTGCCCCCGCCGTGGCCCCTTTGCTCCGTGTGGCCCCCAGCTCTCCCCACTCAGCTTGTGTGCTGGCCTGATGCAGCTCACAGGCCCTTGGTGCTTCAGGGACAGCCAGCCTCCGAGGAACTGGAAGAAGCAGGAAGGGCCTTCCTCGAGGCTCAGAGGAAGCCTGGCCCGCCTGATTGCAGACTCACAGCCTCAGGCATGTAAGAGGATACTTTAGGTGTGGCGTCCTGGGATGCAGCCTGACCACTGTTCAGAGGGCGTCCCTCCTCTGGATCGCTGTGCCCAGAAACTTCCCCGAGGCCCCAGTGTCCCGAGGGGGATGGGGGGAACAGCCGAACAGGTTTCCTGAGTGAAGGAGTGAGAGTCAGGACAAGCGGCGTAGTGTTACAGCACGGAGATGACAGTGTCATCCATTTATTGTGGGCAGCACGGTACAGCACAGAGACGACGCAGTGTCACAGCTCTTAAGGGTCGTCGTCTACCGTGAGCAGCACAGAGACGATGCGGTGTCACACAGCTCTTCAGGGTCGTCAGGAGACAATGTAGTGTTACAACTCTTCAGGGTCTCCCTGGAGACGATGCAGTGTCAGCTCTTCAGGATCTTCAGGGTCGTCTGGAGACTGCACGGTGTTTCAGCTCTTCAGGCTCTTCAGTGGTCATCTTCCTGGTCGTCATCGTCTTCCTGGTCATCGTCATCATCTGGCTACTGTGGGCCAGGCATCGTGGTTATATACACTCTGGTGGGCTGTGATTGGTTGTAAACGGTGGGTTATGATTGGTTGCTTTTGGACCAATCATGAGGTGCCAGATATGCAAATCTGAGGGATTCTAGTGGCCAATCAGAGCAAGGTTTCGAAGGTCAGGTTTTTCGAAGGGAACCAATCATGGTAATTGTTTACTCCCTGAGAAACCTCCCCGACTCTCGGGTGGGTGCGCAGCCTCCCACACCCCAGGACCCTGTGATGTTCATCCGGAAACTTTAACCTGGAGAAGAGGCTCAACAGGTGACTGACTCTCAAAGCGGAAACTGTGGTTACTTCCAGACCTACTGTGTGTCACGCTGAGGGACCCGGGGAAGCTTGCCGCAGCGTGGCGGCATTCCGAAGGCGCTTTCTTTACGACCTGACCTGGAGAACTGGGTAGGTGACCGCTTTCAGTGCCAGCTCCACATCCCCACTACCTCCGCAAGGGGATGCTTCGGAAAGCAGGTGCAGCCCGCCCAGAGAGGCCGTCGGCGGGATGTTTGAGAGGAACGCAGAGCGAGCATGGACAGCACATTGAAAACATTGCCCCCCATGTTTTAAACAGTGCTATGAAAGAGCAGAGGGGCAGGGCCATGGACAGGCCTGTGGTCTAGCACACAGACGCCCACTCAGTTCCACAGAGCTCCAGCTGAGTTCACCGAGCAAATCTTAGGTATTTGCAGCTAGTCTTTCCCCTGGGAAGAGCAATTTAAAACACAAGCGAGGTCCTTCCGTCCGCTGCTTTTCTCCTCTGCCTTAGCCCCCCTTTCCACTAAGGACACTGCAGTATACCCAGACTGGCTGGCTGGGGTTGAGGCCCTGCTGCGGATTCTCCTAACCAGCGGCGCGGACAGGACGGGACGCAGGCAGGCAGGGCGCCTGCCAGGGTCTGAGTCCTGTCCCTAGCCGCCGCTGCAGGGAGCAGGAGGACGCGACGTCAGCGAGGGGTGGTGGCAACAGGCTGGAGCCAGGGGCGGTGACCGAGTTCCCCCAGCACAGAGCACTTTGGCGCCTGCGTGTTCCCTCCCTCCAGGCTCAGGAGGGTGGGGACGCCTGGAGGATACTGAAGTATCTAAAAGGCACTGTGCAATTAAGGACAGATGACAGGCGGGACGTTTTCTGGATTACCGCAGGTTTCTTGTAGCAATTCCAGGCGCGCGCACGCGCACACCCGCACAGTCTGGTCCTCCGAAGGAAGAGGGAGGCATGGAGCGTGCGGCCTCGCCCCTGCGGGCAGGCTCCTTTCACCGTTCCCTGGCCACAGTGCTCCAGGCCACGATTACTGCCTCCGGGAGGTGGCCTGGAAGGCCAGGGGCGCGGCGCCGACGCTGCCCTCCTCGGCTCCCGCAGCAGTGCGGCCTCAGCGTGGAGGCGGTCGCGTCGCCCCACCCGGCGGCGGGTCCCACTCTGGCTCTTTAGAGCCTGCACTGGCCTCGGTGGCTCCTGGCAGCAATGCGGCTGCGCCAGTGACGCAGATGCACCAAGGCGGAGCCAGGCAGGCACCTCAGGCTCTTCCCGACCTTGCAGAATGGCAGCTGCAGGACCCCAAGTCTCCGCCTACGCGGCCCCTCTTCTCCCGCCAAACACACATCCCCAAAGACACCCGTTGACAACTGTGTCGTTACATATTTACAAAATGTATCATTTCCCTCCTTCTGCGGATGGAAAAACAGAGCAAATATTTTCTAGTAGCATTTTTAAAAATCTCAGCCTCTCTAATTTCCTATGAAAATGCTTTTGCAATAGGACTAATTTTAATTTATTATCTGCAATGTGCCAGCTGTCTAAAATAGAACTTTTCACTGAAGACTGTCAATCAACATTGTAATAAAGGCTTTGCATTCGTTGTGCCCGATCTGCTTTTACTGAGCAGCTACTCATGTCAGAATATGGGCTTAGACCTGCCGTCCTGAAGGTTTTCTCGCACCCTCGTGCCAATTCCCTTGTACATTGTGCGCCCCCACGTGGCTGGAAGACCTCCTCAGCTCCTGTGGGCACCTGCTCATTGATGCTGGCAGCTGAAGGTGCAGTTTTTCCTTTTTCTCTTCCAGGCCCCCATGACCTCCACCTCTCCTTCCTCCAGGACGTTGACCTCTCCTTCCTTGCTGGGCCGATGTGGGGAACGGCAGGTGGACAGCTGATGTGCTCTTAGCTGACCATCACTGACTTACTCCCAAGGAGAAGGTTCACACAGCTCAGACAACTCACCCTGTTGTAAACAGTGAGAGCTTGATGAGGCTTTGACATCACCCCCAAACGCAGCCAGCACCCTATGTGGCAGCTGCAGGCAGACGGGACCTCCCTTCTGTCACACCTCTCAGCCCGGGTCTCAAACTCCGTCCTCTGCTATTTTAACTGCAGCAGAGGAAACTGACTCCGGAGGAGAACGATCCGGAACTGGAAACCACTGTGCTCCTGGCTCTCATTTATGGCCTTTGGAAAAAGCTGGAGGGATGGAGCACACAGGCCAGGGAAAGGGAGTTGAAATTATTGGGTGGAAATTAATCCCCATCTTTCACCATTAACAAAAATCAACTCAAAATGGATCAAAGATCTGAACCTAAGAGCTCAAACTATAAGACTACTGGTGGAAAACACTGGGGAAACTCTGGGAGATATTGGGGTAGGCAAAGACTTCTTAAATAAGATTCCCAAAGCACGGGCAATAATCCCTAAAATAGACAAGTGGGAGTATATTAGACTAAGAAGTTTCTGCACAGCAAAGGACACAGTAACAACTGTGAACCGACAACCCTCAGAATGGGAGAATATTTTTGTAAAATATGCCTCAGACAAGGGACAGATAACCAGAATACATAGGGAACTCAAGCGATGTACCCTCAAAAAATGTCTAACCCAATTAAAAGATGGGAAAATGAGCTGAACGAAAACCTAAAGAAGACATGTGAACAGCCAAAAAGCATCTGAGGAAGTTCTCAACATCCCTGCTCATAAGGGAAATGCAGATTAAAACCACAATGAGATACCACCTAACCCCTGTGAGAATGGCGAAGATTAAAAGTACAGAAAGTGGTAAGTGTTGGCAGGGTTGCAGTGAAAGGGGAACTCTCCTACACTGTTGGTGGGAATGTAAACTGGTCTAGCCACTGTGGAGAACAGTATGGAGGTTCCTCAAAGATCTACAAATAGAATACCATGTGATCCAGCAATCCCACTTCTGGATATCTACCCAAAGGACAGGAGAATGCTCAGCTGGAAAAGCACTTGCACGTCAATGTTTATTGCAGCATTATTCACCATTGCTAAAACGTGGAACCAACCCAAATGTCCACAGACAGATGAATGGATGGAGAAAGTGTGGCACATATACTATGGAATACTATTCAGCCATAAAAAATAACTAGACCTAGGCATTTGACAGAAAGCAGTTGAATATGGAAGCTCTGTTGCTGAGTAAAGCAAGCCAGGCTATGAAAGAGGTATGTATGCACTTAATACATGGTCTATCCGCACTTTACAGTAGAGATCGAAATATTGGAGAAATAAAAGCAGTGAAGATAGTTAGGGATGTTGAAGACAGTGTGGAATGGGTGGGGGAGGGAAGCATATAGAGAAGGATAGCAAGAGAATAGAGAGGCACAACATTAGTGGAACAGGGAAATGGCTTATTACCTGCTGATAAGGACATGTACAGTATTCTCAATTGGACTGGTCTGAGAAGCATTTCATGCTGAGTAAATTCTCTTTAGAAGCCAAACGGTATGTAGTGATGGAATGTTTAAAAAAATAAAAAGAATAAATAACAATAATCTGAAAAAAATGATGAAAAGCTATTTGATGATGATGTGGATAGTAATGTCTTTGTCTTGACTGATAGGTATGGTAATTGTGCTGGAAAAAGAAATGTAATACACTGTAAAGATATATGTGATTAAATGTAATATAAGAATTATGATAATAAAATTAAATTTAAAAAATTATTGTAAATGCACAAAAGAAGAAGCCATGCTCTTCGTAGGTGCAGTATTCTGAGGCCTACTTCCTGTGCACTCAGGCTTGCAGCTGAAGGCCAGGCCTGTGCCAGAGCAGCTTTGCTCTGATCGGTCAGGCCATGAGGAAAGCTCTGGAGAACTGGTTTTGGAGTGGCCAGATTTGCAGCTCACAAATCACATTATTAGGAAAGAGTCCCTCGGGGGCTTCAAGAGGTGGACCACGTTCAGGTGTCTGCCTCTGGAAGCTGGGCCCTCCTTCTCCAAGGGTCCCAACATCCTCCAGCATGCTGTGCTTCCACTCTATGGTTGACTCTGATGGAAGGAAGGGCTCCTGAGATTCCCCTGTGGCCAGCCGGGGCTCCACACCTCCCAGGGCTAACAGCTGGCCCGTGTGGAGACAGCCACTCAGTAGCTGTACCAGTGCCCACGTATCTCAGCAGAGATCTCATAGACAGTGAATGCACAGGCACCCAGGGTCCCTGGGCTGCGCAGGAGTGGGGTACTGCTGCCTTCTGCCCCCATCTGCATTGATAGCATCTTTGTCCATACCACACACAGCTCCAGGGAGGAGGTGCTGCGAACCGCCTGCCAGCAACCCACCTACGCGATCTTCACAGGTTCCTGTCGCAGCAGCTTGAGATCCCATCAGCCCCCTCTGACCACCCTACATGCCTGCAAACCCTATGTTTTTACCCTAAGATTTCCAGTATGCAGCATTTGCGTGACCAATAGCCTTGCAAACCCCTTTCCATGGGCCTGGAGGGCTGGAGCCACTTCCCTATTTAATGCACCAGCCGGAGCAAGCTTGCTCTGTGCACGGCTGTAGTTCCAAATAGAAAGGCAAAATTCAGAAAGCTTTTCTCCGAAAGGGGTAAAGGCAGCTCCAGATGCTTCCACCCCCGTCCTATGCCGCAGGGGAGGGAGGTGGGGGGAGGGGTGCTGTCCACGTGCCAGGCATGACGGCCTCATGGTTTGATTTATGAGTCTGATAATAAAAATCCCATTAGGCTGCTCTCATTGAGAAAAAGGAGCAGGAGAAAGAGGCTGCGTGTGTCACTGAGCAGCATTGACGCAGGCAGCTCTGACGCCAGCAGTCTTAGGTGGGGTCCAGGAGGGGCGCGCGAGGGCCGGCGGCTTGGGCCCAGGGCCCCCCTCCCCTGGCCCACAGTTTCTCATCTCCACTGCTTCTGCCTCCACTATCCCCACATGCCACAGCATGCCCTCTATTGTCCCCCTGTGCCCTTGTGTGCACAGAGCCTCCTGAACCTTCCTGCCTGGCATCCCCACCCCCAAATCCTCTGCAGTGCAGTGAGGCCCCCTTGGACCCTGGGAAACCCCTTGGTCCTCCCGCCATGCAGCAGCCCTTGGCTAGAGAAGGGAAGGGAGCCAGACTGGGGTGCAGGTCTTGGACCCCGGGGCGAGGAGGAAGGGCAAGGGCAGGGGCAAGAGGTCCGTTTCCCTAGACACAGCAACCCCTGCAGACCTGCTGCCAGTCTTCTGCCCAGCCTCTCTCCAGCGCTGGTGCCCTTCAGGCCTGGGAACACAGGCGTCAGGGAATTTTCTATTTAACAAGCAGTCATTTCAGGAAAAAAAGATTCTTGCTCCGAATGCCTGTGTCGACCCCAGGCCCTGTCTTCGTGGGTCTTCCCAGAGCAGCGCTGGGCCTGGAGCAGTGGCTATGGGGGCCCTGGATTGGGCATGGGCCGTGTCATTGCCAAGGCCGCCGTGAGCGGGCAAAGAACCACAGCAGAACGCCGGCCTCTGGAACAAAACGACCGTGCCCAGATTTACGCAGAAACATGGCCCGCCGCTGAATGAGGACGCTGGGCCTTCCTGGGGAGCAGACGTGTCATCCATGATGTCCCGGGGCGTGGCACACCTGCTGGTGGTCCCAGAGTCTGGTAGCCCTCATGGTATAACTCCCTTCTCACCTCCAGTGTACTCCAAGTCCCTGGGAGTAAAGTCACGAACCTTTGGTCTCGGACACCAGTACCGACAGGAGGACCCCTCACAGTGACGAGGTGGAGTGACCCACACACGCACGCCTGGTGAACGTGAGAACGGACTGAAGGTGGTGCATGCATGGGGCACGGAGGCTGCCGCCGGGGGGGGGC
>NW_006159840.1:6272117-6300823 GCF_000334495.1 Tupaia belangeri chinensis | reverse complement strand
ACGGACGGAGGGGGGTGCATGCAGGGGGCACGGGGGCTCCCGCCGGTGGACGGCGTTCTGACCCAGGCTCAGGCGGCGTCAGCCCGGGGACATCAGGCGCAGTCCTGCATGAGTCCCCGCCCTGAGAACGGGGTCCCTGCGGCCCCGTCGTAGGCTGAGACCACAGCAGGGCCTCCCAGGGCCCGGGAGGGGACCACGGAGTTAGTGTTTAATGTGGACAGGGTTTGGTAGGCAGTGGGGATGGCTTCATGTCATCGAATTTAATCAGCTCCAGTGAACTGTGCACTTAGAGATGGCTACCTTGGTCACTTTGGTTGTCACTTTATGTGGGAGGCAAGAATTCTACCATTGAACCACCAATGCAAGTTGTCACTTTATGTGATCAGAGGAAACAAGCGAGTAAAGGAGACTGTTAGAAATGCTGCATGCCCCCGTTTTCTCTGGGCAGAGCACTCGCGGGCACTGTGCAGGTTCAAATGCACCCTCTGCTTCCTCAAAAACAGAGCGCGGGAAGGGGCCAAAGCCACCTCCTGCCCTTCCTCTGTCCCTGAGATGTTAGAAGCGGCTGAGTTCTGACTCCATGTGGCTCTTCCCTGACAGCGCCTTGCCGCGAGCTCCCTGCAGCCCCGTCCCGACACCGCCACAGCCGCACTAACGCAGTGGGGGTCGGTGGACAAATAGTGTCACCCTGTCTGGGTACTGCTCACCGGAGGGTACCAGTTTTCTATTGCTGCTGTAATAGCTCCCCATCAGTGTGGCGGCCTTTGACAACACAGATTTATTATTGTGCAGTTCTGCAGGTCAGGAGTCAGACGTCGACGCCCAGGCTGGAACCCAGGTGTCAGCAGGCTACATCCTTTCTGGACGCTCCAGGGACACTACCTCCTCTCTGTTCCAGCTTCTAGAGGCTACCTGTGTTCCTGGCCTCCTTCTTCAGAGCCAGCCACTGTGTCTCTCCCACCCCCCAGCATGGCTGAGGCAGTTCTTCTCGATATTCACACGCTTAAATTGGGCAGGCCATCTGGGGAATTTCGGTTGTCCTGTCCATCTCAAGATCCATACCCTTCATTAGATCACGAAGTCCCCTCTGCCATGCCAGGTGACAGCCCAGGCTCTGGGGATTAGGGCATGGACGTCCTCAGGGCCATCTTTCTGCCCGCCCGTGTCCCCTGTCCTGGCTGACGACTTACGAGGGAACGCCCCACAAGAACACAGACACATCCAGGCCAACCTGCTCACGGCTATGAATGCTGAGGGAAGAGGGCCGATGGCAGCACAGCGGCAAAATGTGGTGCTCGGTGGGGCAGACACACGCGGGGGCTCTGGGCTCCATCTGAGACCGCCCTGAACATGCCAGGCACGTGTGTGCCCATGACGCGGGGCTGCCTGAGGCTGTGGATCGGGGCACCAGGACCCTGCTGGAGATGCTGTCTCTCTGCCGCCTCCCCTGCTCACGGAAAAACTAAACTTTATATGTATATGGGTGTGTGTGTGTGTGTATGTGTGCACATGTGTATGTGCATACATACAAAGGCACGCATGTGCATGTACACATGTTTGTTTATATGCATATATACATGTATACGTGCATGTGTGCACACACGCAAACACTGTGTTTATGCATGTGCATGTGTGTATATATACATGTATGTATGTGTGTGAGCATATATGTATGCCTGTATGAGTGTACATGCACGTGTATATGTGTGTATGCGTGTGAGTGCAGGTATATGGATGCGTGTACACACATGTATTTGCATATGTGCATGTGTGAGTTTATGTGCGTGTACATGTATATTTGTGTGTATGTGTGTATACATGTGTGTATGAATATACATACATTATTATACACGTCCTGGACCCTGTGGCTTAAACTCACGCTGGGCACATGTACGTGTGTGCCCAAGATCCCGAGAGGAGAATGGAGGAGAAGGAATTGTGGTGCGGCCATCCCCCCTGGGGGGCGATTTCTTATTTTACGTCTCTCTGTCTCTCTCTGTCTTTCTGGCGAGTGTGCACACCCTATAGCAAAAACTTCTCAAGAAAAAGAAAAGAATTATTTATTTGATTTATTACTATGATTTTAATTTGCTATAGGACAGGTGTGCTCACCAGAGGGAGACAGAGGGAAGTGAGAAAGCAGGCTGGCTCTGGGCCTCGCACCGCAGTTGGCCACGTGGGAGTCCAGCGCCTTACCCACCATATATGCTGGCCCCCACGACGTATCTTTCTATGCAAAGATACCATGTGTACCATGACTTTCCAACGATGCCCTTTCTGTATAATATGGGGACTGATTTACCTAGGGCTTGCCTCCCCTGACCCTCTCCCCTTTCCTGGAGTCCCGGTGGTGGCTCTGTGCAGGTTTTCTGAGCGTGGGCCTCCTACGGTAATGGGGTCATTTCATGGGCCTGGTGAGTGCTGGGGCTCCAGGCTGCAGCTGAGACACAGTGTCCTGTGTGGCCTGCCCAGGTAGGACCCCGCGTCCTGGAGACCCTGGAGGACACGGGGCCAGCTTTGTGGGTAGGACCTAGTAGTCATGTAGGACCTGCTCTCTGTAGGGCCTTGGCTTGCTTGTCGCTCAGTTGTCACCTTCTTAATTTTTTTTTGAAATGGCTGCACTGGCCAGGTGTCCTGTGCAGGGACGGAGGACAGCGTGGTGGACGTCCAGCCGAGTGGGCAGTGCAGCAGCTCTGCTCAGCGACTCTAGAGCCCAGCTGTGGCACAGCGTCACCCGTGGGAGCCTGGACGGTGCAGCTCATGTGTGGGCAGGAGGGGAGGGTGGCAGCTGTGGACGGTCTCGGCCCCACCCTGCTGGCCCCGCAGCCTTCTTCTCTGGTCCTGCCCCAAGGGAATGCGCCTTCGGTGATCCTCAGCCCAGACTCTTTACTCATCCCTACAGGCTTTGCTTCCAGAGAGACCAACGGCCTCTTTCTCTGAGTGCAACCATTAAGCTCTTTAAAAACATATTTTTTTTGGGGGGGGGCAGTAGGTGGAATGGTGGTGAAGGCACTGAACTCCCATATGGTAACTGTGGTTCGAGTCCAGGCCAGACATGTGTGGGTGCCCACAATCTCAGGAGAAGGTATCGAGGCGTGGCTATCGCCTCCTGAGCGGTGATTTCTCACTTTCCCTCTCTCTGTCTCTCTGGGGAGCACACATGTCCTACGGCAAAAAGCGAAGAAAAAAAAAGTGTTTTCTCACTTTCTGAATGTGCGTGGCCAGGCGCTCACCCTGTGCTCCCCATTCGTCCTCTGAAACGTTGCAGAGGCAGCGTTGGCCCCACTACGTGGGTGGGGGAGCACGGAAAGCAAACTGTCATCTTCTTACTTAAACCCTTCGATGGCCCTCTGCTGCCTTAGCTAAGTCTGGCCCTGCTTGTCGGTCACCAGGCCTCACCCTGCCTGGCCCTTCTGGTCCCTGCAGTCTCTCCCGAAGCCCTCCCTGCCTGTCTGTGGACGGCCTCCTCTCAGTCTCCAGAAAGCTCTTTCTCTTGGGCAGTCTGACCCCTCCACTGAAAGCCTGTTCTTCTGTCTGTGTCTTCCAAGAGCGAGTGAGAGAGAGGACCATCCCATAGTCTCATGGCACGGTCCTCCTCCAGCTTTGCAGCCCGGCAGGATCCAGGCGTGTGGTCCAGGTCTGCGTGTGCTCACCAGGAGCCAAGCCTAGACCTTCAGTGGCCTCCAGCTTCCCAGAGTATCACGCTACCACTCCACCACTGCGGCTGGGCCACGCTCACTGTTTTGAGGTCCTACCAGAAATGCCACTTCAGAGAAGTTCTCCTGTGACTTCGCCTCCGATCCCCAAACACACAGCTGTGTGTAATGCCTGGTTTTCCTCCTGGGCACACACTGTGGCTGGTGGTTATGTGCGGATTGGTGTGGCTCCCTGCATGCCCTGACTCCCACCCCAGCCTGGGGTCTGCACTGGGCATCACCCCTCCAGCCTGTGTCCTGCACCTGTGGCACCCGCCTGACCCGTGGGCAGCCCGGGACTACGCGGATGACAGGCAGCCGCCTGTGGGCCTTCTGGGCCTTCTGCATGAGCTACGGCACGGCTGAGAGAGGGTGGCGTGTTTGTGTGTCTGAGTTCAGACCCCAGCTCTGGACGGCCAGCAAGGTTGGGGACCATGAGCCTGACGGACGACTGGGATGATGTTGGTCAGGCTTCTGAGTTTCTTTGTGATTCTTCGTTTCCCTTCCCACATTCAGTATGTGTCCCATTTCCTGACACTGTGAACTCTGCTAATTGTATTGTTTCCTTTCACAGTGACTTGCAGCTGAAATATTTTCTTAGCCATTTTCAGCATGTATTTAAGGTTACCATGTCTTGAGATATTAAGGACAATGGGTAGATGTAAGCAAATTTCTTTTTTAAAGGGACCCGGATACATTCGACATAAGTTGAAGCACTTCGTGGTCCCCTCCTGGGTCCGCGGACTCCCTTAGACGCGTGGTTACGTGGAGCCTTCCGGTCCTGTCTTTGCTCAGGGCGGACGTGTGCGTAGACCGGCTGCCATGATTTCCTTTACAGCTCTCCTGTGTACTTCCTGCCTTTTCACATTGCTATGGTTACCAAAAGAAGTCACTGAAAACGAGTTTTTGATCAAAGATCAAATTATCAATGGGTTACATGCGGCGGCGTGCCCTCCATTCCATATTCATCAAATCTCACCCTTTCTCAGTGGAAAAGCCCAGATTTGCGAGAGAACCTCTAACATTTCGAACCTTTGTAAGGGGGTGGAGAACTGTCTCAAAGCCGAGAGAAGCAACCTCACAACTTTTAGAGACATACGTATTTATTTTTCATGTAAGAGACTCCTCCTGTTGAGTTGCCCAGACAGCACGGGTGAAGAGAGTTGGAAGGACCAGGACGCTTGGTTCATGGCAGACACGCTGCCCTTCCTCCCTCTGCCGTCCAGTCCAAGCTCCCGACGGGCTCGCTACACAGAAAACAGCTTCCCAAAAGGTGTGCACTTGAGCCCCAAACCAGCTTAGCTGGCCAAGTCCCATTTATTATCCACACGGGGGCTTTTATATATGTGTATATATATATATGTTGGCATTTGGTTTGGCCTAGACATTCTTTAATTTTCTGGGAGTTCTTTGGACAACTTTTACACCTGTTTCTTAAAGACTTTCAGTCCCTAATGATCAGCCCCGTTTCTCTTGTAGCATGGCCGTTGTGAGTCTAAAATCATGATGTCTTATATGTATATCAATAATAGCTCTTTTTCACCAACTGCCCCAAATCTGCAGTTGCTAATGGAGAACAGGAGTGAAATCTTACAAGGAAACTGAAGTCATTGGAAAAATACTCCATGCCAGAAGAGAGCGTGTTCATAGGGGGTGCCCAGCATCTGCACGCCGACTCCCGCCCGGCTGCCATCTGCTCTTTCTTGCTAAGACAGACGAAGGTGTACCTGGTAAAACAGAAGCCTCTAGACTTCAACCTGGCCAGTCCGCCTCCACAGCTGCTGTGGCCGGTTGGGTCAATAACTGGAGACCCACAGGGGGACTTGTGCTGAGCTCAGAGCGGAGGGGGTGCCGTCCTCGCCCTCGCCCTCGCCCTCGCCCTCGCAGTCCTATCCTTCCTGCCCTGTCGGCGTCCGCCCCAGGGCTTGGGTCTGGCTGAATCATGATGAGAGGGCTGCTGCTGAGGAAGAGAAAGAGGACGAGAAAGAGAAAGCCCTCCATCTTGCCAGGACTAGAGAGTTGGAAAGAACGAGACAAAGGGTTAGAGTAGAAAGGGACACAGGCAGCCTGAGTCTAGGTAGCCCAAGCAACTTGTGCTGCCCAGATGAACTGGACGTCTTTATTTATAGTACAAGGAGACATTACACATGTATGTTTCATGACACTTCATGGATTAGTTGTCAGGTTACAGACAATAAGAAGCAGTTAACAAATCTATAAGAGATTAGTCATACCAGGGGCAAGGTGTATCCCTTGGTGGTAATCCCATCTAGAGTAAATCTCATCTTCCTTTCTAATGCAGAGAACTAGCTGTTAGGTGTGGGGAAGGAGTTAAAGAACTTCTCCATAAGGAGTACACCACCACACCCAGAGAAGGCTAAAGAACCTTTCAGATGCAGAGCAGGGATTGGACTTTACTAATTGGGGTCAAGATGTTTCTTGAAGTCCATCAGATGTGTCTGTTGGAACGCCCCTAGTAATTTCCACCCTTGCTCTGTCTGCAGCCAAGGTCAGGGAAAGACAAGTTACAAGGTTCTGCCAAACCCCAAAAGAGCATGCGGTGTTTGCTCAGTGCATGTCCCCACACTGCCCCCTTTCCGGCAGGGCCCTGGGCCTCTGTGCTTGGCCAGTGGGGGTCAGGGGTGGTCTGCGACCCAAGGCTGGCCCGCAGATGTAAGCAGTCTGCCCAAAGTTTCTGGGACCGGCCGTGTTCTTGCAGGAGGAGCTGACGTCAGAGATGTGTCTCCCGCCCTCACCTTTGTGCTCAAACACAGAATGGCACCCAGATCTCGGCAGCCAGATGGCCACTGAAGGCTCCAGAGGAGGACAGGTCCCAGGCGGGCCCTGGCAGCACGGCGACTGCAGAGTGGCAGGGCCTGCTTCCAGGTTCACGGCTTCTAGCAAAGTCCAACTCTACCTGCACACGCACGCACACACATGCACACAACCTGAGGGCAATGGTGCACTGGGATGAAGGTGCCCTCAGGGGCCAGCCTGGGTGCCACTCAGGGGACAGAGCTGTCCTCCTCCCAAGGAGGACAATGTGAGAGCTTCCAAGAGGAGGTGAGGCCGAGCCAGACCGAGGAAGGAACCAGCTGCCAGGAGGCTCTGGCTAGGGATGAGCCAGGGCACAGTGTCCTGGCCTGGGACGTGGTGGTGCCCACAGGGCTGGCTCACCAGGGCTGGCTTGTCTGGGTCTTCAGGGACTGTTGGGGGCAGGGAACTGGTACAGGTGGAGGATCAGGAAGCTGGAGAGGAAGGGTTTGCTCTGAAGAGCAATCTAGGCTGAAATGCCTGGGCCAGGTCCCGGGGGAGTGGGGAGTCCATTTCACAAATGACACTGGTGGGCGGAGGGTGGGAGGAGGTGGGGATGAGTTAGGCGGAGACTGGTGGCCTGTGCTTAACTTGGAAATGCTGCAGGCCTAAGACCCGCTGGGAGCGATGGCGAGGAAGCCATGTCCTGAGTGGCACCTGGGGACGGAGACAGGAAGGAAAGGGTGAGAAGCACGGTGAGGTTTTTGTGGGGGCCCAGGAGCTTGAAGGAGGCCCCTGCCTGGGGATGGACCTGGTCACACTGCCCGCGAGTCCTGTTTCGAAGAGGCCCTCCTTTTAGAATCAGGGTGTCACAGTCTTTGATGAAGGTGGGTTAAAGCGACTTGGCCGGCCGTGCCCATGCGTTCCTTCCGTCCATCCTCCCTCTGGTCATCCTCCCTCCTGGGTGGACATGCTTTCCTTCCCACCTGCCTTTTAGACTTTAAGAAACCGTAGCCATTCTCTCGGTTAGACGTTCCATTTTTAAATAATTTATTTCTTAGTGGAGATTGTCAAAGAGGGCGTGGAATTCCTCGGGACGCCCTCAGTGCCCTCGCTGCTGGCCCCGCAGACATGGCGGAAGACTCAAAAGTTTCAGCAGCAGGAAGCTCTCACTGGTGAGTTCAGCCCTTCCACGTGCTGAAGGTGGACGACCCAGAAAGGAAAATGACATTGCCGAGCAGAGCAGTGA
This sequence comes from Tupaia belangeri chinensis, assembly GCF_000334495.1. NCBI lineage: Eukaryota > Metazoa > Chordata > Mammalia > Scandentia > Tupaiidae > Tupaia > Tupaia belangeri. Next base: position 6,293,125 of record NW_006159840.1, on the reverse strand, counting down.
GTTAACAGCGGGGAGGGCAAAAACAGCAAAGTAATCCGGGTTTTCCAGATTTTGGTGGACTGTCCGTTCCCCTCACGGTCTTGGAAAGGGGGGTGATGCAGAAACTCCAGACATTTGGGGACACTCATAGATGATTTTAGCTGGCTAGAGAACAGTAGGTGAAGGGGGTAGTGAGATAGATGACAAGTAGGTGGGGGGTTAGTAGAGAGATGAGTGACAGGTGATAAACAGATGGAGTAGAAGGTAGGGGCCACGTGGCATGGTGACTGAGGCAGCTGGACCCCACATGGCCGACTGTGCAGTTCAAGTCCCTGACTCCATGGCTTGAGAAGCATGCCAGGTGCATGTGCATGCATGTTCTAAACCCCAACAGGGTGGAGAAGCAGAGCGGAAGGGTTTCGGCGTGACCATCCCCCACGGGGTGCTTTCTCGCTTTCCTTCTCTCCTTCCTTTCTCTGATTGTCTCTAGTTAAGACACACACCCTCTGGCAAAATTGAAGAACAAAAAAATGAAACACGTAGATAGAATTTGTCATTTATATTTATAAATAACACACATTTGATTCTTACAACTATTAGGTAACTACAGAGAATACTATTTTTATCCCCATTTTACAGATGAAGAAATAAAATTTAGCAATATCAATAATTTTCTCAAGTTCTCAGAGCAAGAACATCGCAGAGTTGGGAACAGAAATCATGTCTAGTTCCAAGTGATTTATTTCTAGTTTATTTTCTTATATAATATGGAGGGCTCAAGGCTGAACGCTGAGACAACCCGGGAGTTAGTGATGTGCGTTACGGAACGTATCTTGAATCACACACTGTTCTGTTCATCACAGCTGATGTTGCCTGGGGATCAAGTAGGCCCTAGATTCGGGCCACTCTAGCTCAGGGAGCCAAATTACTTCATGCCAACTCTTTAAAAAGCCAGAGACAGAGAGAGAGACAGCACCCCGACAGGGTCTCAATGGCACGACCTTTCTCCAGCCCCAGCCCCAGAGCCTGGGCACCTGTGTGGTGGAGGTGGACTTGAGCTAGAGCCCTTCCATGTGGGTCATCCCCGCAGGGGGTAGTTCTCTGCTGCGCCACCATCTGGCCCCTCCAGGAGCTGTTAGTAAGAGAGAAGCGGCAGATTGCAAGAGTATATACACGCCGAGTTTTGTGGAGGATGGAGGGGAATTAGGACAACCACATATATCTGCTCATCTTTACATGCGGGATCGAAGTTAAGATAACGAAACCGGCTTCCTGCGGTGTCTGTGGGAGAGATGGAGGGGGAGGGATTCCAGAAGGGTGGGACCTTCTCTCTTTACATCTGAGTTTAGTTTTCACTTTTGGAAGCGTATTCAAAAATACATATTCAAACAATAAAATTAAATCAACATGAAACAGGGAGAAATCCTTCCAACTGAAAGGAAACCAAGCCAGATGAATCCAGTCTTCCTTCCAGTGCACAGCAGCGGAGGGGAAGGAGCCAGAGAGGACAAGAGCAAGTCCGGGTGACGGCACCTGCGGGCTCTGACCAGCAGCAGTCAGGAACCCACTCCGAGGGCACAAAGAGCTCACCCCATCTCACGGCAGAGTCAGGAAGGGCTCAGGATGGGGGACATGGCATGAGGACACGGGAGCCAGCCTCTCCGGACTGCTCCTGGCTCTTTCAATGGGTCGAATACAAGCCCCACAGCGACTACGGAAAGGGATGTGTTATGGATCATTCGAACAGGAATTCGTGAGCTCATAGCTCTAGCACTACCAGTACAGGGATACACCAACTGGCAAAGGCGGGGAAGGCGGGCCCTGGCCTACCTATGGCTGGTGGGGAGGAAATGCTGAGGTCAGAACTCACAGTGGAAGAGGTGGGCCAAGAGAGAGTCCCCAGCAGGTGCCACCTCTGTGAGGGTGGGTCTGCCTTGTTGCCGCGTCTCCTTACAGAGTGGGTCTTGGCTATTGGTCACACGAGAAGAGTCACTCTGCAGTGGAGAAGTCACGTCCATCGTCAGCGATGATGCGCGAGCTTCCTGCTGCAGCTCATGCCTGGAATAGTCATGCCGACTTTGTTAGGAGCAAACACCAAACCACACCCCTTAGGAACTTGTGATTAGAAAAGGGGGAGGGCTGTTCGCTAAAAACATCCATCATAAAAGACAAAGAAATATTCTGGAACATCTCTAGATTGAAGGGATCTGTGAAATAGGACAAGAAAGTGCTTGCCTCCATCCTGGGCTGCCCTGCGTTCCCGGGTGGGAGTAGGGTTCTAGAAGCCATTATCTGACCAATTGACAGCATTGGAATATGGCCAGTAACTAAATAAAGCTTTATATCAGGGGTGTTAGTTTACGATGCTGATTAAAGTACTGTGTTTATGAAAGAAAATGCCTTTCGTTCTTAGGAAATACACATTGATGTATTTTGGGGGTGAAGGACTAAGAGGTACAGAACTCACAGTCACTGATTGAAGTAAGTGGTGAGCAAGCGAGCAGGTGACATGGAACGTGGGGGCGAAACGCCCCTTACAGGTGAGTCTACTGAAGGATATTTTCTGTGCTCTTTCCATTCTTAGAACTTTTCTGTAAGTCAGACATTATTTCCAGATAAAAAGCATAAACGCATGAATGAGGAAATCTAAATCGATGAACATATTTAGTCTAACTAAAGTATGGTACTTACAGAAGAAGAGGAGCAGATAGGGTGTAATTAGCCTTTCTGCAATTATATGATTGGTTTAGAAATCTGGATCGAGTGCACAGCTATGTCCTTCCTCTCAGAAAAAGAAAGAAGGAAAGTAAAACTACTTAAATACTCACGACTGATTCTGTCTGATGTGTTATTTGCCCTCCTTTTCTTCATTTATAGCTGGGTATCTGGGGGATGGAGGATTATCCTCCTTAGATAATTTAATGTTCCTTTCTGCTCTAAAAGTAATCATTAGATTTTGAACCTTTATTTTAGGTTTAATCCATTCACAACTTCAAGTGATCTACTTTCAGATTTTCCATGTCTCCCGTAGTCATTTGAAAATAATTTCCCACAATTTAAAAATTCTTTCGGATATAGAAATTACTGTGCTCAGCCGGTCAGCAGAATGTGGTGTTTCAGTCTGTTTATGCTGCTGTAACAGAATACCTGAGATTCATTTCTCACTGTTCTGGAGGCTGGGAAGTCCAAGGTCAAGCACCAGCCCGTGGTGAAGGCCTTCTTGCTGCCTCCTCACGTGGTGGAAGGTGGATGGCATAAACCCTCTCCCACAAGCCCTTCCTATAGCAGCATTAATCTATTCCGAGGGCAGAGCCCTCATGACTAAACATCGCCACTAGACACCACTCCCTAACACTGCTTTGCTGGGGATTAATTTCCCAAAGCCTGAATCTTGGGAGGCACTGAACATACATGAAGAAAACATCCATTTTTCATTTTTTTTAATCAAACAACTTGTCTTCTTCTTTAAGTTACTTTGGTTTTGCTTTTTTTTTTTTTTCTTCATAGTTGTGAGAGTGGCCAAAATTAATGCCCAATTTAGTTAAAGATTTTTCTTCAAATGAGAAGAACTAAGTAATACTCTTCTGAGAAAAGGAAAAATAAAAAGACCTGTCATGGGAAGCAGCTCTCTCACTGAAGTAAGCCTTCCCTCATGTAGGAGAAGGCCCAGACCCTCAGGGCCTCTTACTCTTATGGCTCTCCTTACTGTCTTAGGCAGTCATTTCAGAAAGGTAACAAAGGGATGAGGAAGAAGGAGAAAGTAAACAGGAGGCAGGTGATGGCCAACCAAGAGCCAACAGTACAGGTCCCTGTGCATGGCTGCCTGGAGAGTCAGAGGAGCATCGTGGGAATGGCATCGCCTTCCCAGCCCCCACGACAGTACCCATCTGTGGCTTAGACAGTAAGGACTTTATGTCTACACGATGCTCTGCAACTCGATTTGTTCATCACCTTAACATAGGAAGAAGATTGCCAGACTACAGAAAAGAGTTATCGCCTTATCACGAAGATTTACTGTTGGGCCAGCCAGTGGCATCATGATTAAGGTGGCGGGGTCCCACATGGCAGACTGTGTGGGCCGAATCCTGGACCCACCCAGAGGCTTAAATAACACACCAGGTGTGTGTGCACATGCCCAAATTCCCATTAGGAAAAATGGAGGAGAAAGGATTGTAGTATGGTCATCTCCCAAGGAGTGGGGGAGGGTGATTTCTCACTCTCTATCTCTCTCTCTGCATCTCTTGGTGAGCACACACACTCTTTAGAAAATTAAAAAGAAATTTAAAAAGACCTATTGCCCACCGTCAAGTAACAAGGTAGCTCCTAACTTGTACCTCTGTGCAGAAGGATGGCCTCTGCCTGACCCTGCGCTCACCTCCTCTCTGCAGACACAATCAGGCGCCTCCTCCGTGGGCAGTGGGAGCGAAGAGCTGCGGTGAGGTTACTGGTTTCGTGCAATTATGCGCAAAGGCCCAAATCGCTGTCCCTGGGAGGCTGGCATTTCAGTGGCAGGTGAAGAGAATGACAGCCAAGCCATGCAGGGAGGAAGGAAGGCTGGGAAGGCGCCCAGAGGAGCATGAAGTGCTGCTACAGAGTGGACTCCAAGCTTGGGGAGGAGCCAGAGGAAGGAAGTGGAGAAGGAAGAGGAGTTCCGCTCCCTCCAGAGATGTCACCTTGGCTGTCAGGAGAGCTTCTGGAAAGGGACTGACAGTTGCAAAAGCTCTGGGCTGGGAGGATGCCTGGTAGGTTCTCGAAAGGTCCATGAGACTGAGGACACACAAAGGCAGGAATAAGGAGGGGAAGGCCAGTGAAGCAAGGGAATCTGCAGGTCCTCACAAGGACTTGGCTTTGCTGGGGCAGTGGAGAAGCCCCTGGAGGGTTTTTAGCAGAGAAGTGTCACATATCACATAGTCACAGGATGGTGGCAGGGGGCGGAGGTGTCAGTGAGAGCAGCAAAAGGGGGCTGGGGCCTGGAGGCATTGAAGGTAGAGGGACAGATGGAAGCAGTGTGGGAAAGGGGCATAAACATTACTCCAATGGTTTGGGCCTAAAGGCAGCGGAGGTGAGGATGGCAAACGTGGACACAGCAGATCGGTGATGGGGGTAAAACCAGAGCCCAGTGCTAGTCAGATGGTTTCAGATGTCTTCTCCAACCACGGGGCTGGTGGCTCGATAGGAGAGTTTGGGGAGAGATCTGGGCTAAATCTCTCAGTGCCGCAGTCATCGGTATTCGGCAGAATTGGGACCCATGCGCAGAGATTCCGGGGTAGGTGGTCATAGATGGAAAGGCCCGTGGCTGAGTGTGGCCGGCATGCCCCAGTGTCACGGAGGCAGGATCAGAGTTCAGCAGATACAAGGAAGACGGGATGGCCAGAAAGTAGGCCAAGCCTCAGAGTGGGATCGCTCGGAAGCCCCCCGGCCAATGGTTTAAGGAGGAAGGACAGAAGAGTTCTGAGCAGTGTGGTCCCTAAGTCAAGTCAGATGACCAAGAAGGAAGAATAGGCCTTGAAGGGGAGCAAGAATAAAGAGGTGGGCTGGGTGAGAGAGTGCGTTTGCAGCAGCAAGGAGAAGGTTGGGCACAGGCTTTGTGTGGGCTCAGGACCAGTGAGAGGGACAGGCCAGAGTCAGACTCTGGGGCCCCGGGCGTCCCAGTCCTTGGTAAAGGGAAAGGAAGACACTGGATGAAAAGTGAGGGAGAAGGTGGAGAGAAGAATGCTGACTCTTTTTCCAAGGGAGCAGTGACTGTCTGTGGGGACTGCTGCGGAGAACCTGGGGTGACCTGGGAGATAGCCAAGGCGACGGGCTGCCTCTTCCCTCTCCGCAAGCTGCATTTGTACCCGGTGGCCTTTCTTGGGCAGGAGGGTCAGAGAAGACAGAGTGGGCACCCTCTTACAGCCTTCTCTCAAAGCTGGGCATGCCAGCTCCAAGGCTTTGTGCAGCTTGTCCTCACAGTCCTGGGCAGCTGTGACCCTGGTCACCAGCCCCGTGCATCCACCTACACCTGGTCTCAGGGATTGCAGCTCACCCCAAGTGCTCAGGCTCACTTCAGCAGCGTCCATGCCCAGGGAAGTGTTCGGATGCTCTGAAGAACTCCCACCTTGTGAGGAACTCCTGTGCACTCCTGGACGCCCAGCCTGGCGTCCTTCTGACACCCAGGGTTAGAGCAGGCCTCACAATCTGGCCTGTCCCGCAGCAGGCCCAGCACCAGCCCAGGACTGTCTAACAGCCAGGCTGCCCTGGACACCCAGCTGTGGCCCCGGCAGCTCACACTGCTCTCCTTCCTGCTCAGCGCTCCTCTTGGTGTTCCGGAGGGGAGGGGTTCCTGATGCAGGCTGCCAGGGTGCACAGGGAAGCCGCGCCCTGGCCCCAGTCACTGTGTGCCCCACCTGGCCGCTCCCTTCCTTTGCTACTGAGGTCCAGGCTGCAGGAGGGCAGAGGTGGCCCCTGCTCTGGGCTCTCCCAGTGCAGAACTGAGCACAGCTGGTCTCCCTCCGGTTTGCAGGCTGTGTGTGTGGGGGGGAGGCAGGAAGTCTCCTGGGTGGGGTGGGGGAAGGGACAGGGCAGGTCTTTGACCTCTTAAGGGTGGTGGTCTTTGGGGGGGTGTCCCCAACTCATACTGAGGTAGAGGGAGAGAGCTCTCACACTGGAGAAGCATCCCCCAGCCCCTCAGGGGCCTCTGCTCAGACCTGGTGGTCCCCGCGTAGGCGGGCATCCATCCATTCATCGCGACTCCTGGAGCTTGGGTCTGGAGACTCCAGCCCAATCTATGAATGGAAGGGAGGGAAGCAATGTCGGTTTCCATTCGCTGCTTCCCCGCCCCCTAGCCTCCCTCCCCGCAGAGCGAGCCCCACACCAAGAGACAAGGGGCGGGGGCACCGCGGGGGGCGTGCAAGAGGGGTGCGAGTCTGGCTGGAGACCGCACTATTTATACACCCGCAGCTCCAGGACGGGGGCGGGGGGGGGGGGGGCCGCCGTCTCCGGGAGCAGCCTTGCCAAAGGTCCGGCTGCTGACGTCCGAGCGCCGGCTCCTGTCAGTGAAGGCGGGCAGCCTGGGGACTGTTCTGGCAACGAGGCTACAGACGTCATCGCCGCCTGCCGGACGCGGGGGGTGTCCGACCGCCTCGCCGGCTTAAAGGAAAACTCTCTAAGTTCCGGGCAGCGGGAGAGTCGTTCCTGAGAGCACATGCACCCCCGAATGTCGAGTGCGGGCACACACACACGCACACGCAGGCACACTCACACTCGCGCACACACGTGCGCACACATGTTTTCGGCATAGGTGTGTGGGTCCAAAGTTGCTGTCGCTGGGAGCTGGAGCCGAAATGGACCGGTCCTCCTGGGCGCCCGCAGAGCTGGGGCAGCGCTCCTGGAGCCCCCAGAGGCAGGGTGGGGGCAGAGGGGCCCGCACAGCGCGGAGCTGGCCTCCCGCAGCGGGACCTTTTTTTTCCCCCCCCCCCCGCCCCGCCCCCGCCCGCCCGCCGCGGCGTCCTCGCCCCTTCCTCTTGTGAAGTGCTGAACTTGCAGCGACGCGGAGAGCGGATGTGCGCGCTGGCACACTTCGGCGGGTAAGCTGAGCGTTCCTTTGACCTGTTCTTTAACTGAGTCCCGGAAACTTCATCCCGACCTTCTCCTGCCTCTGTGTTCTGAACTTTACAGCCGCCCCTCCATCCTTGGCGGAGGCGCGCGCCTGGTGCTGTGTTGTGGACAGGACCGTTTTGGGGAAGGGGCGCTGAGTGCAAGCGAGAACTAGGAAACCCGTTTTGAAAGCGTTTGCAGAGCAGGGGACTGAGACCGCAGAGAACCCCAGCGCGGAGCGACAGCCTGGGCGCTGGGGTTCCGTCCAGGACTTCGGAGCTCCAAGTCCAGGCTGAGGTGGCGCGCCAGCTGCAAACCGCAGGGACCGCCAGCCAGACCCGCAGGTGCCTCCGAGGCCGCCCCGCGAAGGGCTGGCTGCTCCCCAACTTTCCTCCTTCCTTGTGGCCAGTGCTCACTGCGGACCTATACCCCTCCCGGGCCAGTCTTGCCTCGGGCCACTCTTCTCCGTCCCCAGCCTCTTCTGCAAAAGATCACAAAATGTCATGGGGCGGGGGAGGCGGTCGGAGACCCCAGCACCTGGAGCATCACTGCTTCTGCATTCTGCAGCATTTTTTCTTCATTCCACCCTGTTTTCCTCACGGTCCATTGAAAACACCCCCACTAACACCGCCCCCCCTCGCCCCCTCCCAGGCCAGGACATGGCACTCCTTAACTAGAAGGGCCGGGGTCCTAGGCGCCCCTCCGGATCAGGTATCCAGGGAGCCTTTCCTCCCGGTTCAGATCGCTCCTCTGCTCACCCAGAGAACTGAAGGAAAGGAGGAAGGAGGGGGAGAGAGAGAGGGAGAGAGAGAGGAAGAGAGAGGAGGGGAGAGAGGGGAGAGAGAGAGGCAGGACAGCAAACAGCCCCCTAGACAGGGCTGTGTCCGTGGCCCCAGGGTAGGGTTTCTGCAAGGCTCCCTGCCCCCGCCTGCCTGCCCTGCCACTCCGGAGTCCCAACCCCTCGCTAAGCAGCAATTTCTTTCCATCTCCCTCCCTGGCCTCTGCTCCCCACCCTTTCGTCTCCACCTAATCCCCCCTCCACCTAACCCCACCTTCACTCTCCTCTCTGAGGGGGGAGGGCAAGGGGGTGGGGAAAGAAAACCCCAAAGCCCCAGCCCTGGGCAGAGATGTCGAAGAAGCGCAAAGCCCTGGAGGGTGGAGGAGGTGGCGGAGAATCGCGGCTCCCAGAGGAGGAACCCACTGCCTGGTTTGGGGGCAGCAGCTCTGAGCAAGGTAGGGGGAGGGGAGGGGAGGAGAGAAAGGAGAGGCACGGGGAGCGTTTGGAGTTGGGATCCTTCCACTGGCTGCCCTGGCGTCTTCCCAGCACTCCCCATAGCAAGACAACTTGAGTGACTTCTTTCCCCCAAAATGAGATGGTACCTGTGTCTTCAGGAACGTGGGGGCAGGGTGGGGATGCGGTGATTAGGCAGGGGCTGGAGACCCAGATGGGGTGAACTTGAAGTCATGTGAGCATGAGAGGGGTGCATGGGAGAGGGGCAGGAGGGGACTGGGAGGTGTTGGAGGGGCTGTGGACTGGGTGGCCTCTCTGCCTGGCTGTCCTGGGCATGGTGTGGACACTGTCCTGAGGGCCTGTGTGGAGCCGCTTCTGTCTGCGTGTAGGACACTCGTGTGGGAGGGAGGGGTGCCAGGGGGCCATGGCTGGCCAGGGTAGCAGGGAGGGCCGTGGCCTCCTCCATGCCTCTCCAATGCAGGGATGCTGAGGGTTGCGTCATGGGGCGCCTTCACCCCTGCACAGGTAGGGCCCTCTGCTTCTCCCTAAAGTTGGTGAGGTCAGGAGCTCGTGGAGGGATGGGCTGTGGTCTGTGGTCTTGAGGAGAGGTGGAGTGGGGGATGCAGTCTGGTACGTCTCTGCCCAGAAAAATACCAGTGAAACGTGAAGATGGAAAATTTCCTGTGGAAACAAAAGTGATACTTGGGTATCTTATTTCCATATAAAAGAAAGCCAGGCAGGCACCTTGTATTTCACTTAAAGCATTCCTGATTTGGTTAAAAGTAGGCCCCAATGAACTAGTCAAGATTTTTCTGGGTTGGAGCTAAAATGCACAGGAAGAATGGAGCAGATGGAGATGTTTGCTGTGGGCTGAGCTGTGGAAATGAGGTGGAGAGATGGTGGGAGCCTCCGTAGCCGGAAGGCAGGCAGGGAGGTCGGGAGGTGGAGGAGTTTTGTGGCAAAGCAACAGGACTTGGGCTTGTGATTCAAGATGGAGCCAGTGGGTCGTTTCCTCTGACGTCACAGCAGTCCCTGCGCACTGGGAGTGCCTGCCTGGTTCCCAGACACCTGACACACAGCCGGTTCCGGCTCTCCCCCATGGTGCTCCGCTTGCCTGGAATAGTGGAGGGCGAGGTGAGGCTGCCCACCTCGCTCGGAAGAGGTGCCATGACAGCGACCGCCCTGGTGTAACTCAGCTCAGTTAGGATTGTAGAGCCAAACCTAGAGACTTTTTGAAGTTATCTGACTAAAAAGGGAGGTGTTTGGTAGGAAGGTGGTTTGTGTGGCTACTGCTCCATCTCGGGGGAACACCCTGCTATTGCTGCGGGCGTCGGCACGGCCGTGGGTCGGGACGCAGCGAGTGGGGCTGCCTCGGGCTCGCTCTAGAAAGGTGAAGCCCTTTCTCATTTGGTCAAGAACTGACGAAGTCCTTGGAAAATGACATCATCGTGGTAAATAAGAGCCTGGACGTATTTTATGCTTTCTTAATAATGAATGTATATGGGAGAAATAGAACTGCATTTTAACAAAGGTTCTCTTCCATTTTGTGACTATGCGTGGTATTGGATTTTTCTTAAGAAAGCTTTGCTGTGAAGCGTGGTACTACCAGCAGCAAATCATTTTTACATTTCCCAGGTTACGGGGCTCCGCAGGGAATACGGTGAAAGTCAGAATAGGGTACAGAGAGCCGTGCTATTCAGACTTTCATAATTTTGAAATGATTAATTGTACAAATTCGGTTTTTTGTAGAACCTAAAACTGTCTAAAGACTTTACTGTATTTTTTCATGTTTATCAAATAAAAGTGCTGCTTGATAATTGTCTGGGAACACGTAACTGCAGAAGCCATTCAGGGTGTGAAGACTCAGCTACATATTGTGGCTGTGTTTCTTCGGGGCAGAGGGAGCCAAGCACAGGCCTGGAGGTGGAGGCGCGTCTGCGCGCTTGGTATGTGGCCGTGGGCACGCGGGCCTGGTGGGAATGCTGGCGTTCGAGTGACAGCTGATCATGACGCGTGGGCCCGACTCAGTTAAGAACCGGGGCCTCTTCTACCTCCCCAGTTCAGTGATGTTTTGTCCCTCCCCCAGTTTTGGATCTCTAAGCCAAATTTGAGGACTTGCTCGCCAGGCACAGAGGAAAACCCGCAGACCAGCTTTGCTCGCCTTGACTACCAGAGAGGGCGCTTTTAAGTTCCAGCAACTTGAGAGGCGATGTGCTTCATTCATCACAACCATTGACAGTTACTATAGCGTGTCTTCAGCCAGGGCAATTGGAAAGTGAGTTTCAGGGGTAGTTACTGATGTTAAGGTGGCCCGTTAGCAGGTGGGTTTTACCTAGAGTTTTAAGCTGCCTGGAACAGCATGAGAACGCCGAGCCAACACCAAAGCCCACTGCTCCTTTGCATGGCCTCGCCTGCCACCACTCTGGGCCAGGGCGCTGTGGTCCGGAGGGCTGGCGCTGTACACGCTGCTCTCTGCTGCTCTGTTGTCATGGCACCTGCCTCCTCAGTCGCTTCTCTGTAGGGGACTCACCCTGGGGAGGCGGGGGGGGGGCGGTAAAGGCGTGTTAGGGACACACGTGGGTGATCTCATTCCTCCCTGACCTTGACAGGGCCAGCCTGCTTTGCTTAACTGGGGAAGAGGGAAAGTAAAGTGCATTACCCTAACTTTGGCTGAACAATTTCTTTGACTTGAAGTTACTTGACACGTATGCACACATGCGTGCATGTGTCTGTGTGTAAACTTGTGATCGAAATACGGTCCTTTTGTGGGCCCCACTGGCTTGTGCCTGCCACGCGCAGAGTACACTGACGGGAGCGAGTCACACGAAGTTCGGCCCGTACAGCTCTTGCCTTTGCCACGGAGGGAAACCTGGCATGTGCAAAGTGCAGGCCACAGTGGGAGTCTCGTCTGGCCTTTTCTTCATGGCCCTGAACTCAGACATGGAGCACGTCGCCCCGTGCATTTAACTATGACGATAGTGAGTACGGCAGAGCCTGCATGGAAGGGTCTGTGATGGAAACAAGGGGTAATTGCTACGTACTGGTTTTATAATAAAAGAAGAAACTTTTAACTTTTCCATTGCCTTCACAGTCTTTTTTCAAAGAATTATTATTCGCATAGGAGCTTTGGTTTAATTGGAAAATATCTCATTACACTGAGACGAAGTATTAAATCCTATTTTCCCGTGGCCACACTCCAGTTAGAGACCAGTTCTGTTAAGCTGTGTAGCTTCCTCTAAAATCTGTCTTCATCCGCCCTCCCCCGCGGCCCCACGTTGCTCTGTCTTCTAGCTTCCCCCATTTCTTTAAGATGCTTTGGATCTGAAATCACGTCAACGATACACTATCATATATATTCTAGTAAATGTTAAATTAATAGGATCGTTTATGATACGGTAAACTGTCATGTTAAATTAATGCGATATACTATCATATTAAATTAATCTTGTGAGTGTTTCAAAAGTAAGTAGTCTTTATTTTTGATGAAATTGGTGAAGATCTTCTTCAGCTCAGTTTTTTTTTTTGAATTTTTGGACACAATGTCGAAAGTGTTAAATGAAAATTTAGGGGACCCTTATTTTGGACTACGCTGTGGCTTTAGGCCCCAGCAGACAAGACCAAAACGGAGCCGCTCGTGTTGAAATGCCTCGTCGTTAGGAGGCCAGGTGCTGGCACGTCCCTCCGTAGACTGGGTTTCCCGACACGAGAGATTCGGGCTGCCTGGGTCAGTGCTTCAGGATGGAGAGCGTGTGGGCACCTGTGGCCTCCTTGGGCACACGCACTGGGAATGTTCTAGATGCCACCCAGGCCCACTGGGCTCTCGGTGTCATGAACCTCCTTAGACTTAGACTCTTAGACTCTGTGTCCAGACAGTTATCCTGGGCCCGGCCCAAATGAAGTCTCTGTCCTGCTTGCTTTGCCTCAGCCTTCTCTTTCTACAGGTGGACAAAGTCACCCACGGGGGACGCTGTGGTGCCGACTGAACCTGGGGGGTTTTACCTGACCTGTTCACATCCAGCATTCCTCGAAATTCTTGAGCCCAGTGGAACCACCTACGTGTGCTGCCCGATGGCTCAGTGACGGAAGCGAACATGCTCCCCTGTACCTGCTCCTCGCTGTTTCCTATTTCAGAGCAGCACTTGGGCCTGTGGCCTCTCAGGCAGGTGGGGGAGGGTGGGAGTGCGAGAGTGCAGACTGCGCTTTACTGGGGCCCGAGTCCGGCCTCCGGGAGCTGCCTGCCCCCTTCAGTGGAAGCCAGAAAGGAAGTCCCATGTACCTCCGAGGCGACAGGCAGCCTTTGTGCTGGGCCTGCCCTCTCCCTGCGGATTGGAAGGTGGGATTCTAAATTCTACACCGCTGGTCATGATTTTGTGAAGAAATGGATAAACCATCATTGAGCTCCAAAGTAAATGGCAACTCACAAAAGCAGTGAATGGAGGAAAGGTAGTTCTTTTATTCTTTATTTTATTTATTCATGTTTAGGTTTTTGCCATAGGGCATGTGGCTGTCTGCAGAGAGACAGAAACAGTGAGAGGAATGGCCACCCCGTAATCCCTTCTCCTTTTTCCTCTTGGGACTCTAGGCGTGTACACACACACACCCGTTGTGATTTTCAAGGCACCGTGCCTGGGACTGGAACCACTGTTGGCCACGTGGGAGTCCAGTGCCTTAACCACTGCGCCACCTGCTGGCCCCCAAAGGCAGTTCTTGTTTACCTGAAAGGGTAGAGAGAAGAAATGACCTACAAGCTAGACTATTTGAAAAGCCAGTAGCCAGAAGGATCCTTCCCTTCCAGGACCTGCACAAGCCGAGCTTCTTGCCATGATAACGTGGTACCTTCCGGCCTACAGTGTAGCCGATGTCGTTCATGCTCTGGTCCATTCCCACTGGCCAGCCCTCCCCTGCCCTGCCTGCCGGAGGAGAAGGGGCTGCGCGTCCACAGGGGTGGGAGTCGGAGAACAACGCTGCCTAGGCACTTTGCGGCTAGCTCGGGTAACATGGGGGGAACACCGGCCTCTCCGGTAAGTGGAAACGGCCTTCGCCCTCTCAGCTGGGCGCGCTCTCTGGAAAGCCTGACGTGAGCCCCTGTGGAGCTCTGACTTTCTCTCTCCGTGATGAATGCTTGGTGGTCACGGTGACCGATATTCCTATGTCCCGTGTTCTGTGCGTAAACCATAGACACATGTACAGAGGACGTCAAAAAGTCTGTAAGAAAATAGAATCAAAGTATGAGTTTATTTTGGTGCAAAATACTTTTGAGAGCCATACAGAGTTTCTCATAAAATACGCTTTCCATGAGCTTTCTGAAGACACCCCCCTTGTATCCTATACGTGCATACAGTGTATGCGCACACACCCATGGTAAACACGGCCAGACGACTCGCACGGACGCAGAGGCGTAGAGTAAACCCTCCTCCCACCCAGTCTCCTTCCCCAGGGGTCACCTCGTCCAGCCGAGCAGACCCGCTCGGAGCGCATTCACGCTTATAGATGGACCATGTCCTTTCTCATAGAAACACGGGCTCCTGAGACTTGGTAAGGCACTGTTCTCTGTGTAAGTTACTTCACTCGCCTGCATCTCGGAAATTAATCGGCATACGTACATCTATACTTATATTGTCTCTAGGTCTTCAAAGAGTTCACAGGAAATGTACATTCTAGGAAACTATGCTCAATCTCAAAATTTCTGCACAGAGATAAACTTATATTTTAATTGAAGTCCCCTCACACAGTATTCTGCGGTACAATGCATCATAATTGATTTGATTAACCCCCTATTGAGTGATATTCAAGATAATAGCCTTTTGTTTCTATAAATAATGTAGCCAAACAGTACTTTTTGAACAGATTTATAAATCAGAAAATTCCTGGATATGGAAGGTGGGTCAAAGAGGTGATGAGGATGTGAACTCCACACTAGGCCAAGGGGCCCACACGTGTCACAGCTTGCCCATGCGGGGTGACCGGCCATCAGTATGGACCTCACGTGTTGGGGACTAGAGTGGGATGTTTCCTAAATAGAAGCTTGCTCCTCAAATCGTTGAGATGGGATATTCAAAATACGAGCAGTTCCAAACATAGGGCATGCTCCGAGGAGGGTCTCCAGTTTATGGGGCCATTTTTCTTCTCCTCTACTCCACATAGACACCGGCAAGAATGGGGTTGTGTTTTTTTGTTGTTGTTGTTGTTGTTTTTTTAGAGGTTTTTGCTATAGGGCATGTGCGCTTGCCAGAAAGACAGAGAGAGACAGCGAGACAGAAAGCGAGAAATCACCTCCCAGGGTGGAAGGCCAATCCCTTCTCCTCCATTCTCCTCTCGGCATCTTGGGCACGCACGCACGCACATGTGCCCACCATGAGTTTAAGCCACTGGGTCCAGGACTTGAACTGCGGTCGACTACATGGGAGTCCAGGAACATAGCCATTACGCTAACTGCTGGTCCCAAGAATGGGGTTGTGTTTTGACCTTCTCAGTTATAATGAATCAGCACAGGCTCGTGAGTTTGCTGTAGAATAAAAACCCAGAGAATTTAAATAGTGAAAAGGGAGCACTGTGCTTTTAAACATGTATGTCTCTCGGCATAGGGTACGAGTCTTCTTAAGGGGATCCATGAACACCATAATTGGGATAAGTAGTGGTCCTGAATTCTTACTTAGCGGTTTTATGGCTCTATACGCCTCATGAATTTCGAGGCTCCCGAACGTCAGTCGGAGCGTAGACTCAGCAGGGCGTGGAGCGTCTGAGCACGGCGTGCCAGCAGACGACGTGTGGGAACTGGTAACTCTTGCCCACTCTTTTATCCCCACCCTAACATTGCGCCTGGCACCTAGCAGGCTCCCAATGATTTCTTCCTTTCTTTTTACCTTTTTTAATTTGGCCAGAACATACACGTGGTCACCAGAGAAAAAGCGCTCGCAGTGTGGACGTGTGACGTGGGACGTGGGACGTGGGACGTGGGATGTGGGATGTGGAATGTCACTTGCAATTCCTTCTCCAATCCTCCCTCCTTTGGGATTTTGGGCATTTGTGCACAAGTGCCCAGCGTGCTTTTCAGGCCACTAGGTCTGGGACTTGAACTGCTCGGTTGGCCATGTGGGATCCAGCTACCTTAACTACCACGCCACTGGCTGGCCCAATAATTTCTGGTTAAATGACATGCTACATGTTTTTCTAAATTAGTCAACTTGTATTATTATCATAGTTAATAGTGTTCATAGTAATTCCATCTATAAATGGCTATAAATGAGAAGGAGCATGTATTTTGAGCTACAGGCTTTATGTTCATGGAAGAAAGTGTCTGAGATGAAGCACACACAGGTGGTTCAGACGCGGTATCGCATATCACAAAGGTAGTTTTCCTTAGGATTCCGTTTTTAAGGTCTAAGTGTAAGTGAGTGGGAGAGAACTGTCTTCCAGTGATAAGGAAGCCGTGTGGCCTGTCCCCAACATCAGTGGGTGCTCAAGCCACTCGAGCCCTGGCCAGCGTACAGGCCCCTGCCCCACAGCCCCACCTCCTAACCTCAGCAGATCCCGTCGGCCTTCCTCTTCTGAAACCACTTCCAGGCGTGCTGGGAACCAGACCTGCCCTTCTTAGGAAGCCTCCCCATGTGGGTTAAGGACTCTCAAGCCCCTTGATCCGAACCGAATTTTGGGTGGGGTCCAGGGTGGGGTCCACCTACCGTGGTGGAGCATTTCCTTCACGCCTTCTCACTTTCTCTTCTCTCTCTCTCAGTTACTATTTTTAATGGAATCACTTCAGTGCTATTTGAAAACATTATGATATCCGAATATGTGAGATTTATTTCCTAAGGCATTTCCCACACAACCACCATCTAACAACCAGATTTAGAATTGATATACAATTACCTACCATGAGCACGCATTCAAATTTCCCCAATAATAAATAGCCAGGTAGCTCCCTCAATCTAAGGTCTACTCCAGAATTACATGGAACATTTAATTGTCATGTTTTTTAATTTAGAAGAACTCCATGGCAGTCACAGTTTTTGAAGCACCCAAGCCAGTTATCTTTCAGAAATTCCCGATTTGTACTCATCTGGTGTTTCCAGCTGATTGATTTCGGTTAAATATTTTGGACAAAGATACTATTGGGTCATCTGAAAAGTCATGACGCAATTTTTCATGTTTTTCTTTGTAATGAAAACGAGTTTCATGACTGGGCAGAGGTGGAATCGAGTGTGTGAAGTCATCCCCGAGAGCAGAGTCCACGAGGGCGGAGGCCTGAAGTACTGTTAAAGACGCGGGCGAGGGCTTTGGGTATGTCCAGCTGCCAGAGTGTTCTGGGCCAGCACACCGCCCCATCTCAGGGCTAGCGGCCCTGACTTCGAGCTGTTCTTATCCCATATTTTTACCCCTGAGAGTCAGGGCTTAAACTCCTGTTCTTAATGTGATACCAGCCATAGCTTGAAATTTACAGAACTGCAAGATATTGTCACAGGGCTGATTTCACTCAGGGCCTGCTCAATTTCCGTGACCCCGTCTAAAATCACTAGGATTGGATCCAAACCGGCTAAGTGCCTTAAACGACAGAAATGACAGCAAAATGCATAGATACGGCAATGTCTAAAGCGTAGAGTCTTCAGCTTTGTCAAGAATACTCAAGTGTATATGCAGAATACTTTGGCATAAAACACACAGAAAAACGTGTAGACCTGCCCAGGGGCTTGTTTAATCCATACCTTCTCTGCTGATGAGGCCTCTTGCTGCTCCGTCCAGGTTTTGTTCAGACTCTGACCGGCTGACTTCTAAGGTCACCTGATCTTTCTGAGATGCAGTACCCAAGAACTGCCAACTGGGGGAGAAGCGTTGTCAGCCGCAGCTTCCGTGGTGGCTGGGAGCAATGTTGGGGCAAGCTCTGCTCACCCGGGATGCTGTTGGAAAACGCGTTCCGCTTTCAACTGAACGATGTTGGTGAGGATGAGCTCGCGCCCCTGCTGCTCTGTATTTCTGTCCCTCCAGCTCTCCCTATCAAGCGTGTGCCGAGTAGGATGAGGCGTGGGACCCGTGGTGCGTGCTGGCGCACACGCCGTGAGCACGGGCGAAGCTTTTCCGGTCTCAGGGGGCTCATGAATTTGCCGGCACCCCGCTCTTCTCTCGTTTTGCCTCGTTTTATTGTATGCTTCTCCCAAGGGGACATACTCTCAATCCAGGCAGAAATCTGCTTGTTTCCATGATTTCTCCCAGTGTGCCTTCACTGTTAGAATAAAGCCTGGCGAATATTAAGTGCTCTTTAACTATGTGTAGAATGAATGAGTTTGAATGAACTCCCTTAGGAAAAAAAAAGCTGATTTATTCATTTATTTAGTGAGAGTCTCACCATGGCTGCAGCCTGCCCCTCCACCCCAGCCTTGACGCCAGCCAGGATCATGGTGCTGTGATGGTGGTGGCAGCAGTGGTGGTGGTCGGGGGATGAGGGGGTGCCTAGCATGCTCAGGTCTACCTGCAATCCAGACCAAGGGCTCCCCCAGGACCCCAGTGTCGCACAGCACCTGTCTGCGCTGCCATTGCAGCTGGGCCTGAGCTTCCTTTTTATGGAACTTCTCTCCAGGACGTGGGTGCTCTGGGTCCATGGAGGCAGTAAGTGCTGCAGGGAGCCCCCGGGGGACCCGGCCCCTGTGCTTGTGTGAGGTCCTCTCACGAACCAGCAGTGACATCCAGAGAGAAAGGCCCATCAGGAAGTCCCTGGGTGGGTACGGCCAGAGCTCAGAGCCCCCTGAGGCTGCAGTGGAGCCCTGCCCCTGAGCTCGGAGCCCCCCAAGGCTGCAGTGGAGCCCTGCCTGCTTCCGTTCTCTCAGGTCAGGAGGTGAAGGGCAGCCCCAGGTCAAGCTCTCAGCACCAGGAGAAGGAAAGAATCCCTTCCCAGCAGACAGCCCGAATGTCCCAGAGGCAGCCCCTCTTACTCCGGTGTTTGGGGCCGCGTCTGTTTCGAGAGAGCGAGGGAAGCGGGACTCGCACCGAGAATAGGCCTACTGCCCCCTGCCACCAGGAGAGTGCCAGTGTCTCTGGTTATCTAGTGAACTAATATGCAGACAGTGTCCTTGGGCACGAAGGCCAGCCCGAGGGCCCAGGTCGCGCCCTGACACGGCTGCTGGGCTGCGCCCTGTCGGCTGAAAGGAACATGGCGGTCTTCCTGGACCCTTCCCGGACACCCCCGTCTGCTGCCTGATGCCCGACTCGGATGACTTCTGCCCAAGGCGCCTCTTCCCCACTTGGGCTCTCTTTCTGGGAACCTTAAGGATCCTTGGAGGCCCTACCGGACTCCCGTTTCCTCTGGGAGGTCATGGCCCCCTCTGCCAGGGCCAGGCGGGACCCCACCTCCTGGGCAAGGCCGGGTTGGGCTGCATGGGGGCTTCCCATTCCAGGAGTGGGACACTCCCCCCCCCCCCCCTTCTTTCCCTCTTTAGCCTGAACGAACTGGAGAAGATGGGGTTTGTTTCGTACCTGTTCTTATGGTCATTGTGAAGATTATTGCCAAGACGACCCTGTGACCACTTTTGAGTGGAAAAAAGGAGTCAGTTAAAAGTATGGGGATGAAAGAAGAGAAAGATAGGAAGATGAAAGCCATAACTGCTTAAGGAGCCCTGCCCTGATGGCTAGTGATGTCAGTGTATGGTGTGGGAACAATTTCCAACCTGCTGCAATCGGCTTTTAACATTGTTTAAGCCTTATTTAATAATAATACAGACTGATTCCATTGGTGTTTAGTAGAAGTAAAAGTACAGGAAAAACTATTTCGCTGCAGACAACGGCTGGTTCTCAGGGTGAGTAACTTTATCTTATTTTATTTTTTTAGTTTTTCAGTCATTTAAATTTTTTGTATTTCTATTTAATCACTGTACAGCATGCAAAATGGGATAAAAATTAAGATTCTGACATTTGATACAGAGTGGATGAATATGGAAGATTTAATGCTAAGCATATCAGGCTGGATAACTTTTAAGCAAAAATGCTTTAGTTTATTAAGAAATTCTATCATGCAGTTGAAGAAGGAAATCACAGGCGTCCAAAGGATGGGTCGTGGTGAAGAAGGGAAACTTGAACGCAGAGCCATGTTACGATGTCCGCAAACCGAAGTTATTTCATCCAGTCACTCTGCCTTTATCCCGACGCTCCTGTCGAGGTTCTGTGTCATTCTGGTTCAGATGCTGTTTGGGCTCACGGTGGCCTCACCTGTACCTCCCGTGGCCCTGGGGCTCACACATACATCTCTCAGCCGCTAAGAACTATTGTTTCTACAAGATGGTTGTTTGTATGATTTTTAAAAAAGAATTATCTATTCAATTTTATTTATCATTATCACTTTCAAAAATTGGCTTCGGGGCCTGTGTATTTAAGAGGTTGGGGGAGTGAGAAAGTGAGGTGCCAGGTCTAGGATTTGAACTGTAGTCGGCCCGTGCTTTAACCACTGTGCCATCTACCAGCCCCTGTTTGTACTGTTTTAAGCTTTCATTAATGTAACACAGTCCCTAGCTTCAGCTAACTTCCAGAAAACTCTGTCTTCACTCAGAGCTCGTCAGCATGGATCCTTTGAGACCTCAGTTCCATGCATTTTGGGCTGGTCTAGCCTGCTGTTTTCATGACGCCCTGCTGGTGTGTAGTGAAATTAGTTTATTTTCAGCAAGTGCTAACTGCATTCTAAAATCTGAATGGAATGGAAGAGAAAGGGAGGAAGAGAGAGAAGAGGAGAAGAGAGGAGGGAGGGAAGGAAAGGGGTTGGAGGGCGAGGCAGGTGGGACTGGGCACTTTTAGTGACATGTGTGCACGTACTTGTCTTATCTTCATGGCAATTTTCAACTGTGAGATGAAAAAGTATAAACGCCCTGGTCTAGACCACATGAGAGGCCTTCAAAACACCCATGAAGATGCGTATCATGAAAGAACTACGCATCGAGTTAAAGTGTCTTTACCAAAATGAACCTTACTTTAATTCTACTTCCAGACTTCCAGAAGTCCTTTGTGTTTCATAGTTTTCACAACAGATAGCTCACAGCACCAGACTTGGGATGGCCTCTTGGTGAAAAATAATAAATAAATAAACTAATTAATTAAAGTAAGTCTCTTTGGACTAAAGATTGCTCCTTAAAGGGCTCCAAGCTGCCCTTTGTTCACAGATAGTAGAACGCCTTGTCCCCGGAGCACCCATGGCTCTCCGGTGGTTGCTGTGGGAGCCGCACGCCCGGCTGGCTGGGGGCCATTTCCCACC
>NW_006159840.1:6270731-6271401 GCF_000334495.1 Tupaia belangeri chinensis | reverse complement strand
AGACCGGGAATATCTGCCGATGCCCCGGACTAGGACAGGGTTTCGGCTGCAATGGGGCTTCCCCTTCTTGGGCTTTTTAGCCTTGGGGTCACCCTTTTTAACCTTGCCACTGGCATCAGCCTTCTTGGCTTCAGGTTTCTTCTCCATAGTATCCTGCTTTGCAGCTTTATCGCCTGCCATCGTGTATAGTGGGAAAGAGCCACTCACGTGTTTTGAAGCTGTTACTGACCTCTTGTTCCTGAGTGAGACAGAGAGAGCGCCCCCACAGGTCTCGATGCCCTGATCCCCAGCTCCAGGCTCCAGCCAGCCTCGGTCATGGGTGACGTGTGCCCAGTGTACTCAGAGAGAGCCCCAGACGCGAACTGGGAGCTGCCATGTAGGGCTGCCTCACGGAGCACTGCATTCCCATTTCTCTCCACCAGTAGGGTGTTCTTTTAATGAATCAGAGACAGGACACGCCTCAGCCATGGGTCACAACACTGGGTGGGGACAGAATGGGCAAGGCCACACTGGTGCCCCTGCCCAGGCAGAGAGGGCTGGAGGACCACAGGGCCCTCGCCGGGGCAGTCCCCACCGGCCACTCCAGGTCTCACTTCCCGGTGGCTCTGCCCCAGCGAGCAGAAGAGAACGTTCCCCACCTTCCTCCGTAAAGTGAGCGGGCCCTCCTGCT
>NW_006159840.1:6262391-6270180 GCF_000334495.1 Tupaia belangeri chinensis | reverse complement strand
GCTGAAAATCACTCCCATGCTCTTGGAAACTTTTCACGCTTAACTCTCGGTGTTTTTTGCAATGTGCTTGGGGAGTAGTGATTTTCCTTCTTAGGTGAGGTTCTTCCAGGCTTCCTCTGCTACGCCTCACTCCTGCGAGGCTGGACGGCGGCTGTGCTGCATGGCCACGATGGCCGCTGTGTCAGGTTCACTCGCTCTCTTCTACTGTAACACGTTCAAGTCAACATCATGGAGTCATGTAGACAGTTTGGATTCTTCCTCTTCAAAAGTGACACATGACCAGTCTAGATGTGATAGGTCAAGAGGTAAAATAATGAAAGAAAAAAAAAGAAGAGAGAAAGAGAAAGAAAGCTTGCTCCATGGCTGCCCACATGCCAGTTTGTCAAGGTTAATGCCAAATTAGCTCTGGAAACATCTGGCACAACTGTACTTGTCCATCTTGCCAATTCTGCTTCAGCTCCTGGGTCCGCTGATGTACGTGTCCTGTTTTTTGTCTAAACGCTAAGCGGTAAGTCAGTACCGCTTCACCCTTCCCTCCCATCTTCCCATCTTGGTTCTTAACTGGCAAGGCCTCAGGAATCTGGGTCTGAGTTTGAACCAAGAGAAAAAGACCAGGAAAACGCTGCTGTCTCAAATCACATGCTGGCTCGGTGCGGTACTCCGGGAGCCGCTACGGCTGTCTCCATCTCTGTCTCTTCTCTCTGTGAGCTGGAGGTCACCCAGTGTCGCAGAGGTTTCTAGAATGGACTGAACCATCTCTCCTGGCTCCCTGAAGCGAGCCCCAGATGGCGCGAGCCTTCCGGCCGAGGCGCTCCCCACTCAGACATTCTCCATGTTCCAGTGTGCTGCACGGAAGACCAAAGCCACTTTTCCGCAATGTTTTTTTATTTACTTAGAAAAAAGTTCTTTACAGCAGCTTTTGCTAACGTCCAAGACCCCCGGGGAAGCCCTAAACTGTGCACAGTACTGACATGGGTACTTCCTCCTGAGCCAGGTCTCCTGAGTGCGCGGACCAGTGGCACAGCCTGGCTCATGAGTTAGGCACGGAGCGAGTAACAGTAGTGACGAATATGAAATAAACATTTATGGCCACATGCCGTCTGAGGGTGTGGCCCCTCTCCGTCTCTCTGGACACCTGCTGTACAGGACCAGCGACCACGCGAGCAAAACGGCAGGTGAGGGGCAGCGGTGTGCCCGGGTCACCCCCGTCTCCACCGGGCACACGTCTAGGTGGGCCTACACGGGGCCAAGACACACCCACATGTGCAAACACTCACAGGCATGTTTTTCCCATATTCAGCTAAATCCCAAACCAGGAGCCCATCGACACCTCTGTTCAATCCGCATCTTTGGTTTCCTCCCTGTCTCTGCCTTCTCGGCGTGAGCGACCCTCTGGGGTGGGGCGAAGTCTCGGTCCAGCTGCCCCGATGTCTGACCCGCTCCATGGGCTTCCTGCGTGTGGCCCATCTCCCACGGCTGCGCCACCCCCTCCTCTGTGTGATGTTGTCCCGTCACATCCAGGCGCTGCCACCTCTGCGTCACCAGGACTGCCCTCTGTCCTTGGCGACACTGCTTGCTGTCAGGGGACGAGGAAGAGAGAGAGGAGGGAAAGGAGGGAAGGGTGGGTGTATCAGACGCTACTTCCGGCCGCATCGTCCTTACTGACCTTCTAGCATTCTTTCTTACGTCTGTGCTTTTTTATTTTGGAATTAAAGTGTGCAAAAAATTGTGAAAGCCATGCCTAATTTTTTCATATTTCCATGAACTTCTTTCTTTTTAAATGTGTGACCATAACTCTGTCTACATCACATTGAAGCATGTATAACTGCACCGCGTATCACATCTCTTTCTCCTTGTGTCTGTTCTTCAGATTATTTTCCGAGTACCTCGCGCTCTCCATAATGTCATTTGCACCATGGTCATTTAACTTACCCTTTTCAAATGTTACACCTCGTATCTTTCTTTCTTTCTTTGGAGAGGTATTTGCTATAGGGCACATGGGCTCGCCAGAAAGACAGAGAGACAGAGAGATAGAAAGCAAGAAATCACCCCCCAGGGGTGATGGTCACACCGCAATCCCTTCTCCTCCATTCTCCTCTCGGCATCTTGGGCACTCACGCACACGCACCTGGCGTGAGTTTAAGCCCCTGGGTCCGGGACGCGAACCGTGGTTGGCTACGTGGGAGTCCAGCGACATAGCCATTACGCTAACTGCTGTCCCTACACCTTGTACCTTTCCCATCTGCCCGTGTTGCCCACCACTTGAAACGTTGCTGAGCAATGTCGATGACTAACGCGTTCCTTTTCTAAACGCTGCTTCTCCAGCTTCTCAACACAGCACTGCCCCTGGGACAGTGACGGGCGACCCTTCCTGAGCGCAAAACTAATGCCATCACAGCCGGGCATCGCACCTTCAGTGGACTTCCAGCGATCTTCGGGTATAGTTTCAAACTCCCCGTGTGTTCTCTGAGGACCTGCACATCCTCACACCCTCCATCCTTGCCTTGCGACTTTTCTTTAAAGTTTCTTTCTAATCGAGAGTAGATTTGGGGGGTCAGCAGGTGAAGCCTGAGAGAGCTGGATCTCACATGACCGACTTTGCAGTTCGAGTCCCAGACTCAGCAGCTTGAAAATGACACTGAGCATGTGGGCGTGTGTGCCCAAAATCCTAAGGGGAGAACGGAGGAGAAAGGATTGTGGTGTGGCCATCTCCCCTGGTGGGCAGTTCCTCACCTCTCTCTCTCTCTCTCTCGCTCTCAGTTGTCTCTCTCTGGTAAGTGCACATACCCCATTGCAAAACTGAAAAACAAAAAAAACCCAGATGTGTGAGGTGGAATATTTTTTTAATCAAATAGCTGTCTGGCTTCTATAGATGTAGTCATAAGGTGTCCTGTTGGCCTATTCATTGTCTTCAAACATTTTCAAGTTTCTTGTCTCAGTGAAGCCTCAGGTTGGACACAGCGAACACGTCCCCGTCACCTGGGTGGGCTCAGTTGTGGAGGGCCCTGGAGGGATGTGAGGATCCCGACACCTTGCCGTGTGAGCCTTGCGGAGCTTCATGTCCGGGTCTGCTCCTGCCTGGCCCAAAGAAAGTCAACGTCTTGAGAATCTGTGGCCCATTTTCTAGAAATCTTTGGCTCAGGGCCCCCATTGTGATAGTGGGGGCTGCGGTGGGCTGGTGGAGTGGGACTGGTGTGTTGAAGGACTCTGACGATGTGCCGTCTGTGAGTGACCCGTCATCACAGCCCTCTGGGTTTGGATGTTGGCACTGTACAGAACGCAAGGCCTGCCTTCGCTCCATTTGAGTTGTGCAGACACACCTGTGAACTGTGGCAGTTCCCCATGGATCTCAAGCTTCTTGCTGAGTCATCTTTTCCCGGATTCCCTGAAGCCTTCTGCAAAGCTGGTGTCTCCATTACCACTCCTGGGACAGGAGCCTTGTCATGGATCTGTGCCTCTCGTATGATTTTTGGGTGATGCTCAGTGTCTTTTACACAGTGTCTCCTAATCTTGGTTAATGAGTTGAAAACTCTCATTTGGAAGGGTAGGAAAGGCTGCATTCTTCCTGACAGCTGAGAGTCCCCTCCCTAAGAGGTTAACGTATGTCTAAGACTGAGCAGTTGTGCAGTTTAGCTTGTGTGTGTGCACGTATGCATGCCTGTTCCACATTTTAACTTCTGAAATGATCAGATTCAGTGTAGCACAAGCCCAAACCATGGAGCGCAGGGAACGGTTAATTTACTGATGAGAAAATGTACCTTCGGCTCAGTGCAAGGGCTGGGCCAAAGCAGATGGGCTCCACTCTCCCGAAGGGCATGACAATGGCCTTGGTGTGCGTTGGCTGAGGCAGCTCACTGGTTTTATGAACCAGCATAAAGATGATAGCAGGTAATCTTTCGCTTTAATGGCTATTTCAGGGCTAGGTGTGACGTCATCACCTCCATCTGGGAGCTCAGATTCCGAGCGGCGTCCTGCAGACAGGGCCCGCGTGCACGGCTGACATGTAGCTGGTGACTTCCAGCTGTAGTCTAGACACAGAAACGTGGCCGGTATCGTGCCCTTTCCCAGGGCCTGGTGGGAACATACTTCTCCACGGTTTTGTCAGAGAGTTCATTTCTAGCCAAATTCTGGATGGGTAGTCTAAGGCTGGACAGCGTCTCTGTGGTGGGCGTCCATGTCTCTGCAGACGAGACACGCAGTCAGCCTGGACGCTCCATGAGCTTCCTGCTGGCTGGGCGCTGTAGCTGTCCCCAAGTGGGTCTGACGTCTGAGCAGCCAGCCAGCTCTCGGGATCTGCTCTGGCAGTGCCTCAGGACGGCGGCTCGGACCGCAGTACAGCCGTCCCCGAGGAATGCACACACGTGGTCAGCCTTACTTGGGAGCTGCCGCTGCCAGTGGCGGAGCAGATCCCCTGGGCTCCGACCTCCCCCTCCACGTCAGGTGTGCGGGCCTGGGCAGCCTACCCCGATCTGTTTCCTCGTGTATCCAGAACTATCACGGGGTGACACTGGGAAACGGTAGTTGTAAGGGCTTGAAGTTGCCTATGCACAATGCCTAGCGTGGTTCGGCGCCCCGCACTGGTAGCAGCAGTCGTGCTGGACACAGCGACAGTGCGAGGACACCCAGCGTCCTGGCACACACGCCGACTGGCGTCTCAGGCTGACGTCCCATCGGCGCCCACAGACCACTTGTCTACTGTGGGCTGTGGCCAGAGAAGCAGCGACCTGGGCTGGGGAGCTCCTGGGGATTCCTGGAAAGAGGATTCATAGGTCGGGGGCTCTCCGGGGCTCCCCCGAGGAAGTCTTTCCCCAAGGCTCTTGTTTTGGCTGGAAACGCAGCTTCTGGCTCAGCCGAGCCTGAGGGCACACCACACGGCACAGGCTGGGAGACGGCTGCGGGGTCTGCAGCGGCAGCGTGGAGGGCGTCGCTCTCCTAGTGTAGCTTTCCAAGGCCATTGAGGGGACTTGCAGGCCCGGCGCTGGGTGACTGGGGCCGTGCCTTGTGGAGCCCACGCTGGCCTCCTGGGAGAGCGTGTTGATGTTCGGGGTAGGTACGCTCCTCCCTCCCTGCCCACTCCTTGTTATAATAGTAAATGCCCCAGTGTATCAGGGGACTTGAGGAAGTTTTCATGGAAAAATAGAATTAAAGGACACATTTATTTTAGTGCAAAAACATGAAATCTCCGTGTATTTTTTTCATAATACACATTGCGCATGAACTTCTCGGGGGCTGACTCCTCGTGTTTCTGAACCTTCAGTGCACACAGTCTTTCCCATGAGTGCTGAGAAAGGGCGAAGGAAGGCATGGCCCCCGTGACGTCATGTGGCTTGTGCCCCCACCACCAGGACTCGAAGCAGGTTCATAATTCCACGCCGACTTAATGGTCTTCCTGGGGTGCTTAAATTCGGAGGGTTTAGACTTTAAGTGGCAGCTTTTCAGGACTCTCAGCAGTGTCACTGCGCTGTGATCCCCTGCTGTCCCTCTAGCCGTGGACCTGGTCTCACGCAGCAGGGGGACAGGTGGCGCCCACAATCCCTCCCTGTTGGCTCCATCTGGACGGACTGCTCTCCATCGGCGCCGTCCCGCCCGCCCTCCTTCAGCTCACAGAGGCCACTGTAGTAGAATGTCCTCTTGCTTCTGGAGCAAATATGGATTCTCCCCACACCTTGCCCACCTACCTGCACCCTAAGCAACAGCGTGCACTTCTTTTGGGGACACCAGACCTCCTCTTCCTGTCTCACCTCCCATTATTATTTGTACCCACTGTCTTCCCCCTTCCTGTGTGAGGACCAGTAGATCAGCCTCGCTTCTTCTGTTTTATTTTTGAGAAAGAGATTTTTGTTTTAGGGTGCATGTGCTTGCCAGAGAGACAGAAAGTGAGAAACTACTCCCTGAGTGGGTGGCCATGTCACAATCGCTTCTCCTCCATTCTCCTCCCTAGATCTTAGACACACATGTACATGGCATGAGTTTCAAGTCTCCAGGTCCGGGACTCGAACCACGGTCAACCATGTGGGAGTCCAGTGATGTAACCGTTATGCCATCTGCTGGTCCCAGCTTCACTTCTTCCACTGTGAGCGCCCCACCTGTGCACGTGTCCCTTCTGCCTTTTGGGCCATTGGCCGTTCTTTGCCCACCTCTCTTTACCTTCTCCCATTTTACGTACTCACTTCCCTTCACGCAGGAGCCTGCTTCACCACTGCCTTCTCTTAGAAGTCCTCTCTGGAGCCTGCGGCCCTCCCTGCCTGTGCCTGCCCTTCTGCCTTTCCTGGCAGCCCCGCCTCTGTGTCCTTGGTGGGCTGAAGTTTAAGAATGGCAGGTCTCGACGTGGACACACTGTACCTATTTGGAACTCAGGGGCTTTGTTTCCTCAGCTCTGGGAAAATGTGGGCAGCGCTAGTATGTGATGTCTCTCCCGTTCTCTCTGTTTTGTCTTCTTAGGATCTTGTGATGTGTGTCTGGCTGGTCCTCTGCGTGCCAGCACTCTCCTTCCCCGCCACCCGACCCCCCTGCTAGCCTCCCCCCATCTCCCACCACCCTGCTCTAAGAGGAAGTAGTTTCGTCCTTTCCAACGTGAAGACATTGGTTGAAGTGGGAGCTGCGCATTTTTAGCGACGGCCTTGTCCTGGCTCCACCTCCACTGACACACTGCAGACGTTTGGCTCTCACATGCCTGTGCGTGTGCGTGTGTGCGTGTGCTGTACCTGTGCATATACCGTTGGCCAAGCCGATGCAGAGGAGTCAGGCTGAGCTCTGTGTGCTCAGAACAGAACCTTCTGGTGTGCTCTGTGTCTTGCTGTGGCCGGAGGGCCTGGTCTGAGTCCCAGGGGCTGCCAGCTGTGCGTCGAGCATCTTCCTTCAGCTGTCCCAAAGCGCTTGCACCTCCAGGGCTGCTGTGGTACTGAGAGCGCTGAGAGGGGCGCGGTAGGAAAACGAGACCCCGTGTGCAGACGCTGGTGGGGGGCGACACCCTCGTCTGACTCGGAGGCCTGTAGTGACTTGTTTCTGGAGAACAAGCCATCAGGCTTCTCCTTGTCACTCAGGCCGTCTCCTCCTCCTCTGCCGTTCCACAATGGCCGGGCGCCCCTGCTTCTGTCCACGATGCTGAAGTGCAGAAGGGCCGGCTCGAGCACACCTGGCCAGTTGCACCCGGATACGCGAGTGTGTCCCATTCGACCAGTGAGAACCTTCTGGGTGTGCTCTCCTTTTGCAAAGAATCAGAAATACAAATTTCAGTGTCTTTCTTGCCAGAGCTGAAGCAGAGAGGGCCCTTCAGTGTCAGACTGGGTAGAATTCAACCTGCTGCCAAGCCCTCAGTGCACATGGTGCCTGCTGGGCAGTGGGGCAAAGGAGCGCATCCCAACCTGGGCCCGGGCCTCGTCTGAACTTCCCCGAACACAGTCGCTCACACAAGGACGTCTCTGTTGTAGGGATGGTCCTGCTTCTGTGCTGCATCTCTCTCAACCTTTGTGGCTCCTTCAAAGGCTTCTGAGCTCTCAGAGGCTGGGGGCCACGTCCGATCACGTCGTGTTTCATCCATACAACGCCTGAGAGCGTTGGCTGCCGTGAGCGCTTGATTTACGGTGGGGCTGTGGAGCCAAGTGGCTTGGAGTGGGACTGCAGTGGGCTTGGCACCCAGCTGCCGGAAGAGAAGCCGCCCACGTGAACAGCTCCGTGCCGTTCCCGAGCACCTGGGAAGCACTCGTCTTCATCACGCGTGCCCCCCGGCAGGCCGGCTCGTCTTCATCACGCGTGCCCCCCGGCAGGCCGGCTCGTCTTCAGCACGCGT
>NW_006159840.1:6243002-6260258 GCF_000334495.1 Tupaia belangeri chinensis | reverse complement strand
CACGCCTCCCCCTCGGCAGGGCGGCTCGTCTTCAGCACGCGTGCCCCTTGGCAGGCCGGCTGGCAGGTTGTAGGGAAGGTGCTGGGATAGCCCTGCCCTGCATCTGCCCCCCACCGAGCTTGCTCTCTGACCTGTCCCTGTCTCTGGAACCACAGGCAGAGATCTTTTTTGCTGTGTTTTAACTGTCCTTCTCCTGGTGAAGACCAGGGCAGCTGGGGATTTGCTCCTGGCCCAGCTTACAGGGAGTGGCCACCCCCATGGCTGATCAGGGCTCATCCACTCACCTCTGGGCCCCCCTCTCACCCTCGAAACTCTGAAAAGAGAGAGACTGGATCACGACTCGCCCTGCAGCTAGTGGCTCTTCAGGAATGGAGATTTGAACCAAATCGCCAGCAGCGGGCGGCAGGGTCTCAGGAGGCCCCTCGCCCTCCGGTTCTCCGATGGCATCGCAGTCTCAATGTGGCGGGCAGCTGGGGAACCCATCATGGTCCCTGCCAACCAGACACAGGGAGATGTCGAGGGGAAACCCTGCCCCTCACGGCCTTTGTGTCCAGCCAGACTTTAAAACCAAATTGGTACCGGGACCAGCAGATGGTGTAGTGGTTATGTTGCTGGATTCCACGTAATCCACCATGGTTCGAGACCCGGACCCGGCAGCTTAAACTCATGCTGGGCGTATGTGCGTGTGTGCCCCAAATTCCGAGAGGAGAATGGAGGAGAAGGGATTGCGTGTGGTCCTCCCCCAGGGGCTGATTTCTTACTTTCTGTCTGTTTCTCTGTCTCTCCAGTGACTGCATGCAGCCTATAGCAAAAATCTCTCTCTCAAAAAAAAAAAAAAAAAAAAATCAAATTGTTACCCAACCAGCAGATCTGTGCTGGGAATAGCTGCTTGCTGCTAGAAGCATCCTCTGGCCATGAGCCCTGTGGGGGAGAGCTTTGTTACTGATGACCTCATCCAGGAGACAGATTTTCTCAGAAGGCTGTCTCTCCAAGTGTGTTCAGGGGTGGCCTTTCATAGGAAAATAAATCCTTTGGGGCCAGCATGTGGCATGGTGGTTAAGGTGCTTGATCCCTACATGGTCAACTGCAGTTTGAATCCTGGACCTAGTAGCTTAAAATCATACCAGGATCATATGCCCCTCAGGAAGAGAAGGGACTGCGGCACGGCCATCCCTCCTTAGGGTGGTTTCTTACTGTCTCTCTTGGTTTCTGGCAAGGGAATGGCCGTATGGCAAAACCAAAAATAAATAAATAAATAATAATAAAAAGAAATCCCCCACATCTTCAACCAAGTCTGTGTGTGTAGAGGGTGGGGCCATGCTGTGCACTTCTAATTGGTCAGCTCAGAAGGCAGCCCAATTGGTCCGCTCTTGAAATGGCGCTGTCCGGACTGGAACCTCTGCAACAGCATCCTCTCTCCCTCCCACAGGGTGTCAGTCCTCGGTCACTCCCTCCCTGACCCGACCCCAGGCTCCTGTCCCCTCCAAGCAAACCCACAAAACTGCAAGCAGCACCCGGTCCCTGCCACCAAGCTAGTTTAGGTCAGGGCCAGTTTCCAGGAGAACCAGGAAAAAGTAGAGCCTGGTGAGTCTCATCACGAGTTTAGTGGAAGGTGTGAAATTTGGTGGAAGGTAGGTTTGTCTGCTCACAGAAATCAGGGGAAAGGTCCAGGACCCATCCTGTGAGTAGTATAGGACGTTGCAGGCTTCCTGGGTGTGCTGACGTTCTGCAGGGACTGCTCTTCTGCATGACCTTCGATGTTCTGGCTGGTGCCAAGGGATACTGTTCATACTACTTGCAAGAATTAAGCCCCGAGGAACCACAAAGTCAAGTCCTCCAAAGAGGGTGTTTAGAAAAGGACTCCGTGAGAGAGGAAGAAATTGCTCAGGTACCGACTCCTCCTCTTGGGTGCTTAAAAAAGATGTGGAGGAACTATCGGATGGCTCCTGTCCCCTCCGGACTCGAGGTCGGCATAACATGCGCATTTGCCATGTGCCTGCGCGAGTCAAGGAGACAGTGAAGCAAGACGCTCCTGTTATGCCATGCATTTTAATACTTAGAAATGATCTTCTTTAAACAATTTACTAGCATCTGACATTTTAAAGCTAGGGCTCCCTGCCGTTATTTCCCCGCGTCTCGCTTCCAGTCTCTGCTCAGTAAGTGGGAATATGCCTGTCTTACGCAGGTGGCAGTGGGGACACGAAGTCTTAGGGTGCTGCTCGGAGATTGTGGCAATGCAGAAAGGGTGACGGGCGTCTCCCCATGCAGCTTTTGACTTTCACAGGGACAGAGGTGTGTCCGTTCCATCGCCTGCCCAAACGACGCTCGGGCTGGCCGCGTCGAAGTTTCCTCCTACGGTGCTCTGCGTGCCCCCGTCCTTCAGTCTCTGGTCAAGTGTCGTCTGCTTTCCCTTGCCAATGTTTCTTCAAGCACATTTACCCTAATAAGAGACTTTTGTACTCACATTTAAATATTTAATGTGTCTTCCATATTAAAACTTTCCAATGTGGATTAGTGTCTGGTTTTCTACGTTTCCTGCGTGAAATAGAGAAATCTCAAAAGGAGAATGCCCGACAGGCAGAGAGACAAAAGTCAGGGAGCAAAAGTCGGGGCCAGGAGTGTAGTCACAACCAGGAACGCCAAAATAGCAGATGGCCTATAAAAGAGCAGCCCTCTTAGACGGGGCTTGCCGTGGGCAGCAGGAGGCCTCTGGGAGCCGTGACCCCTCCTGTGGTGGGCGGGCTCCCCCTCACTCCCGCTTTGTTCAGAGGCGTGGCCTGCTTGCTGCCACGCTCCCATTTGGTCATGGGCTCTTAACTACGTGAGTTAGGAGAGGCTAAGAATGAAGCCAGAGCCAGCATGGAGGGCGAGGGCGGACACAGAGGGCCTGGCCTCCGGGGACAGGGGCCCCTTCCTCTGTTCCGCATCCCCATGGTTCCTGGTTCTATGCGTTGAGCTGTCTCCAACAGGAGCATTCAGAAAGTTGAGGGCTTCCTAACTGCAGGTCGCTGTGAAGCTCTGGTGATCTCGCACCGTGTCCCTGTGGGTGCACAGTCTGTGAGGTCCGTGTCAGGCATGGTGTGGCCAGCAGGGCTGTTTTCGGGTTCGATAACTTATAAGAGTAGGTCACAACTACTGTCTTCCCACACACGCGCTTGCATGAGAACGCCTACGGTGGCTTATTCACGTCCCCACACTAGAAGCACGTACGCCGTCTTCCGTGAGAGTGGCTCAGCCAGCGGTGGACAGCCCAAGTGGACTGTCACCTGGCAGTACCAAGAGATGCCACAGTCGTGGGCTGACGTGGAGGGCCTTAAACCCGCTCCACTGAGCAGAGGAGAAATCCGAAAGGCCGTGGTTCCAAAGCTGCTGCACAGACCTTGGGAGGATCCGCTGACGGTCAGGGGCCGGGTGAGCCCAGGACGTTTAGGGATGACGAGACAGCTCCCTGGGTGCTGTGTGGGCCGGTCCCCCTCACTGTGCCCTTGGCAAGACCGATGACTACCCTGAACCATGGACTTGGGTTACCAGCAGTGTGCCCCTCCGGGCTTACCGACTGCCGCAACTGTATTGCCCTGGTGCAAGATGGACACGCCAGGGAGCCCGAGGTGGGGAGGGCTCTGCTGTGCATCTGCTCAACTTTCTGTGACCCCGAAAGTGCTCTAAAAATGGTCTGTTTTTTTAAAAGTATTAAACAGTCCAAAAAGAAAAAAGAACAATGTTTCCTTCTGCTACCTCATAGGTATCGGAAATTGATGTCTCACCCATCACCTACCGGAAGGGGTAGGGAGTGCCATTAATAAACGGCTTAAAGGTGCCTCTGTCAGAACAGAGAAGGGGCCCGAGTTACAGAGCAGAGCACCACAGCCGAGCCCGAGCTGAGTGCAGTGTGGACTTCAATGACCAAGTTCCAACTGGCCCAGAACGACAGTTTAGCAGCAAGCTCGAAATGATTTCTGTTTTGCAAGCCCGCTGCTCAGTCATTTCCTCTAATGTTGGACTTGAAACTCTACTTGGGGCAGGACTTGAGCGGAGCTGCAGGGTGGCTCCTCGGTCACAAGAGGATGGAAATTCCACCACCTTAGCTTAGGAATGTACGGTGGCCACTTTTTATCCTGTTGCTCTTGTTATAAAAATACAAAGTGGCTGATGAAGTACCCGTGAAAGATCTGCTCGGAGCAGCGTGAAGAGCCAAGTCTGCGAGCCCCACCCCGAGGCTGGAAGGTGCACACCCGGGCTGCGAGGGCCAGAGGGCAGAGGTGGCCGTGGTTCCCAGCTCCAGGCGAGGCTGCTCTGAGAGTGGAAGGGGTGCGGTTTCCTGCCTCACCCAGACATCTGAGGCTTTTGCAAGTTTTCCTCATTGCTAAAGAAAACAAAGTTAAATTGGGAAATGTAAGAGTCAACCCCAAAGGAGTCTGTGGACTTCGGAGCTGAGGGTGCTCGTGTGTGTGGTTAAAAACAAAGTGGTGTGTTCTTCCATGAGCTAGAAACACAGCGGGCCATGTCGTGGCTTACACCGCAGTCTGAACATCTTTTGGGCTGTTGGAAAAGTCATGGTGTGTTTTGTGTAGAAAAACATAGAAAAAGGCGTCATGACTTTTCTGACAACACCATGTTAGGCAGAACCTCGTCCTGATAGCAGACCTAAGCACAGTTTCCCCAGGAGCTGCAGGATTGTCAGTGAGAGATTTGGAGCCCGTCGAAGTGAAGATCGGCAGATGTGCTGCAGCGGGACACCCGGCCGCTTGCTGCAGGGCAGAGTCTGGACCAAGAGCCCCGGAGCCACAATGCCAGCTGTGATCCCGGCTGGGCACGTGCCATGGCCCGGGAAGTCCCTTTGATGCTTCTGTGTCCCATTGCCTCACGTGAGAAGTGAGGGTGGGCACAGCATTTATTCCAGGAGGCTGTTGGGGGGATGAGGGAGCACCCCGGGTGTACAGACGTGGCCTGACAGTCAGTTCTCCGTGAGAAGGCAACGTCTCGTGTGGAGTTGGGAGTGAGTGGGTCATCCGAACCATGGTGCCTGCTCTTCACAGGGCCCAGGAGATGTTTGCCAAATGGACCACGTTAGTGGCCAGGACAGCCCCCTGCCTGGAGACTGTCTGCCTTGACCTGGATCTGGAAGATCTGGAAGACCTGGAGTCGTGGGAGCAGAGAGCCTAGCGGGAAATTGGAAGGCAGGCAGGCGGAGGACACTGCTACAAATTCATGGGGAGACCCCCCCAAGTGGGAGAATGGGCATTCAGAGGAGATGACAGGGAGGGGAGATGGAGCCAGGCTGAAGGGGGGTCTGAACAGAGGTGGGTTTGGTGGACTCACGTCCTGCACCTGAGGGTGATGGCCTGGCTGGCGAGAAGCCACTGGGGCCATCGCCTGTGGGCAGGGACAGCAGCCAGGAGGGTAAGGTGAGTCACTGGGGGCGCTGAGGTGAGAACGGGGCTGGTCTGCTGACAGACCAGGAAGTGCCCAGAAGGGCTCTCGGGTTGGGCAGAACAGATTGATAGAGCGAATCAGCCTCGACTCAAGTTCCCCAAAGCTTGGAAAGAAAACAATGTGAAGGTCCCGTGGTGGAGACGCAGCAGGAGAATGCCGTAAATAATGCTGATAGGCACGTCTGTTACCTTGGCGGCAGCGGTTCGCCACGTCAGTGATGAATGAGCCACGGAGTCACAGCACATTCTGTGAAAGGATCTTTCTCGGCTCCGAAGTGGGTGTTGAGACCCTTCCCAGCTACCCCGACATCGCTAACCAGCGAGGCCGTTATGCCAGACTCCAACAGGGCTCCTGTGGCCGTGCCCACCCTGTAACTAACTCCCAGAGAGCAAGCCTGGGGGAGCTCTTAGGTCTGGGCAAGGTCACTGCGGTTGGACCGCGGTTGTTGCCTCATGATCCCTAGACTCAAACACACCTTCAGTATCAAAATTGGAGCCATTCCAATCAAGTCTTTTCTGGCAACGAGAAGTAAGTTTGTTTATTTCCGTAGCATAAAAACCCATGATTTGGGATTTGGCAAACCCTTGGAAAGCATCTTTTCTGCATCCTGCTGGCTGGGGAGGAGTTTTTCCTCCAAAAAGTCGTTGAGACGCTTTAAGAAGTGGTAGTCTGTTGGCAACAGGTCAGGGGAGCAGGTGGGTGAGGCGGAACTCTGTCTCCTATGTCTCCAGCTTTTGGAGCGTTGGCTGTGTGACCTGCGGTCATGCATCAGGTGCTGCTGCGGAGAGCCGGGCCCTTTCTCCTTCCTGACGCCAGCCACAGTGGCGGCTCATCTGCTGAGCGCCGTTCTCAGGCGGGATGGTTTTGCTGGGATTCTGGAAGCTTAGTGGGTCAGACCCACCACACAGCGGCCATGACCTTTTCTTTGGTGCAAGTTTGGCTCTGGGAGGTGCTTCGGAGCTTCTTTTTGGTCCAACCACTGAGCTAGTCATTGCTGGTTGTGGTAGAAAATCTACTTTCAGTGGCGTGTCACAATCTAACTGAGAAATGGCTCGTTAATGTTGCATAGAGTAAGAGAAGACAACACTGTAAAACAACTGTTTTTTTTTGGCGGGGAGTCAACTCATGAGGCACTCACTTACCGGGCTTTTCCCTTTCGAATGCCGAATGACCATAGAATGGCCCCTGAGTTCTTCAGTGGCTCCCCGTGGACTTGTAAGTCAGCTTTGGTGATCGCTCTTGGTCGGTTGGTCGTTGTCAGCTTCTCCTTATCTTCGAGGCTCTAGTCTCCTTTGCAAAACTTCTGGAACCCCTCTGCTGTTGAGTCATCTCCACTGCTTTGCCACCCATTTTGATTTCAAACAAGAAAATTGCAGGGCCAGCAGATGGCGTAGTGGTTATATTGCTGGACTCCCACGTAGTCGACTGCAGTTCGCGCCTTGGATCTGGTGGATTAAAACACACATCAGGTGCTTGTGCATGCGTGCCCAAGATACCAAGTGGAGAACGGAGAAGGGATTGCGGTGTGGCCATCCCCCATGGAGGGTAATTTCTTGTTTCCTATCTCTCTGTCTCTCTCTGTCTCTCTGGTGAGCACGTGTACCCTATAGCAAAAATCTTTCTAAAAAGAAAAAAAAGAGAAAATCACTTGAATTTGCTTATAGTTTAACATCATTTCTGTAATCTAAAATATGTATAAAATAAATAGCAAGCAATAAATCATTAGCAAAAAAATAAAGCTAGAAATGTGCATTAAAATGATGTATAACAACTGCATTTACTTAAGAATGTATTGCAACATCAAACAGCAAATTTCCAGAAATGCAAAACTGCAATTACTGTTGCATAAATCTAATAAGAGTCCACATTTTTATCATCTTAGTCAATATGGGAGAATAACATGCAGAGATAGGAGAAACTTTCCAAAGAGGACCCTACACTGCGCTAACCTGGGGTGAAAGACCAGGCCTCCTGACCAGAGCTCTCCGGTTTACTTCACTGACTTTCTGCCATTGGTTTTGCTCTTGGGTATTCCTGGCTTATGTCTGGGATTCCACCGGCTCTGGAGTGAGTCATCCCTTAAGCAGATTTCCCCTTTTCCAGTGCTTTGGATGTCCAGGGTTCCGCTGCAGACAGGAATATTTTAATTTATTTTCCTGATCCATTGGTAGCTGCTGCTAAGCTGGCTGCTCCCCTTCCCAGGGACCCCAAGGCTGCTCTCTGTACCCCCAGTG
The DNA here is from genome assembly GCF_000334495.1 of Tupaia belangeri chinensis. Taxonomy (NCBI): domain Eukaryota; kingdom Metazoa; phylum Chordata; class Mammalia; order Scandentia; family Tupaiidae; genus Tupaia; species Tupaia belangeri. The sequence continues at coordinate 6,252,591 of NW_006159840.1, read as the reverse complement.
AGCCGGCCGGTTGTTGGGGGTGTCTGTGAACGGCCAGAGTGGAAGCACTCCAAGCTCAGCACAGGGCGTTGCAGGAAGAGCGAGCCAGGCTGTGGGTGATGCCTGTGTGCGTGGAGCTCCCGCCAGGTGCCCTTGCTGGCACGCACACGCGGAGACAGGTGGGTTAGCTCACACCTTGGGCCCGGGTTTGACGGGAGAAAGCTCATTACTCACTCTTTGACAGAAATCACAAGCCAAAAGTTGCAGAAGCTGTCAGCGTGCAGAGGGTGTGATCTGCAACCACAACCATGTCATTGTGAGGGAATTGTGCTCCATTAAAAACCTACAAATATTGGGACCAGCAGGTGGCAGGGTGGTAAATGTGCTAGACTCCCACATGGTCAACCACAGTGCAAATCCCGGACCTGGTGGCTTGAAAATCACACTGGGCACATGTATGTTTGTGCCCCAAATCCTGAGAGGAGAATGAAGGAGAAGGGACTGTGGCGTGGCCATCACCTGGAGGGTGATTTCTCACTTACTTCTTGTCTTTTTTTCTCTCTCTCTCTGGCAAGCACACGCGCCCTATGGCCAAAGCCTACCAAAAACAAACGAGGAATCCCAGGTTATCAGTAGTGACAGAAGGCAGAGCCTCTGCTGGGACAGAGTGTGGTCTGCACCCATTTTGCTCTCAGCCCTGCTTGTAAAGGTGCCGGGTCTCAGGCACAGGGACCCTGCCCTGGTGCTGGTACCACTCCCAGAGGCTCCACCTGGAACACCACGAAGGGATTTCGTTTACTCTGAACACCTTTACAGTACGATCACGTCCCAGCACGTGAGCAAACGTGAGCCTCCAGACTGTGGCACCAAGGTCTGGGAGAGTCAAGGAATTAGGGACGATCCAACACTGAGTAGTCTGAATAGTGTCATGCCGTGTGCCCTGGTGGCTTGGAAGGCGGCCGCCACCAGACGCACAGTGCCCCCAGCATGGTGAGTTGGCGGGGCTTAACTGCTGTGCCTCGCCGCCGATCCTTGCATTCTCCTTGATGGTGGGAAAAAATAATTTCTTCTCTCGTTTAAAAATTTTATTTACTTTGTAATTTCGTATTTACATCTGACCGTTGTACATCTTTGTGGGGTAGAATATATTTTTTTCGAGGCATGCATGCAGTGTGTGATCAAATCAAGGATACTGCATTTTCATCGTCTTCAACAAAAACATCACACTGTGTTGCACTCTTGGATTCCCATCCCACTGTTCTTGAGAGATGCGTGTGTGCGCGTGTGCGTGTGCATGTATGTGTAACCGTCAGCGTCCCTTCTTGCTCTGTCGTCATGCCCCACTTCACAACCTGTTTGCTGTTCCCATGCATTCTCGTGTCAACACTTTTTCCTTGGGTCTCTTTTAATAACATATTTTTCTTAGTAAAATCGCTTCAGAATGGGAACTTTCTCTTTTTGAAAAATCAAGGTTCTGAACCCGTCAACTCAAGGCTCAGTCTGTTCACTGAGACACTTTCTTGCCCACTTCTTTCGTAGAAGGTGTCCCGCACGAGACAGGTGCAGTGGCTGGGACCGGGGAGCAGGGACCCAGGGGGCTCAGGGCTGCGTGCCGGACCACGAGCATCGAACTGTAGGTGGCCGCAGAGCTGCTGTCCCTGCACATGGCTGAGGCCTCTGTCCTGCATCCACTGCCCTAGGGCCTCAGCAGGCCCGGGTCACCTCTCTGTGCACAGCCAATACCTGAGGTCCCTGCAGGCCTGGCTTCACCCACCCAGGCCCTGAAGTGGGGCTTGGGCTCAGGCCAGTTCTCCATCTTCCCGGGATATCGACGGTCCTCCCCGCAGCCGTGGGTCTGCAGTCATCTTACCTGACAGCCTCTTGACAGGCCTCAGCTCCCAGCTCCCTTCCCCGCCAGGAGTACTTGAGAATTTCGGTCCTCAGATGCAGCCCATCATGGGGCAGAGTCTTCCTGGACCCTTCCCAGTGGGAAGAAGGTGCAGGCTCCCTCTACCCCCTGCTTCCTGGTTCCCACCTGGGGCTTTAGAACGGCCTCCACTTTCCATCCCTGATAGAGGTTATCCCAGCAGGGGTCAGGACCCCGGGGCTGATGTCATGCCCCCTCCCAGTCTTTGCTGAAGGAGCCCGGTGGTGAGAATGTCCCCCTTTCACCTCGAGGTCACCTCATTTTGGAACACAACTCTCCGTTCAGAGCTCAGGATCTTATTTCTAGTAAGTGGAGGGAGCTGTTGCAGCTTAGAAATGTTTTCTTTCATCTACACAAAACTTGGCATTCGAGACTACTGTGTCTCCAGGAACTGGACAAAGTTATTTATGAGATTCTAAGTGGATCATGGTATGTGTTCTAGACGGTCTTGCCATCTCAGAGTGTGACAGACAGATAGACAGGAGTAGATGGCTGGCCGGGATCTGGGCTAGATCTCTCTATTCTTTCACCAGAGCGGTCCGTTGTCAAGATGCAGGCAGAATCGCGACCTGGCAGAGCTTTCCCTCCTCCCTGCCCGTGGTCATGGAGCATTCTGAAAGCAAGTAGACACTTAGGGCTTCCCCGCCTGCTCTGCGGAGCTTTGCTTCCTGCCGCCCTGTAAACGAGGTCGCTGTCTGTTGGCGAAATGGTTGACTCTGGGTCTGGGGCAAGTGAAGTCTTGCTGTGCCAGGAAGCTTGCAAAAGCGAACGAGGAGGTGCTAGAGGGCCCTCCACCTGCCGAAGTGTGGCGATCCGAACATCGGCACAGCGGCCATGAGTCGCTGGGAACGTGCCAGTCCACCTGGTGCTCACGGAGCGGAGACCAGGAGAGCGCTCGTTCGCCACGACTGGAGGCGGTGCTAAGACAACTCATTAAAGGTGTACCGGAGGGAAGTGAGTCATCGTGTAACTTGTCCTCCCAACACGAATTCTATCTTGAAGTAGTGAGGAAGCTGCGTGGATGAGAGAAGCTCTATTTTACAGAAAGAAGAAGCCACCAATCACATGGGAGCAAGGGTCGGGCTAGAAAACCAGCCGTCAACGGTGTGGTTAAGAGAAGCTGAACGTTGCTCTAAGGACAAGTGACTGTCCCGTGGTGGGGTCAGACGGTCACCCCCGTAGTCATGCCCCTCTCAGCACCAGCGAAGTGCGTCTGGCAGCTCTGGTGTCCCCCGCCGAGATGCCCCTACGGTACCTGGCACTACCTAGGTGTAGCCTCACCCCGAGGTCTAACTTTCAGTCTAAGAGAAAGTGGGGACAGAGGACAGGGAGGCCCCATGAGAGGCTGCCCAGACAGATCTCAAATCCACAGGGTGAGGCTCCATGTCACTGAGAGGAGTTACAGTAGATTAAAAGTAACCTGAGGGATATTACAAGGTACGCGAATGGTCTTTCAGGAGATCCTCACCTGGACAATCCAGCTGGACAGAATGTTTAAGGCAACTGGGTGAACTCCCATGTGGACTAGGTATTAGGTAAGCTGCAAATTCACGCCACGGAAATGGGAGCTTATTAACTGAAGCACAAACGGTTATAAAGTATATATACGAAATGAGAAGTATGCACGCATGCGTGTGGACAGAAAAGATTCAAATTTCCTTCAGAGTGGTTTATACAGTGCCAGTTTCTGGATGGTAGAGATATTGAGTCTTGGGACCAGCAGCTAGTGTAGTGGCTATGTTGCTGAACTCCCACGTAGTCGACTGCAGTTCGAGTCCTGGACTCGGTGGCTTAAGCTCACGCCAGGTGCGTGTGCGTGCGTACCCAAGATCCCAAGAGGAGAATGGAGGAGAAGGGATTGCGACATGGCCATCTCCCCTGGGAGGTGATTTCTCGCTTTCTGTGTCTCTGTCTCTTTCTGGCGAGTGCATGTGCCCTATAGCAAAAACTGTTCCAAAAAAAAGGAGTGAGTACTATTTTCTTATTTTTGCTGATGGGCAGGGCAGATAGTAAAGCCTGAGTAACATTTATTAGTGACGGATAGAACTGTATGTATTTATTATGAACAACACAATGTATTAAAATATATGTGGCAGAATGGCTAAATCAAGCTGACTAACACACGTGTTACACATGGTCATTTCTGCAGTGAGGACACTTAAAATCCTCTCCGATTTCTCAAGGATACATGTGCTTATTGGTGGGCGCTGTGTTACAGAGCTCTCCGGAAGTCCTCCCATCTCACTGGAACTTCGTCACTGTTCACCAGCACGGGAGAAGTTCCATGGCCTCGGTCCGGGCAATGACTCCTTTGGACATGACCGAGGGCACAGGCGAGGACAGCAAAGGCAGACGAAGCGGTCTCGTCAAACATCAAGGCTCTGTAGGCAGAGGCAGCCTTCAAGCGGGGTGGTAGCCACTCTGGCCGCGAGGGTTCACAGCCGCTGGTAAGCTGCAAATTCACGCCACGGAAATGGGAGCTTATTAACTGAAGCACAAACGGTTATAAAGTATATATACGAAATGAGAAGTATGCACGCATGCGTGTGGACAGAAAAGATTCAAATTTCCTTCAGAGTGGTTTATACAGTGCCAGTTTCTGGATGGTAGAGATATTGAGTCTTGGGACCAGCAGCTAGTGTAGTGGCTATGTTGCTGAACTCCCACGTAGTCGACTGCAGTTCGAGTCCTGGACTCGGTGGCTTAAGCTCACGCCAGGTGCGTGTGCGTGCGTACCCAAGATCCCAAGAGGAGAATGGAGGAGAAGGGATTGCGACATGGCCATCTCCCCTGGGAGGTGATTTCTCGCTTTCTGTGTCTCTGTCTCTTTCTGGCGAGTGCATGTGCCCTATAGCAAAAACTGTTCCAAAAAAAAGGAGTGAGTACTATTTTCTTATTTTTGCTGATGGGCAGGGCAGATAGTAAAGCCTGAGTAACATTTATTAGTGACGGATAGAACTGTATGTATTTATTATGAACAACACAATGTATTAAAATATATGTGGCAGAATGGCTAAATCAAGCTGACTAACACACGTGTTACACATGGTCATTTCTGCAGTGAGGACACTTAAAATCCTCTCCGATTTCTCAAGGATACATGTGCTTATTGGTGGGCGCTGTGTTACAGAGCTCTCCGGAAGTCCTCCCATCTCACTGGAACTTCGTCACTGTTCACCAGCACGGGAGAAGTTCCATGGCCTCGGTCCGGGCAATGACTCCTTTGGACATGACCGAGGGCACAGGCGAGGACAGCAAAGGCAGACGAAGCGGTCTCGTCAAACATCAAGGCTCTGTAGGCAGAGGCAGCCTTCAAGGGGGGGGGTGGTTCTGTAGGCAGAGGCAGCCTTCAAGCGGGGTGGTAGCCACTCTGGCCGCGAGGTTTCACAGCTGCTGAAATGCGCTCACGTGACCGCAGTTCCCTTCCTGAGAAGGGGACAAGCACGTGTCACTACTGCTCATCACGCGTGCACGGAGAACCGGGCGGCTGGCTGAAGCTATTGGTGATGGCAGCACGCCTTCGTCCGCGGGCTGCGGTAGCGGGCCCTAAACCACAGAATTCATAACGACAGCACTGGCTTTCCACCGCGCAGGAGGCGAGGAGTCTGGACGAGGCATGGCAGAGTCGGTGTCAGCGAGGCCCACCGTCTGTTCGGACACAGTGCCTTCTCTGTCTCCGGGTGCAGGGGGAGGAGCTCTCTGGGGCTCTGCTGCACAGGTCCTGGCCCCATTCAGGAGGACCCCATCCTATGACACAGTCATCTCCCAAAGACCCCCCGACGCCGTCATGTGTAAGGCTGGGCATTCAGATTGTTTTGAGGAGGCACACATACTCAGACCAGAGCGCCAATCTGCCCCACAACGTACTACGTGAACAACACGAAGTGTGACCTCCCCCCTGTCTCCGAGCTCGGGAAGCCGGGTGCTTTGCTGCATGGCTGTGGCCCAGGTCTCAGGAGGATTAGATCCGGCAGCCGGTGCGGGTGCAGGTGCAGTCACCTGGAGTGCTGACGGGTGGAGGGAGCACTCCCAGGATGGTTTGCGCCTGTGGCCGCTGTCAGCGGCCCCAATGGCTGGCCTCCCAGAGAGCAAAGGGCTGCAAAGCCGACTCAGCCCCAGCGACGGGGCGCTCCCTCCGCTCTGAAGCCAGGGAAAAGCAGCCGTGCACCCCCCTCTGTCCAGAATGAGAGGGCGCGCTGCTCAGCCTTCCGGTCGGCCAAGGCGCCAGGGTAGAGACCCGAGGCAAAGCCTCCATGTTTTCCCAGTCACACCCTCCACCCCGTGAGGAGCAGGATGGAGGAAGGCGAGGGGAGCTGGCTCACCTCCCACCCAAAAAAATGCATGGTGGCCACGACCACAGCTACCCTCCCAGGCAGTGGTCCCCAGATAAATAAGGAATGTGAATTCTAGCGTCCAAACACTCTCCCAACTGACCAGGTTCAAACACCCAGTGTGGCAGCGCTGAAGGCGGAGTTGAAATGGACGCATTCAGTCAGTTCTCAAGCCAGGGAGAGCGCGGCAGGCTCCAGCATCCAGCGGGCTGTCGGTCCTGCCGTGGGTCCTGCCGTTGGCCCTGTGGTCAGCCCTGCTGTCAGCACGTGCATTTCTAACCTTCAGTGTGCCATGTGAAACCAGGCAGTGAGGACCACGGGGCTCATGGGAAACGAGGCCCAGAAGCTTTGTTAGAGACACAGACAGGGTAGGACCCCACGGCGGTGGCAGAGCTGCTATGGTAGCTGGTCAGGAAGGACCTACGTTCTAGCGTGACCACAGCCCTCAGGAAAGACACGTGAGGCCTGAAGTCTGTTGCAGGAAGTGAGGGCCTATGAGCCTGGGGTCTACCGTGCTGTCAGCAAGGAAAAGAGAACAAGAGGGGGCCTGGAGGACCCAAACAACGTAGAAGGGAGCATGAAGCAGGGGCGGGAAGAGGGGGGAACCGGAGAACAGGGAAGATGCGGTCCGCGTGCCCGGTCGGCGGTTGGAGGAGCGGCAGCTTGTGGTCGTCTGTCCTGCGGGGGCTCTGGCATTGACACACGTGCTCCAGAATGCTTTCCAAGTTTCTATGGCCAGAACGCTAACTAACCGTGGTTGGCCAGATGAGCTCCAGCGGCCTTAGTCCCCCGGCCACGGAGTCAGCCTGAGAGTGTTCACTGTGGGCCTCAAATGGGCCGGGCCAGGGTGCCCAGGCCACTGGTAAAGCTCAGTGTTTGAGTGCATCTGGGAACCTCCAGAAGAGATTGGCGTTTGCTTCAGTGGCCTGATAAGAGAGCCGCCCTCCCCGAGCGAGTGGACAGGAGCCACCCGTGCCCTGAGTAGGGCAAGGGGACTGGGCCCGTTTCTCCTGCCTGTACTCCAGGCTCTGTGTTCTGGCCCCGGACTCTGGGACTTAAACCTCTGCTCCTGACCGGCCATGGCCTTTGGCCTCCGACTGAACTATGCTGCTGCCTTCCGCACTTCCCCAGCTTGAAGATGGCGGATCGTGGGGCTTCTGGGCCTCCACAGCTGCAAGAGCCGGTTCCCATCTGAGTCTCCTCTTAAATATCTGTATCTGTGTGTCGATGCTTGTCTGTCAATCAGCTATCTGTCCTCTCTCTCTGTCTCTCTGTATCCATCATCTCTCTCTATCTCTCTGTATCTATCATCTCTCTGTCTCTCTCTGTATCTATCATCTCTCTCTATCTCTCTGTATCTGTCACCTCTCTATATATCTCTGTCTCTATCTCTCTGTATCTGTCATCTCTCTCTATCTCTCTGTATCTATCATCTCTCTGTATCTATCATCTCTCTCTCTATCTCTCTGTATCTGTCATCTCTCTCTATCTCTCTGTATCTATCATCTCTCTGTCTCTCTCTGTATCAGTCATCTCTCTCTGTCTCTATCTCTCTGTATCTATCATTTCAATCTCTCTATCTCTCTGTATCTGTCATCTCTCTCTATCTCTCTGTATCTATCATCTCTCTGTCTCTCTATCTCTCTGTATCTATCATCTCTGTCTCTCTGTCTCTCTGTATCTATCATCTCTCTCTCTCTGTATCTATTATCTCTATCTCTATCTCTCTCTCTGTATCTGTCATCTCTCTCTATCTCTCTCCTGTTGGTTCTGTTTCTCTGGAGAGCCCTACCTCGTACAGGGCCACCTGAAACTCAGCAGAGTGCTGTAACTGCGGACGTGGGTGGGCACAGCCGTGCTCCCGGCTGACACGAACTGCTTGCACCTGACTCTAAGGGACAGAGGTGAGCACAGGCAAACTGAATTCCTTACCCTCAGACTGCTCCCTGACTTGTCCTCACGCCGGGGCGCGCTCTCAGTCTCAAAGCGAGTGATACAGCAGCAGGCCGTGGTTACGCCGGGGTAACTGACAGACACGCTGGGTCGGGCCCCGCCGAGAGCCCGTGCTGACCGACCAGCCCTGCTGACTCTCAAGCACGGTCCGCGGTAAATTGTCAGAGTGAGCAACATTTTCCCACGTGACCGTCAAGTGGGATTTGAGTGGAACAGGCTGGGGCCTGAAGGAGACCAGACGGCAGCATTTTGGGGAGGCCCAGGTGCCAGGGCAGAGCAGCCAGCACTGGGGAGCAGCCACGGGCAGGGTCTGCTGCAGGCAGAGAGTGGAATGGAAACTTCTGGAACACATCTGCCTCTACAGTCCGCCTCTGCTGGTGCAGTGAGACACCGAAGGTAACAGTCTCCGCATCGCTAGTAATCTCTTCCAAGATGGAAAGGGAATAAAAGTAGCTCTAGGGAGACTTCTTGTGACGTGTAGACAGAGGTAGGTGCGTGTGAGCGTATGTTGGCATTTTCACTCTCCCGCAGCCCCGGTGCACGGGTGGCCTCTCCCGTGGGTGGCTGCAGGCCCGACTGCAAGAGTTAATAAACGAGGCAGCAGTAGACACCCCTTTCGTAGGCACTGCTCTCACGGGGGAAACCCGCGTGTGCCATCCAGCACCGGGCAGGGATGAGTCGTCGTGTGGCTGGGCAGGTGACAGTGGGATGGGAGGACCACGGGTTTGGCAGGGGCTCCCGTCCGGAGCGCACAGAGAAGACAGTGCTGAGGAGGGGGCATCTGGGCCTGCTCCCTGTGAGGCTGACCAGTCGCTCTGCTGCCTGCACGTGGGACTGTGGAGCACTGAGCAACCTCTGACCTCCGGAGCCAGGGCCTCTCCTGCCACCCAAGAACTCCGGGTGGCAGGTGGCGATATAGTAGTTTAAGAGTTCGCTTGCAAAGAACGCTTCCAGTGTGAGAGCGTGAGTGTCCGCGGTCCTCTGCCCACGTCTTACGGTAGGAGAAACGAGGAGTTTTGGGATCTCCCGGGAAAAGGGAAAAGGGTTTTGGAGTTCACCAAATTCAGGCTACAGACCCAGTGCTGCAGGCTAGGAGACACACAGCGTATTTTACAGAAACGACGCTACCAGAAAGAATGAAGTGATAGAAATTTAAAACAGCCCACTTAGTTCATTTCTTCAGTGCACACCTGTCTATGGAAGCTGGGTGCACGTGGTTACACAGACGCTTTCTTCAGTGCACACCTGTCTATGGAAGCTGGGTGCACGCGGTTACACAGACGCTTTCTTCAGTGCACACCTGTCTATGGAAGCTCAGTGCACACGGGTACACAGACACTTTCTTCAGTGCAAACCTGTCTATGGAAGCTCGGTGCACGCGGTTACACAGAAGCTTTCT
>NW_006159840.1:6232501-6242915 GCF_000334495.1 Tupaia belangeri chinensis | reverse complement strand
GTTACACAGACGCTTTCTTCAGTGCACACCTGTCTATGCAAGCTGGGTGCACGCGGTTACACAGACGCTTTCTTCAGTGCACACCTGTCTATGCAAGCTGGGTGCACGCGGTTACACAGACGCTTTCTTCAGTGCACACCTGTCTATGCAAGCTGGGTGCACGCGGTTACACAGACGCTTTCTTCAGTGCACACCTGTCTATGCAAGCTGGGTGCACGCGGTTACACAGACGCTTTCTTCAGTGCACACCTGTCTATGGAAGCTCGGTGCACACGGTTACACAGACACTTTCTTCAGTGCAAACCTGTCTATGGAAGCTCGGTGCACGCGGTTACACAGACGCTTTCTTCAGTGCAAACCTGTCTATGGAACCTGGGTGCACGCGGTTACACAAACACTTTCTTCAGTCCACACCTGTCTATGGAAGCTCGGTGCACGCGTTTACACAAACGCTTTCTTCAGTGCACACCTGTAAGCTCCTCCAGCGCTGCCATTGATTTGGAGACACAGATACAGGAGCGTGCACGTCCGCAGGCTCCCGCCACGGGGTCGCTCCTGCCACGGGGTCACACCCGCTGAACCCACTGTGTGGCCGCGGGGCGAGGGGCTGCGGAGAAGGAAGCAGCCCACGTCCAGGTACAGCCTTGTGTCATTTTTTTGTTGATTGAATGAAGGATATTGTCTATATCTTAGCTCAATCAAGAGTGCTTTCCAGAAATGTCATTTAGTCAGCTGGTATGTTCTTATAAATTCGTCGCATTAGTCTGCCATCCTGTAACGTAGCCCCACCACAGCCCCGTCTGGGGGGTCAGCCGGGACCACCTCCTCCACCCAAGGACACCACATCCATGGATGCTCAGGTCCCGTATACAAAACGACCCAATATATGCACCTAACCTCCTTATTTCTTCCCGTACACCTTAAATCACTCTTCCAGGTTTCAGCCAAAAGTCAGCCCTATTGTCTTAGTCCGTTAGAGACTGTCACGTTTCAAAACCATAAATGATGGATGGGCAGCAGGCACCAGATCTGAGTCGAGGCTCGCTTTCTTCGGGCTGAAGACTTAACCCTGCGTCCAGTGTCCTCAGAGATGCCCACGGCTGGCCACAGACCCCGGGCAGTAGTCCACGAAGCCTTGTTTGCTCTGGAGACAGAGCTGTGCTGTCCCAGCACCCCACTTCCCATTTTCACGCGGGTCCATCTGGGGGTCTGCCCTGGACTCACTGGTGTGTTTGTAACTATGCTCCGGGAGTGCCGAAGCTCCCGGCTCTGTTCTCAGACTCTTGACTTGTTTGGGAGAGTAGGATACAATCTGTTTAGACTTGTGATAGTTGCAGCCCAGTTTCTCTGGACCTGCAGTCCACACTGCTCTGTGCCCGGGCTGGTCCGGACAGGCTCAGCGTCTTCCTGTGGACAGTGACGACAAATGAATGAGGGAGACAGAATACCCAACAGTGTGGGGAGACGAGTACGACGTGGTGACAGCGAGGCCTGGTCCCAGCTGCTAGCCAGGCTGGTCAAGGGGACCTCTGAGATCAAGAGGTTGCACCCAGGCCTGAAGGCAGGAAGGAGGCCACGGGGGGAAGGAGGCGAGTAAGTAACTATGCAGAACTGGATCCTGTCTCTGGTGCACACTACCCCGGATGTGAGGGTGCAGCGGCGTGGAATGGCTCGTCATGGCTGTTGTCAAGGACCCGCGCTATCCACTGGCCCATTTGTACACGCCCCCCCTTTCACCCCTGGCCACATCTGGTGGCCATGGCAGTCCTCCCAGTGCCACACCAGAGTGGTTGGGCGACCTGGGCTGGGAGGCCTGAATCGCCAGCTCCTGACCTCACCAGGGCTGGCAGCTGGCAGAGCGAAGGGCCGGGTGGTCCCCTGGAAACGTTCCCAACGCCCGCGTGCCCCTCCAGACACTGGCACTGCTTTCTGCCGCCTGCTTCGACGAGCACGCACCCTTTCCATCAGCGGTGAGAACGGCAGGGCCTGGGCTGCCCGAATGTTGGGGAAATGCGAATCTCCGGGTCTTCTGAGGAAGGAAACTGCAGAGAAAGACCTGATGTGGGAGACCCGGGCAGCTCTGGCCGAGGGGCCGGACTGTGCTCCCGTCTCCCTCTCTTCCTTCCTCTGGGAGAGCTTCCCTTCCGCGCTGCCTGTGCTCACGGGCGCCCTCTGCCTTCTCTCAGCCTGTGGTCCCCAGCCTCCCGTCTTCAGGACCCCAGCTGACATGACAGCTCTGTGGAGCTAGATGGGCATTTGGGCGCCTCCTGGTCACCGGGCTGAGCAGCCGGGCAGCCCGAGGGGTGGGGACGTTGCCTCTGGGACCAGCGACTATGGCTGCATGAGCGCCCCATGCAGCTAGGCAGGCTGCCCGCACCCTGGGAGTGCTCACACCTCGTCCGTCCTTCCTGTGAAGTGGCAGCTTTGTCCCAGCCTGGTGTTTTTTTTCTCAGCCTGTCCTGCTGCCACGCCGTATCAGATAGTCCTGGAGGAGTGTGGCCACTGGGAGCTGCTAGGGACCAGGAAGAGCCTGGAACTTCACAAAGTCTGTAGAAATGCAGAATTAAAGAATGAGTTAATTTTGGTGCAAAAAATTTTGAAATCCATGCGTAGTTTTTGCATAATACACATTTCCATGACAGTTTTGAGGATCCATCGTATTTATTCAAATCTGCTAGGCCAGGCTCCTGCTAGGAGAGGCTGTTTCCAAGCACCCCGAAACGGTTCTGACTGAGGGCTGTCCCTTTTTTCCTTCCCTTTTTCCTCTCTCCTTTTTTTTCCTTTCCTCTTTCCTTCCTCCCCCTCCCTTTCCCTCCCCTTCCCTCCCTTCTTTCTTTTCTTTCTTCCTTTCTTTCATGCACATGTCAGAGAGAGAATTGCCCCCATGGGACCTGGTCATGCCACAGTCCCCTCCCAGGCCCCTTCCCATCAGGAGCCTATGCACATGCACATGCATGTGGCATGTTTTTAAGGCTCCTGGACTGGGATTTGAACTTGAGTCAGCCCTGTGAGATCGGGCTCCCTCCACAGAGTGCCTGACCACTGTGCCTCGGGGCCAGCCCAGAGGAGCTGTTTTGGCTTCACGGTTTTCTAGTAGCCCCTCCTGGCATTTGCAGGCCCCATGTGTGGAGGGCCATGCATGGGGTGTCCAGGGCTGCTGGGCGCATGTGCAGGAGCAGCGCAGCCTGGCGGGAGTCAGGGACATGCCACAGCAACCTCAGCTCCAGTCTGTGGGAGCAGGGCCTTACCCAGAACACCGGGACAGAAAAGTCATTTCTATCTTTTCTGAGATAATGCTCCATTTTACAGTAGGTATTGTTTGTGAAGTGCCTTTCATTTCTTTTTCTTTTCTCTTTTTCTCTTGTTGGAGAGAGACAGAGAAAGAGAGGAGAAGGAAAGTGAGAAATCACTCCCTGGAGGAATGGCCACACTGCAAAGCCTTCTCCGTTCTCCTCTCAGGGTACACACACACACAGAGCATGATTTTTTTCTTTCATGGGGGAGGATTGTTCTGTTTATTTATTTTTATTTCATAAGAAAGAGAGAAAGACAGGCACCCCAAGAGGGCCTCCCACCACTGTCCACCTCGACTCAGTTGGCATGTCCAGGGAGGTCCCAGATGCAGGACACTGTGCCACCACGCTGCTAGGTCCTGGGCTCCCACAGAGTGGGCCATGTGCAACCCAGCCGCCTTGACCTGCAGGCCACCTGCTGGCCCGTGAATTGCCTTTTAAATGTATCTAGGATGATTATCTTTCCATGCCAGTTAGATTGTTTTATGTGAGCATCTCGATGTGAGTGTAAGTCACTTGGCCAGTCTGCCATTGGCTCGCAGGCTGTCTGTAACAGCAGGTGACGGGTGCTCTTACAGCTGGGTCTTCATGTGCACACGCGGCTGTTTTCTGGTGAGTCGCTGGTAGGTCAAGTGTTGTCTTGTACTTTTCGAAGACTCTTAAAATACGTTCAGTGAATCCGTCTCTGCAGCAGGGCATGAGCTCCAGCACCTTCTCCAGGCCTGCCACGCCTTGCGATGCCACTGTCGTACCTGGAGAAGTGTGGCGTCGAGGTGCCACAGCCTCACTAGGAAAGGGATTTCTTCACAGGAAGCCTGAGGCTTAGGGATCTTTGCACCGACCTGTGAAGCTGTCCTGGGACAGCAGAGCCGAGTGTCTGACACGTCGCCCATGGGGCAGGCGGGGAGCGCGTGGCAAGTCTGACTCCGCGGGCCGAGTGCCGTGCTCTAGCTGCCAGAGGCCGGATGCCTGCTGGTTCTCCTCCGCCGTCGTCTGAGGCAGGGACCTGCAGGGAGGGTGGGAACAGAGGGCGCGTCCGATCTAACAGCCGAGATTTTCCAAATGAACGGCAAACTCTGAGTTTTCAAAAGTCAGTTCAACTTTTCTGTTTGACTTTCCATTTAAAATAAAACTTTTGTCTTTTGGAATTTAGACACTGGCCCGCACTGTGGCCGAGGTCGGAGTAAGGAGCACTTTTTCAATGCCAAAGGGCACCAAAGCACGGGTGGTTAACGTGGCTAAAGCTGTCTGTGTCAGGGAGGAGGGGAGGGTTGCCAGACCCCAGCAAGGGCTGGTGACGGCTTACCACCTGGCCCTGGTGGTCAGAGAGGTCAGCCTGCACAGCTGGCCACGTGCTGCTGATCCTTGCTCGCCTGGCCGCGCTCCAGGCAGACCCCGAGGGCGGAGAATGGCCCTCCCCGAAGACGCAGTACACTGCTCTGCTGTTGGATCAGATTTCCTAAAATTTTATTTCGAGACGTGGTAGTGCCTTCTTACCTGTGGGGCACACACCCAAGACCCCCAGTGGACACCTGCAGCCCCAAATAGCCACGACTCTATGCACTACGTTGCTCTGATCTGTCACCCGGGTGGCTGCTCCGTGACTACCCAGCGTGGCCCTGGATAACGGGCACTCACAGGGCAGAGGGGCAGTTGACATACATGAGTAGAGTGGCACCAGATTTACGGTGCTGCTCTGACAGCACACGGTTTAAAACACGAATTGTTCATCTCTGCAAGTATTCTTCCAGTATTTTCAGACTGCAGGAACTAGAACCTGGGAAGAGAAACAGCGGCGTGGGGACTCCTGTCACTGGCTTCCACATGGCTGCACCCTTCACCCAGTTTCCCCAGGGGAGCATAAACACAGTCCAGACCACAGCCGGGGCAGGCGTGGGTGCAGCCCCTCCACCTTGCTCCGACACACCTGTGTGACTCGCCCTCACTCGCAGGTGTGCATTTTGCTCTGTGCAGTTTGGGCACTGGCTGTCGTGTTTATCCACTTCCTCATCAGCCCACAGCATGGCTCCATCCCTGGGTCCCTCCTTCTCCCCTCGGAGAGCCACAGCCAACAGCCCCTTCTCCCTTCTCCCGCCATCCTCTGCCAGCCATGGCCTGCTCCTGTCATCCACGTCTGTGGTTTTGTCTTTGGGAGAAGTTGTGTGAATGGGACCATGGTGCTTCTCTGGGGACTCGTCTGAGTACGTGTCGCTCGGTACCACGCCCCGTCTGACGGAGCATGTATAGCCGTGCACCCTTGAGGGACGCCGCAGCGCTTTCTGAATGACAGACAGGGCTGCTCTGGGCACGGCAGGCAGGTCTGCAAACACAAGCCTTCATTTCTCGAGGGTAGCGGCTCAGGGAGGACTTATTGGGCAGCACAGTGAGGACGTTTGGTTTTGCTAGAAAACGCCATCCTTCTTCAGGGCGGCTGTTCGCCTCACCTTCCTGCCACCGGCATGCAGGCTCCGGGTCTGCAGCCTCTCGGGCCCTCGGGGCCAACTCTAGAACTCGTCCTTTAGTCGTCCTGACAGGCTCAAGGCAAGGCGCCCTGCACTGGGGCTCATGGCGGTGCGCCCCTCCTGTCCTTTCTACCAAGCCCATTTCCTCTTCGGTAAGTGGCTGTCCCTGCTCACCTGTGTTCCATACTGTTCAGTGTCGAGAACTCCCTGTGCCTTGCGGGTACGAGACCCACCCCGCTAGGACCGGCGAGTCCCTGCGGTGTAACCAGGCTGTAGCTTGTCTTTTCATCACTCTGCAGAGGTTCTGCACTGCAAAGCACTTGAATTTTGATGAGGTTCAGCTTGCCCATTTTCCCTTTTAGAGATCATGGTTTTGGTGTCAAATTTAAGGACTCTTTCACTGGTTCTGGTTCCTAAAAGTTTTCTCCTGTTTTTATTTTTCTTCTAAATGTTCTCTAGTCAATTACGTACTTTGCAGTTAGGTCTTGACCCATTTTAAGTTAATATTTATGTAAAGTGCGTGGCTGGGTTTGAAGTTCTTGTTAGGTTTTTGCTTGCGGATACTCATGATGTGACGTCTGTGTCGAGGCCTCTTCGCCCCTCACTCTAGGCTCTGCCCCCCGAGTCCCGTCCCCAGTGGGCCTATAACGTGAAACTAGTTGTCTCTTTGACACCAATGTCCCGAGTGGAGCAATAGACTTGAACTGTCGTGTACACCTCCTGTCTGAAGCAGGAGTTAACGTGTCTGCCGCACCTCCCTGAAAGACCGAACAGCAGAAAAGCACAGTGGCTGTACCTGTTGGGGATATTGTAGCCATCCCAGGGTACCTGGGTGCAGGGGCCCGAGTAAGCTGGGGGCTCATATCTGGGGGTTCAGAACCTTCCTTCTTCCTATAGAATGAGCCTCTATCCTTAAATGTTACTTATTCCTCCTACTCTTGCACAAGTCGGTAAGAGGCATGTCCTAGACCGACCTCTGCATGTGGCTCTAACACGCCTATGGCCACCCAGCGGGACATGGGCAGTCATGCTTACTTCTATGGCCTGAGGCAGCTGCTTCTGCAGGGATAGTGCCACTTCTCTGCCCTTTTGGGGATCCCCCAGCTTTTACGGGGGGTCAGGCCAAGCGCCAGCTCCCCACAGAGCTGTCCTACTCAGAATCCTACAGCAGCTTTCTGCTGCCTACAGGGGACTGTGTCCCCGAGAGGTCACTGACAAGGAGCGTTACAAAGAAACCAGGCCCAGACTTAGAAATCTTTGCACCAAAGAGAAGCGACCTTTAATTCCATTTCTCCATGAACTTTCTCCCAGTCTTCTCTCACTACACGTCCTCATGAATCTCGGTCTCAAGGCCTCTTCTGCGTTTTCAGTGGCCCTCTCAGGACGTGCCGACGTCTTTGCACAAGGGAAGCCCCAGTGAATGCCTGCCGACGACAGGCTTGGGTTTATACACAGCAGTGACCGAGCACGAGGGCCACACGAGAGGGGAATCTCTCCACTGTGGAACTCAGCTTGTGTGTAAAGCCATCCTGCTACGTGGATGACCTGCTTCTCTGGGGCCTCTGATTCACAGCGTGGTCACATAAGGCATGGTTCATGGAGGTGACGGGGCCTCCGCAGGGGCTGAGACCCGCTGCGAGCCACCACTGCCGGAGCCTTCCTGCCATCCTCTCACGAGGCGCCGGCAAGTGCTTGGAGACGGAGAGCCGTCTGGGCGGACCTGTGTGCGTGCTCACGAGGCTGTTGGCAGGACACGTTTTCCTGTGACTCTGCTCGATTGTGGGGCCATGTGAGGGATCTGGCTGCTTAAGGTGAACCCACATTTTCCTGATATCCTACCTGCTTCTGCACGGTGCCACCACAGAGGATTCTGCTCCTATTGACAGCTAGGTTATCGTTTGACCAGTTAGAGAATGCACAGACTGGCCTAGTGTGTGTGTTTTAAAGAGAAAATAGCTCACTTCTCCTATGGATGTCTTAACTATTAAAATATGGAAGATGCGTTTTATTTTTGCTTTTGATTTTTAAGACATGAAACTCTACCCAGGACTAGCAAAGCCACCAGGCGCAGGCTCACGGCGCTTGCCCTGCTCTGAGAGAAGGCGGTGGGCCGTCAGAGTCAGACAAGAACAAGAACAAATGACATTTCGAGGGACGAGAAGGACGGAGGGCAAAGGGTGCCAAGGACCTAGGGGCACGAAAGCAGCGGTGGGAGCGCCACGACTTTTCCTTTTTCACTTTTTTTTTGTAGGGCACATGCACTCACTGGAGAGAGGCAGAGAACCAGAGAGAGGGAAAGCGAGAGCTCATGAGTATGACCCATTGCTGACTTTCATTTTATTTATTTAGCTTCTAGGAGATATTTTTTGCTATAGGGCATGTGCTCTCACCAGAGAGGCAGAGGCAGAGACAGTGAGAAATTCTCCCCCTGGGAAGATGGCCACACTGCTATCCCTTCCCTTCCATTCCCCCCCGCCCCCACACACACACGCACACGCAACACGCACCTGGTGTGAGTTTTAAGCTGCCCAGTCCAGAACTTAAACCACGGTCAACTACATGGGAGTCCAGCGACATAAACATTACGCCTTCGGCTGGTCCCGCTGACTCTGACTTTTGAATTTGTAGTAAGGAGATTTGTGTATGCGTGTATGCGTGTGTGTGTGTGTGTGTGTGTGTGTGTGACAACCTAACCCTGGAAGATAAGCATTTTACTCCCACTCAATGTATTTATACCGGGATGGAAAACCCAGGGCTTGTTCTTAAAGATAAGCGTTCTTTTACAGTAACGCAGTCCCCTCGCCAGACCAACTGCAGGGTACAAAGAGGACCTCAATTAGAATTTTCGAGAGGAAGGAGGAGAGCAAGACGCAAGATCAAAGGTCGATGGAGTGCAAGTCTCCTAGCAGGAGATACAGGAGATGAATGTCCTTCGGGTCGGGGCATCGGGAAAGCCATGATGCGTTTTTTGCGTAGAGAAACAGAAAACACCTCATGACCTTCCGACGACCTGATGACTCTGCTCAGGGGTTAGGGCAGTGGTAGGTCCCTGAGGCGCGAGGGACTGCACGGTTTCTTCTGCACCTTCTTACCTCTGCCACGCAGAGCGAAACACACCTGGATGCGTGGAGCGGGCGGACGTGGCTGCCCCCCTCCCCCCCACACACAGGCAGAGGGAAGCAGGGTTTGCTGAGTGCCTCAGAGGACTGCAGTGCTCCGGGGTGGCCAGGAACACGGATGATGGGCAGTGATATCTCGGGACTGCATGCACCGGGTCGCTAGTGAGCTGCCCTCGCTGGCCTGAGGCTCCTCACTAACAGTCGTGAGGTTCTGGAAGTTACCTTCCGCTCTCAGCAGATCTCTCTATGCATTCACCTCACAGCAGTTCGGGGAGCGCTGGGAAGACAGGGGTGGAGAGCAGCCAAGTGCTTATAGCTTCTGAAGTCGGCTGTAAAGGGCCAGTTCCGACGGCTGCCTGGCTTGGCTAGTGCAGACAGCCGCCCTGCGGCCACCCGCTTTTGAGCAGCCTGCAAACGTGGAGCAGCTTTTACGCTGCCACAGGGTAGTAATGAGGAGAGGAGAGCAGGACCAAGACCGGGACAGGGGCCGGACGTGGCCCGCACAGCCTCGGGGGTTTCCACCGGCCTTGGTGGAACGTTTGCTGGCCCTGGCCAGACGCAGAGGGCAGAGGGAGGAGCTTGAGCTTGCTGTGAGGAACTGCAGAGCTGCAGGTCCACCAGCTCGCTGTGAGGCCAGCCCCAGGCGGGCGTAGGCCTGGGGCACCCTGGATGTGCATGCATACACGTGCGCGTGCGTGACGCCCTCTGAGGGGCAGACAGTGAGGCTCCACGGGGATGGAGCGCTGAGCCAGGCTGGCAGGTGTCCCCTTCTTGGGGAGCTGCCATTGCTTACATAACAGGAATGGTGGCAGGACAAGGATCTAGATGACACCACCTCTGTGACATTTGTACAGAATTCAATGAGGACGTCAAACCAGCTTATGTTATGGACAAGGCCATAAAGACGAGAAAGATGGGGACTAGCAGATGGCATAGTGGTTATGCTGCTGGACCCCCATGTAGTTGACCACAGTTCGAGTCCTGGACGTGCCAGGCACGTGTGCGTGTATCGTATATTTTAATTAGCCATGATTAAAATCCTGTTGGTAATTTGCAAATGCACTGCGTGGGGAGAGGCAGGGTTTGCGTTGGAAATCTCTGTCCTTTCTGTTTAATTTGCTGTCGACCCACAGCTTTTTTTTTTTTTTTTTAAAAAAAAGTCTATTTTTTTTTTTCTGTTTAAGTTGCTGTCGTCCCACCCACTTTTTTTTTTTTTTTTTTTAAAAAGTCTATTAAGCAAAAAGATATATCCATGTTTGATTCAAACTTCCAGAAAATTCTATACATGATGAGACCACTGTGGCTAAAAAGCTCCCGTGACTTCCGGTCTGTGGTGCTTGAATTTACCGGTCTGCTCTAGGGGTCGTGCCTCACCCCGGAGGGATTATAAGCTGCTTTTCCTTTTACGGAACTAGCGAATTGATCTCAGTGGACATCTGCACTTACTGAACATTTCCTCAGGGAGCAAGAGGACGAGGCGGGGTGACAGGGAGGGTCCTTCAGGCTGGCCGCTCTCAGCATGCAGGCAGGACACGGCCTC
>NW_006159840.1:6228614-6232364 GCF_000334495.1 Tupaia belangeri chinensis | reverse complement strand
GTTCAGGTCAGAGATGCAGTCGGAGCTGGTGCCTCTCTGCAGCGTCAGAGAGCAGTGTGTGCTGGGGTGGGGCTGGAGCGGGAGGCCGGGCCTGTGAGAAGGCAGGCTTTGACCTGCGAGATGTGGGCACAGCCAGCCTGGGCACACTGCGTGCTGTGGACTTGCTGAGATAACTCACAAAACGTCCGCCTTCTTCCCTCCTCCCACCTCACTAGCCAACTTCCCTGCTGGACCATGTTAGGAAGTGGATGGCGCGTTGTCTGCAGTTGCAGGGGCCGAAGCCCGACTCCTGAATTTGCCCTGGGTTGACTCAGAACCTGGCATCTCGGGGTACAGGCTGTGGCTGGAGAGCACGTGGGGTCGGCACTTTCTCACCGCTCTCTGCAGAGTGCCAGCATCATCCGAGTTCTTCCCCGCATGCGTCCTGGGCATGCCTTCCAGGTCAGGGTGGAATCGTAATTGGCCTGAGAGCACCGTGGTCATGCTCATCCCGAAGGGAGCCACAGCCCAACGTGCCTGGGCTCTGGGGTAGGAATCTTCTGCTGGGGGCTGCTGGGAAAGGGCTTTCTCCAAGATAAAAGGAAGTATGGGGAACCTCTCTCTCCCTGAGTGTGGGTCCGAGCATGGTGCTGGGAAGGGAATTTCAGAAGAGCTGACCGGGAGCTCTGGCGTTACTGAGCTGCGGAGTTAGCCCTGGAACCACTCAACCCCAAGACATCTGAGAAGAAATACCTTTTATTAAGTTCTCTGCTGCCTAAGACTCAGAGTACCACCCCCTCCCCGACACAGAACATGGATCAGGGAAAGGATGCTTCAGAGATCCTGGAGGGCGGCGATGGGAGTGGGCAGCACGAGGTGGCAGGTTCCCTGCGGTTTGCTGTACTCGACCGGATGAACGGCCTACGCCCACAGCGCAAGTGAAACTCTAACTTGTGAGTAGGAGAGACAGAGAGCTTGGTCGTGGTTGAAGACCAAAATGAGCTTTGCTTGTTTCGTGTGTTATTTCACTCTTTCACCCCAAGCCATGCAGCACATGGCGACATAAATGAACGTTTAGCCCGGCAGAGCGGCCTGGACAGGCGGTATACCTCAGTTCCCCACTGTCAGCCCTGGGTGCTGTGTCATCATGTGAGCCGGAGCCAGCAGTCAGGCCCACCTTAAATCCCCGTTCCAGCCCGAGGACTTTCTGACCCAGTTACAGCAGACGGCAGAGGAGAACAGGTGGAGATCCAGCGCAGAACTAGGTTGTTGAAGGCATGTGACGCTGAGGGCCACGCTCCCTCTGCAGTACTAGCAGGCCCTGCAGGAACATGCTGGGATCGACAGATTGCAAATAGGAACCGGCATTAGTTCCTGCAACTGTCGACAATATTTTTAAAGAATATTTAGAGAGGGATCCTTATAGGTTTTAAAATGAGTGTTCCCACAGCAGTATCGACACAGCCGCTCTGTGCAAACGTCCTCACCCCTTATTGCCGACAGCTCCCTGGGGGTGCAGGGCAAGGCCTCTTGACTGAACTCCATGGCTGGAGCTAGTGGTCCTAGGAACGCCTTCATGTCAAACTTACTTTTCCTGGCAGGTGCCTAACATTTTAACTGCAGGGCTGTTTCGGACCTTGGACTGTCTGAGAAGTACAACTGAAACAGGAATTAAAAGCAATGGTCACTGAATTGCCAAAGTGGTTGTGCGTTGGAACGCTAGAGCTGAATCCTCCTGCGTAGTGTCACGAGAGGCAGGAGGACCAGCCCCGGGGTAGCTGGGATGCAGATGCCCGAGAAGGCTGGCCGTGGATTCAGATCTCAGGTCAGCTTGAAAACACGCTGAGCACGAGCACCTGCCCAGGGGCCTGAGGAGCCGGAGGGCTGGGACAGGGGATGGAGGCGTGATGAGACCCTGTCAGGGCCCCGCCGACCATCATGTGTACGCACACGCTCTATCAGGAAACAAGGAGGGAAGCCGCGGGATCCATGAAGAAGCCTTGAAGTATGCGCAGGGCTGAGACTTAGGTTGGTACCAATAATCTCAGCTTGTCCATAAGCAAAATCGGAGGACATCGGATCAGAAGGACAAACGGCATGCTGCTGTCCCTCACTCTGGTCTCACGTGCACCGCCCGAAGGCACTCACCGGTGGGGCCTCTGGCAGCTGGTCTGGGCACGGGAAGCAGAAAGTGAAGTCTGGTGCCACGATCCTCCTGTTCCACGGGGCAGGGGAGGAGCAGAGCCCGTCCCTCTGTCCTGTGGCATTTCTACTCAGTGCAGAGGAACCACCGCTGGGACGAGCCACAGCAGGTGCCTCTCTGCACACCTGTGACCTCTGACTGTCCCATTTCAGCCTTCTCGTGGAATACGGGGTCTGATTTGGGTCTTTGGCTTTCATTATATTTCTTGTCTTATTTTCAAATTATTTGGATCATCACAGTCTTTGAAAGTCTGCTGCTGCATTGTGGTGTTAATCTTTACAGCCTGAAAGAGGAGACCATGGCGAATCTCCTACCTGAGGGCGTCTGAGGGAAGCCGGGCTACAGGGGAAGCTGGGCTCGCACACGGGGGGCTGTGCACAGCAGCTCTGCAAACGCTCCCTTCTGCAGAGGGAAATCGGTCTCGGGCACACTCTAATTGTATGTCTCCAAGTCAGAGCTGCACGCTGATTGTTAAAAGCCCCCTTTGGGTTAATTATAAAGTGCTTAAATGATGCGTAATTATTCGGGCAGCAAAACAGGCATCAGGGCAGCGTTGCTGTGCCTTCCAGCCGCAGAATACATTCCGCCCTCCTAGCCGCACTCGCGCTCTGGAAACATCTTGTACCACACCTGTCGTTCAGACAGAGCAGTTGGGAGAGGGACCAGGAAGGAGCGTGGGATCAGAATGTTCTTTCTAATTCTAAATTTCAGGTCTGAACCGCACCTGAAAAGCCCCGCACTCCGGCAGCTCTCTCCCTAGCCCTGGGCCTGTGCCGACACCCGCACATGTGGTCTGAAATGCCAGGATGGCGCTGAGCTGGGCCTTCCCCCTTCCTGGAAGACTCCAGGTTAAGAGAAGGGAGGGCTGGCCTTGGGCAGTGCACACGTCCTACCAGCTCTCTCCAGAGCGGCCCCTTCCGCCTGGGTGGGCAGCCAGACCAGGGACACTCGCCACCCTCCTCCCCGCCCCCCGCCGGACGCCATCGCACGGCCGCTGCCTCTTTCTGCCGAGCCGTGGTGTCTTTGTTTTGATATCCGTTCTGCAGCTGGGAGAAATCTCCACAAGTGCCATGGGGGGCAACTTGGGTGGGTCCGCAAGCCCCGTGAAGACGGCAGATGCTCCGCCAGGCAGAACCCCGAGAGCACCGTAGGGAAACGTCCTCACAGCCCTTCACGCTGCCCTAGGTTCACTGACCCTGTCAGACTTGCAGGGAAACCACGCCATGTGGGCGCCCGGGAGGAAACGGCCATATGTATTCCAAGTTAGCTTAGCTCATTGGTGACGTCATAGGATCACTGTCTCCTAGGCGATGGGACGAGTTGCTATGGGAACTGCAGTGCTGCATGCTAACACAGCCGCAGAACGTTGACGGTTCGAAATGCGTCCTCTTCCTGCACTGCAGGCTGACGGGGTTTGTGCATGCAGGGAGAAGGTGTGTTGCTCAAACATCAGCATTTGCGTTTGTTAGTGTAAACTACTTCAAGATAAACATGTCATGACACTTAACATAATTAGAATATTGAAATTAGGAGAGAAACGTTACCACCTAGCTGTGCCCAAAGACGCT
>NW_006159840.1:6223464-6227407 GCF_000334495.1 Tupaia belangeri chinensis | reverse complement strand
CGCTCTTCCATCTGAAACTCGGCCAGCTGAAGTCAGAGCTGCCGTGAGGAAGATGGCACCTCTCTGGGTGCAGGGCCACGTCTCACGCACACTGAGCTCCGAGTGGGCCCGGGCCGCCCGTGAGCAGACCCTCCATCGGTTCTTTCGGCTTTCACTCCCCATCTCCCCGGGGTTCCTGGCTTCACTACAGTGATTGCCGAATCACCAGGCTCTTGTTTCAGGAAACTACCTGTCTAAGGCCATGACGCACGCACCTCCCTGGGTGCTCACGCACTTGTGCGTGCGGTATGCACACTCACGTGCGTGTGTGTATATGAAGCTGTTTCCTACAGTTACCACAGATACCGAGTCGCAGTACTGAGGAGGGGCTTTGAGGGCCTGTGAATATAAAACATGGCCTGCGTGTGCATCAGCTCGCTGACGTGGAGCCCGGAGCCATGGCTCCAGCACGTGGCCTCTCTGACACGCTCCCTCTGCAGGTGCCTCGCAGCTGCTCAGCAGCCAGGAGCCCTGGGCCATGCCCCAGCACCATGTCTGGGGCTTTTACCAACAGCAGAGTCATTGAGAGAGCAGAAAAATGCAAAACGTGATGCTAATAAGAGACCCCAGAGAGGACACTTGCTGACAGGCTGGCAGAGACAGGAAGGGGGGCCGAGCCCCGGAGAACCCGCCTGCTGTCTTCCCTGTGCGCGTCTGAGCCAGCAACGCGCCACGGCCAGGCCGATTGTGGGTTACTCATAAGTTCCTGTGAGTAGCGAGTTCCCAGAATCCATAGACAGGCTCGGCTGCCGTGTGCACGTGTGCGTGTGCGTATGCGTGTGTGTTCTGCTCACCCACCTGCATGCCATGGGCAGAGGTGAGCCCTCCTTCTCCCTGGGTGTTGCCATGGCAGCACCTAGAAGGGAGCGTGGGCCTGGTGGGCCTGCCGGGCTCCCCCTCCTCGCCTGACTGAGCTCAGCTTCTGAGGCCGATGCTCCCCGGTGGGTGACTCCCATTCCCCGGCGTGGAGGCTGGCCAGGGGCCCGCGGGCCATGCCTGGGACCTGCTGGGCTTGATCACCCCTGGGGGCCGGGACTAACTCAGGGAGGGCAAGCCTCGCGCTTTCTGATGGTTTACGCTTCCTTTCAGTGGGCCCCCGCCTCAGTGTGAACAGAGCTGAGAGGCTAGTCTGTTAGACAGAGGGAAATTGGGCTTCAGCTCTTCACCTGTAGAATGAGATAACTGGGCAGTTTCTATAGTTCTAATGTCCTTCGAATTTCTTTTCTTTATTAATTATGTAATTCTGAGAGACTTGGAGGGGGAGAAAATGATTTTTACAAAACGTTTTAGAAAGCTTGCTCTTCAGGAGTGTTCGGGAAACAGTGCAGTTGGTACATTTTATGTTCTTCACTAAAAACTAGACCAGTTTTGATTTAAAGTTCATTTCAGAGGAGTTTGGTTACTTGCTCTGCTGTCTCGAGCCTTGGAGAGCTAGCTGTAAGAATACACAGCATCACAAGCCTTTCCATTCCTTGGCACGCCTGGCCCAGAGCGGCTGTGTCTGTCCTGCTCTCTCCTTGGGGAAGCACGGCTCGTTGGCTGCCACCTCGGGCATGTGCCGTGCACGGGGCCTGCTCGGTGCCAGGCGCCAGGATCATGCATGCCCTGCGGCCCCTGCAGGGACGCGGACACCGAGGCTCCGAAGAGCGGGACAGAGCTGAGCGGCAGTTCCAGCCCACCTCGCCTGGCTGTAAGAGCAGCAGTCTTTCTCTTTGCTGTTGCAGAACGTGGTACTCTCAGTACGTCCCGCTTTGTTTATATAAATGGGAAAGTTGTTTTCAATTAAAAAATGATTTTATTTTACTTATTACATGAGAGAAAGAGGTAGAGGGCGGAGCGAGAGAGAGCGAGAGGCATCCTCAACAGACTCTTCACACCTGCCTCCACCCCAACCCCAGCCCAGCCGGCTTGGCCACAGGCAGCACACACGCTGCAGGTACAGAGACTTGTGCACGCAAGCCCAGGCCTTCCCACGCGGTCCAGGGCGCAGCAGGCTGCGTTGCTACTGCAACGTGGCTGCTGGTCCTTCTTTGTCATTTTAAGCTCCAGCATGAGCTCCAGTTAGAGGATTTTCTAGTGCGTTAATGTTGAGGTGGGAATGAAGACATTGGGGAAATACATTTCTCTTACTAGGAATTAAAGCTTCATCCCCTTTGGAAAACCAAATTAGACTTAAAAAACAAAGAAACAAACAAACAAACACTTGCTTTTACTCCCCCCCCCATGTTATTAAAAGAAACCTTCAAATCTCGTTTCGTCCTGGCAGTGCCGCTGTAAACTGGTACACACGCTATATACATGTTTATCGGTTGCCTTGTGATCTCCCAACGCAAGTGCTGTACTTGGCAACTTTGTCAGCAGCTTATTTAGATGCAGCTTTGCCTATCTGATGAGCAATCAGAACACTCCCATCTGTGCGCCGGGGGGAGAGTGAGAAGAGAAACCCCGTCCCTGCTGTGAGGCTGTGGGCACTATTTCTGGACCTGCCCAGTTTTCTGGCCCTGCTGTCTCCCTTCCCACCAGCTTGCTAACCCTCTCCAGCCGGGTCTCAGCACCCCAGAGTCCCTCCCCAGGCAGGATTACGCAATCTGGCATGGTATCACTGTTCCACTTTACTGAGACCCACCGATTCATGCCAGGCCGTGTTCTAGGCCCTGAGAAGCAGCAGAGGGAGACAGAAGCCACCTCTGCCCGGACCCTCTGTGCTAGTGGGGAAAAGACAAAATAAAGAAGGCAAACATTCTAAAACATGTCGGCAAGCCTGGGGGAAGCTGTAGACGCCGGGGTGGGGTGCTGTGGAGACGGGGAAGAAGCAAGGGCACTGAGGGTACGGCGGGGCTCAGTAGGATGGGCAGGACCCAGGGTCGCAGGCTGAGCCCAGGGCCAGGGCACACAGCCGGGAAGGGTGGCCCAAGGGCCGTGGCGGTGGCTCTGAGTAAAGCAGGCCACCCGAAGGGGACAGTGCACACCTCAGGATGCCGACTGGAAGGTCAGAGGAGCTGTCTGTGAGCTCCGTGGGCAGCCCGCCCTCGGGAGAAGGGACCCGTGCCTGGGACTTTTCCTGGAACTCGTGCAGGGCTGTTATGCTCCTGAACCTCCTGCAATGCCTTTCCGTGTCGCTCACACCCCTCTGTCACGTGCTCAGAGTAACCTGCACCTGACACGGTCACACCCTGAACCAGGAAACTGCTTTCTGCTCTGTCGCTGTCTGCTCTACGCTCTGGTGTCCAGGTCCAGTGGCAGTGGCCGGCTTGGTGGGCAGCACGGACATCCGCTAGGACGCTGCAGTGTCACCCTCCACCCCTCCCACTGTCAGCTGCAGAGACCTCAAGGCCCTCACATGGCCGTGGTCCTCACACGGCTGTGGTCCTCAGACGCTGTGGCCCTCGGACGGCCAGGGCTATGCGCTGACAGCTGCTCTCCGTCTGAGCTGGTCTCGGCTCCCCCTGTGTTGTCGCCCTTGTCTCTCACACTGTGACTGACGCTGGGCTGTCGGGTGGAGAGGAGCTCCCTCCAGCACCAGCTGCTCCTACAGTCACTAGGCCCAGGGCCACCATGCCTGGGGACACCCCAGGTGACAGGGCTCCCTACATGACCCCAGGATTTTGAACCTGTAATGAATGGTCTCCCACTGAGTCTGAGCCAGAAGACTGAGTCCAGGGACCAGCAGTTGGCGTAATGGCTATGTCACTGAACTCCCATGTAGTGGACCACGGTTCAAGTCCTAGACCTGGTGGATTAAACTCACACCAGGCGTGTGTGCAGGCATGCCCTAAGATCCTGAGAGGAGAATGAAGGAGAAGGGATTGTGGTGTGGCCATCCTCCCTGGGGGTTGATTTCTCACTTTCTGTCTCTCTGTCTCTCTGGCAAGAGCGTGCACCATATAGCAAAAACCTCTCCGGA
>NW_006159840.1:6205335-6223305 GCF_000334495.1 Tupaia belangeri chinensis | reverse complement strand
AAAAAAAAACCCCCCCCGAAAAAAAAAAAAAAAAAAAAAGACTGAGTCCAATGGGCTGCCCCTCACCGAGAGCCTGCAGAAGCTCCCAGCACCAGACCATGCAGTGGTGGCTGGGCCCCAAAAAGAGCTCCGCCCCCACAGCCCTGCATGGAACGGAAGGGCTCCCCTTCCACCGGCAGTTCCAGTTCGGCAACCCAGGGGCCGAGGTTTCTCTGCTCTCCTGTACGACTTTGGTAAAATCACTTTCTTCTCCGTGGTAGCTTCTTTGTTTGTAAAGTGAGAGGAGGGGCTCAGTCCTGGCCCTGGGACTTCCTCCGGTCCACGGCAGGCGGAGCACTGGCGAGTACCTTCGGATCTCCCAACAACCCCTTGCTGGGCTGAAATAAATTCCCCAAATAGTTTAAGAAATCTCGGAAAGAATAAAAAACTTTTGTATAGTAGATACCATGAAAATGATTCATCTTTTGTTTGATGCTTTCAAAGAATGCATGTCCGGCTTTATTCTAAGATCGTGCAGAGGAGTCTTAGAGTGAGACTTGTGAAGGAGCCGCACACAGCTGCCGCTCGGGTCTTTGGAACCTGCAAGTTCACAAGCATCTCCTCTGGGAGTTACTCGCTGCGTGCTGCGTGAGCAGAAGAAACGAGTGGCCCTGCGGATTGCTGAACGCGAGGCTTCTGTGTTTCCCTGGGGCGTGGGGGGAGGCAGGTGGTCTGTGGAGCATGGCCGGGGCCCTCCTGGCTCTTCTGATTCTGTTGCGATAAAACCTTTACCCGCCAGATTTCTCATGATTGCAAGACCTAGTAGAACTCTCCATTTGACCTCGCTGCAGGTCAGCTCGGGGCTAGTTCTAGACTGGCCCCCTGCCAGGAGGCAGCATGTCCTGCCCTGTGGCCCTGTCAGCAGCCGGTCTGCACCTGCACCCCCGCGGCCCTTCCCTGCCCACTGCACATGCACCACACCTCCAGGCCGAGATGGACCCGGGTCGTCTGCCTCTCCGAACAGGTCTGCACCGGCTTTCCTCTGCTTCCCTTGTCATTCCACAGCCGGGGCCACGGCTCTGCTCAGACCTCTGGTGTTTTCAGATTGCTCTGGAAAGAGACCCAGGCTTCTCGGTGCAGCCGGCAAGGCCCTGCAAAGTTCCTCCCTAAGGTCTGTGGCCGGGCTGACCCGTGTTCTCGCACGGAGGCTCGGTCCGGGTTCTTGTTCTGGGTTCTCGAACCCAGGATCCTCTGCCCGACTCTGCCCACTGCACTTAGGTGGCCCAGCCCTGCCAAGCCAGAGGCAGCGGCGAGCTGGCAGGGCTGTGCACGTGACCTCGAAGTCATCTAGAGCTGTGTCTTCAAACCCCAGTGGCTGGGCGTGGAATGAACTGCGTGGGTCCCAGCCCGGAATGCACGATGAAGCAGAATGGGAAATGTTTCAGGAGGCGGTAGGCAGAGACCGTCTGGGAAGGGGTGCCAGGTGAGTGGGGGGAAGAGGGATCTAGGAGCAGGGCAGATGGGAGAGGGCGGTGGACAGAGCGGGGATCCCTAGTCAAGTCTAGGGGCAGGCGGGAAGGTGGCTTTACACCCACAAGGCAAACAGGCGCCCCTCCTTTACTGCAGGCGAGGGCAGGAGGGGCTTTGGACAGGTCGCAGGAACTGCGCATTGTGGAAAACCACGCAGGGATCTGCACTTTTCCTGTCCCATCTCTGAAGCCCTCTTGGACTGCTCACACAAGGACCCGATTTTCCCCAGGGAGCAGAGCTCCAGGCCAGAGGCTGCTCCAGAAAGCCCTGCTCACACCCTGCAGGACGAGGCGTGCGCTCGTTAAAGATAAAGTCAATGGCAGTCTCTTCTGAGTCGCAGGCACCCGCAGTATGGCCTGTATAAGCAGATCTGCGTCCAGAGCTAGGCAGGGCCATTGCTGGTTTGTTTTGGAAACTTGGAGACGTCCGTGTGCTTCGCTGGCTGCATGTCAACTCCTGCCAGACCAGCCCCACGTGCACTGGGTTTAGGTACTGCCACATTCACAGGTGCTCAATGGTCACCTTGGCTCCTTTAAGACTTTTTTTTTTCCATTTAGAATATATTATATACTTAATGCAGAACACTGAAGAAAAGCACAAGAATTTAAAAAACACCCTGTGAATGGTTATTTAAAACATACCAGTACATACATGTTTTATCTTTCAATGCATTTGTGTGTACACATATGTTTTACACTTTTACAAGCATAACCTTGTCACTGACAACGAATAAAAAGTGTGAATAAGATTAACAGGTATAAACAAGATTCTTAAAGAGAGATTAATGTATATAAAAGGCCAAAATCGTTAAAGATTGCATTGCTTTTAGTCATGTACATGTAAAATTAGATTAGGGATAATGGTATAATTTTTTCTTCTAATTCAAACAACCTCTACAGTACTCTAAAATTTAATTATTTTTACAATATTCTCAAATTTCTTCTTTTCAATCTTTCTCTCTTTCTTTCCTTCTTTCTTTCTTTCCTTCTTTATTTTTAAGTGCCAGAGGGTGTTTACACGTGCCAGAGAGAGAGAAAGGGGAAGAAAGCGCCCCGTGGTGAGGCTCTAGGACACG
Organism: Tupaia belangeri chinensis; assembly: GCF_000334495.1. Taxonomy (NCBI): domain Eukaryota; kingdom Metazoa; phylum Chordata; class Mammalia; order Scandentia; family Tupaiidae; genus Tupaia; species Tupaia belangeri. The sequence continues at coordinate 6,220,721 of NW_006159840.1, read as the reverse complement.
CTGCTCACTGGGGGGCCCACTCCTCCGTCTCCTTTCCTTCGGGATGTTGGCACACATGTATACACACAGCGTGCTTTCTCAGGCCTCTGGAGCCAAGATCCGAATCACATCAGCCATGTGGGACCCAGCTCCCTTGACTGCTAAGCTATGGGGCTGACCCTCTTTTCACTATTTTAAAAGACCTTTCTCAATTGGTGGAAAGTAATAAGGTTTTAGTGCAAAAGCATTATTACTGTTGTAAAGTAAAATGATTCACTTTATGGCCCAGCCACAGAGGTGCAGGCAGGAAGGTACTGTTGCACAGTGCTGGAGCTCCAGGAGATGGCCGGGTTCAAGTCCTGGGTAAACTCGATGCTGGGCTTCTCTGGTGCACCTGTATCCTGGTCGGCTGGGAGACTGGGGCTGGGGCTGGAGACTGGGGCTGGGGCTGGAGACTGGGGCTGGGGAGATCCTGACATGGTAAGAGCTTACTGAGGCCATCTCTCACTCTGTCTTTCTCTCTTTTAATAAATAAACAAATAAAATAAACATTAAAGGAAAAATAAATCACTTAACATGGTCGGAGGCTCTGGCGACGCATAGACACTCTTCAGAGACACCTGCACCAGGGCAGTGTGGGCACGGGGGGCGGTGCTTCCTCACACACAGTGAACAACATATTCCATCACAAAGAAGTTCTAACAGGAATGATAAATAACATCGTGAAATATCTATATTCAAGAATGATAAGATAATTTAGAGACATATGACACAGCTAAGACAATAAAGAGAAGCCCAGGCCTATCAGCCAATTGGCATACATGAGTTTCTGGTAGACAATTGCACTGACAAATCTATGTGACAGATTTCATGCTGATGAAAAATAGAAGGCAGATCCAGTATGGCTCAGCTCAGAGTAGCTTCTTTCTGGGGAAGAGGCCACAGTTACACACACACACCAGCAAGCAGCGAGCGAAGAGAGCAACCAGAGGAACGCTCGTGGGAACCGAGAGCACCTGTGAGCAGCAGGGGACGGCCCCGGCTCACCCGCCACTGGTTCAGGACGTGGTGCCCGGCCAAGTACCTGAAAGGGAGTCCCCTGAATCGGGGACCACGTGGGGATCACAAAAAGGGAAAAATACCAAGTGACACTTACTTTTAAAAATCAAGTGGTTACATCCGATTCTAAAAGATTAGATATTACTTTCAATTACGGGTAAGTTGAAGTTCTTTGTACTCTTAGCCAGTGACCTACTTTCATCATTTATGCAAAAGTAGAATGTGTCACAGAGACGTCCTCATCTTCCCCAGCTCGCGGCCGGCATGCCCACGGAGGCTCTGTGCCCCTCCTGGGGGGCAGGTGAGCTGTCTGCCCCATCCCAGATCAGCCCTGCCCCTCAGAAGGACCCTCTCTCTTCTCAGGAGTCTCTTCTCAGGACTTCGGAGGTCACCCTGCTTTTTACCACACCATCAGCTGTTCCCTCCAGACGCGACCGTTCCTTCAGCATTGAAAAATGCTCTCCTACTGGGACCAGCAGTTAGCGTAATGGCTATGTCACTGGACCCCCACGTAGTCGACCGCGGTTCGCGTCCCGGACCTAGTTCCTTAAACTCACGCCGGGCGCGTGTGCATGCGTGCCCAAGATCCCGAGAGGAGAATGGAGGAGGCGTGGCCATCCCCCCTGGGGGGTGATTTCTCGCTTTCTGTCTCTCTGTCTCTCTCTGTCTGTCTGGTGAGTGCACACACCCTATAGCAAAAACCTCTCCAAAAAAATAAATAAATAAATAAAAAGCTCTCCTACCTTCCATCTGTACTAAAGGACCCTCCTCCGTGCGCAGTCCCTCCGGCTACTGCCCTGCCTCCGGCTCCCACTGACAGCAAAGGCGGCCACACCGCCTCGGCCGCGGGCCCTCCTTAGCCGCCATCCTTACAAGCTCCGTCCATCGCGCTGTCTTTGTGAAGGTCACCGCGACCTCCTTCCGAATGCAGTGTCTGTCTCTGTCCGCTCCTCGGCTGCTCAGGGGCAGTCAATATCGTTGGTGGCTCCGGCCCCTAAAGCGCAGTCTTCTCTTAGCTCTGGCGACGTCTCACGGGTCTGTCCGCCCTGGTCAGCGCTCACCGCTCACGAATGGTGGAGTGCCCGGCTTCTCCTTCATGCTTCTACACTTTCTTCCCAGATGACCTCATCCAAGATAACGGTCTTACGTCTCACCTGAGTGGGGATAATTCCAAACATTCGCCGCCACCATTCGTCTTGTCAGTGCCTAGCAGCCGATTATGACAGCAGTTTCCTGGGCCTCTCCACACGGGTATCTTGTTGAAGCCACAAACTTCGGGTGTCTGAAAGCGCCGCTGGCCCTCTTCCACTGTCCCTGCTCCCTCCTGAAGTCTGGTACCGCTCACAAATGGCACCAACGCCCAACTGAACCTCGAGCCGTCGTCTTCATCTGCTTCTCTGCCCATCGCACAGACGTTAAAGGCGCCCGCTCGTGTGCAGAGTGAGTCCAAGGCCATCCCCTTCTCCCCACCTCCACCCCCGCAGGCTAGTCCAGCTCCCACCCGCCGTAGCCCTCCTCCTTGGCCGCTGCGTTGTAGTCAGAGCGGTCAGAGGGAATGTTTAAAAGGCGAAGCCTACGAAGTTCCTTCACCAGTATTCTCCAGTGGGCTCCCGCTGCACGAGAATACAAATCCGCAACCTCGATTTTCCTCAGGAAGGAAAGCATGCGACTTGGCAGCTTGCCCAGTTCGATGGTGTAGAGTAGCAGTAATGCTTGCTGCTGTAACAAAACAGCCATAAACAAAAGGCTCAAACTCAACAGAAGCTATTTCCCGTCCATTCAACTGCACAAAACGTAGGTTCCTGGTATGGGCAGCTTTCCTGATTCAAAAACTTAGGGCTTGGGTCCCTTCCTCTGCAGTGTCACAACCCCAGGGACACATCGTCTTCATCCAGACAGCGAGGCACAGGAGCAGAGGAGACGGCTGCTCTTGAGCCTTGCTGTAGAAGTGACGGGGGCTTCAAGGTCCATGGCATCGTCCAGGACTAGCCATTGTCCATGTCCTGATAGAAGGGGGACTGGCAGGGTCATCCGCGGTGGACAGCCACTTCCTGGAGCTCCTTCACGGAGGGGAACTTGCCTCTCAGCGGTCAGCCAGTCAGCTCTGCCTCCGCGATCGTTCTCGGACATCATGCTGAAGACGGTCGCGTGGTGAAGGAGCATTATGAGGGCGCTCACTGGTACCAAGCAAGGCGGAGGGAGGGGAGTACTTCAGGCCGCACCGTGCACGCCTCCCATGCCGGAAGTGCCAGTCCGTCTGGATGCAAGTTCATCGACCAATGGTCTGCGACCTTGAATGCAGAAACAGATCAAGGAAAAACACACTTTCCTCAGAATCTGAGCAATTTATTTATTTTTCACTTTATTTTATTTTATTTTATTTTATTTTTTCCCAAACCAAACTATATCCAGCTTTTTTTTTAAAGAAAAAATAATTATTTAATTTTATTTATTTACTTTTTTTTTTTTGAGAGGTTTTTGCTATAGGGCATGTGTGCTCACCAGAAAGACAGAGAGACAGAAAGCGAGAAATCCCCCCAGGGCGATGGCCATGCCACAATCCCTTCTCCTTCATTCTCCATTCGGGATCTTGGGCACACACACACGTGCCCGGTGTGAGTTTAAGCCACCAGGTCTGGGATTCGAACTGTGGCTGACTACATGGGAGTCCAGCGATATAGCTATTACCCCAACTGCTGGTCTCAACGTATTAACTTATTTTTCAATTTGACCAGAGAGGAGGAGGAGGAGAGAGAGAGAAAGAGAGAGAGAGAAAGAGAGAGAGAGAGAGAGAGAAAGCAAACTGCCAGGTCCGGGACTTGAACTGCAGTTGTGCAGTTGACCCTGTGGGAGTCCAGTGCCCCTAACCCCCTTGCCACCTGCCAGCCCCTGTCTCCAACTTTACTGAAGGTACTTTTCATGAATAATCATGGTATTTCAGACAGGACATGGGCAGGCAATCATTAACAGTGAACAACAACTTTCTCTTTTTTTTTTTTTTTAACTTTTTAAAAATACCTTTCGCCTATTTTTGCATACCAGAAATTCAACCACTAAAGCACAGACTCAAATCACGACATGTGTTGTGGCTCTCTGAGGATGAGGGCAGGAGCCAGGACGTGAATGGGAGCAGGCTCAGCTCTTGGAGAAGGAGAACCGTCTGGACCTGCTCCCGGAGAGCGAGGCTGGTGGCTCAGTGTGAGGCGGGCAGAGGAGTCACAGGGGCACTGCCCGTGCGCTCCCACTCAGCAAGGCACCCTGCTCTGTCAGGACTGTGCACGTGACAGCAACCTGAGCCTCAGGTCTGCCAGGAGTGAAGAGATGGCCAGGGCTGCTCCCAGCGCTGAGCGGTGTCCCGGGGGGCTCAGGGTAGTGCCCGCTGTGCCCGTACACAGCAGGACCGAGCTGCGTGTGTCGAGACTGAGCCGAAATCAACTGAGGTTCAAAGTTTGCTTCTTGGATCAGTTGTTGAATTTGGCCTTGAGAATGGAGTCTGAGGAGGGGGAACTAAACTTTGTCACTGATTTGTCCTGCCACCTCTTGCCATTACCAATGAAAACCCACAGGTTTGAAAGGAAGCTCTTCAGTGTCTGTCTCTCATCCTTTCCAGCTAGGTGTATGTACATATGAGAGACAGCGAGAGACAGAGAGAGGCAGAGAGGCAAAAGAGGGAGAGATGACCCATCCCACTGGCCAGACGTCTTCTGGTTCCATGCTCCAACTGGACAGGCCCCACGAGTCTCTGGGGCAGAGCTCCCTGTCGCTCATCTTCCCTTACAAGGCGTGGGGCAGGAGGGCCCACCTGCTGCCACCAAGGTGGCTGGGGTCCCAGCCAGTGCGCGGTGCTCGGCATGACTTAGAGATTGTCCCCACCAATCACTTTTCCAAACCAATTACCAAAAGGGTCAATGAAAAATGAGTGTAAGAGGAGATTCAAAACGTAAAAGGGAAACGTCGGGTTGCTCGGCAACTCAGCTCTGTAAGCAGAGGAGCTGCTATTTTTACCCCGAGAAGGTGGCTGTGGTTGATGGTGCAGCAGTCTCCCAGGAGGGCAGATGCTGCTTAGCGGGGGAAGGACCTCCCGAAGTCCCAGGGATGGGCTCTGTGACACCACGCCTCTGTGACCGGCAGACACACACCTCTCCAGGCCACCAGGTGCCGTGGCTCCTATACCGTCCTCCAGGTCTCAGTGGGAAAGCGACACCTGTGAGCTTTCAGTGAGCCCTTCAGAGGACCGTGTGCTTTTCCTGCACAGCACTCGTCAGCATGTTAACCGCGAGTGTGTTTCTGTGACTTACGGAATCTCTCCCTACTCCCGGACTGCGAGCTTGCTGAGGGCGGGAGCAGCAGTGGTTGTGCCCCGGCGCCCACGACGCCAGCTGCTCCAGTCTGTCCCTACCCCCGGACTGCAAGCTTGCCAAGGGCGGGAGCAGCAGTGGCTGTGCCCCGGCACCCACGACGCCAGCTGTGTCAGTCTCTCCCTACCCCCGGACTGCGAGCTTGCTGAGGGCAGGAGCAGCAGTGGCTGTGCCCCGGTGCCCACGACGCCAGCTGTGTCAGTCTCTCCCTACCCCCGGACTGCGAGCTTGCTGAGGGCAGGAGCAGCAGTGGCTGTGCCCCGGTGCCCACGACGCCAGCTGTGTCAGTCTCTCCCTACCCCCGGACTGCGAGCTTGCTGAGGGCAGGAGCAGCAGTGGCTGTGCCCCGGTGCCCACGACGCCAGCTGTGTCAGTCTCTCCCTACCCCCGGACTGCGAGCTTGCTGAGGGCAGGAGCAGCAGTGGCTGTGCCCCGGTGCCCACGACGCCAGCTGTGTCAGTCTCTCCCTACCCCCGGACTGCGAGCTTGCTGAGGGCAGGAGCAGCAGTGGCTGTGCCCCGGTGCCCACGACGCCAGCTGTGTCAGTCTCTCCCTACCCCCGGACTGCAAGCTTGCCGAGGGTGGGAGCAGCAGTGGTTGTGCCCCGGCGCCCACGGCGCCAGCTGCTCCAGTCTGGCTTTCAGTCAGTACTCACAGAATGAATGATGAATAGAGGGAGATTGTGATTGAGTAGCAGTGTATTAGATTTGATCATAATTAAATGTCAACTAGGCAAAATGTGGGAAAGAGCATCGTGACCCAGTGGCTGTCTCTGAGTTGCTAATGGAAGTACCCTCTGGTAATAAGACACTTGAGAGTCTGGAAATGACTGACACTCACACGCTTGGAAGGAAAGTCTCCAAGTTCTGCCTCCCATTCTTCCCAACTAGGTGTATTGCACACGGGAGAGAGGGAGACAGAAGAGCAAAGGCGAGGGACAGAGAGGACTCGCGCCCATGGTCAGATGTCTTCAGCTTCGTGTCATGTAACTGGGAAGACCTCCCGGGTCCCTGTCCCCCAAATGAATTAACACCCTTGCATCAGTGCCATGAAGTCACTGACTGTGGTTCAGGGGTATTGGGGCTAAATGCACAGACCAGCCAAGTCTCATCTGTGTGGAGCTCACGTGGCAGCTGTGGGGAGAGAACGCCCACAAAGGCAGCAACACGCTGCGGAGGCACCCCGCACCGCCCAGAGGCAGCGGAAGACCCAGGGCAGGGTGGGGTGACCTGCTGTACTGAGTCTTTTGATCAAATAGCTTTGGAGAAGAGACCCACACAAGCAAGGGAGTGACACACGTAGACATCTGTGGGAAGCATCTTCTGGAGACAAAACGGTCCTGAGGCTGGACGGCAGCACCTGGCCAAGTGGAGCCAGGGAGAGGCAGGTGGCCAGTGGTAGGACCTGGAGGCCACAGAGCATGCCACTTGTGGTGGAGGGCAGAGCCACACAGGGGAGGTGGGGGCAGACGGGTGCTTGGCGATGGTGCGGGAGGAGCTAGCGCCGGCTGGTCCAGGACTAATGAGGGGTGGTGGAGGGCAGCTCTGATGCCTTGACCAAGAGCCCATGTATCCACTCCTGGGGGGCCGGGAGGTGAGAGGGGAGGCTGAGGCTTTTATCCTGAGCAACAGGAAGGGCAGAGTAGTGTGTGTGGGAACGGGGACGAAGACGCTGGAAGCTACCAGGAGGTGACCAGGGGTATAGCAGAAGGACAGCGTCCTGCACCTCGGATATCACGGGGTCTCAGCGAGGGGAGAACACACACACACGTCATTAGCTGCCCACAGGCGTGGCAGGACGCGCAGGTCCGTGGCGGGTTACTCTTAGACGCACTCGCTCCTCTGCAGGTCTCTGTACTGCGTCCCTGGGAGGCATGGGGACGTGGCAGCAGGGAAGCATACACAGGGCGACGGGATTAGGAGACATGGGCAGTGTGGGATGCAGTGAAGAGTGGCCGGTGGGGCAAGTGAAAGCCCAGAGTTGGGGACTGCCATCCTCAGTGTCTGCCATCAGGCCCGAGCTGCCATCGCACAGCTCCCGTCCGCCCTCCTGCTGCCGCGTCCACCCCAGGGCCCCACAGCGCATGCGCAGCTCCGTGCTCCCTGCTCCGGCCCACCCTCGGGGGCAGCCACCCACTCTCCTGCTCGCTCGTTCTCTTTGTCTGGCTCCTTATCTCGCTCACCCCTAAACATGGTTGCCCCAACCATGCACCAACTCCACCCTCGGATTGGATTTTCCTCTCTGTTGAGGCTTTAAACACATGAGCTCTCCCCACTGTAGTCTCCTCCTGGAGCTCTTCTCTAACACCCTTCCAAACCCAGCTCAGAAGCCTGGCCGACCTCGCCCGCGGAGGGCTCAGCGCGTTCACACCTGGAGACCCGTCTTCCTTCTGGGCAAGTTGTTGGCTCTTGGACACCAGGGAGCTCATTCTGCTTTTCTGTGTTCCCTTGGGTTCTGGAACCATGACAACTGCCCCGTTCTTGTCCACTGGATGGTTAAACGCCTGGAGAGAGCTGCTCCGCCTCCTGCTCGTCCCCCATGCGAACATGTGCATCTTTCTCAGGGTCGACGATCCGACGGAGGAAGCACCACGTGCACAGCGTCACGCTGGGTGTCTCGGCTGCCGAACGTCAGGGGTCTGCTCTCGAGTGGCTGGCAGTTTTGCAGGGACAGGGTGGCCCTGTGTTAGCCAGGGTGAGGCCAAACCGCCAAAGCCGAGAACAACGAGGGCAGGGCTGGGCCGAGGTGGTCACTCGGGACCCAGGCTTTTCCCAGCCTGTCCTCTGCGTTGCCTCGGGGGGGGACTGCTCGTCTCTGACATCGCCCCCAGGTCTCTCTCAGATCACACCGCCACAGTCAGCTGGTGGGAACCAGGAGGAGACGGTGGGGCACCTGGGTCCAGGCATGGCACACACCGCGTTGGCTCATGTCTCATGGCAGAAACCCAGCTTACTGACGGCGAGGCCAGGAACCGTAGCCTGGCTGTGTGGGCAGGAAGCAGGGGCGATGGTTTTGGTGGGCAATTAGTAATCATGACGCTGACAGAAGCAAATCAAAACCGGAAGGAAAAGGCCAAGTATGTAAGATTAGCATAGGCAAGATGCTATGGACCAGGGGAAACAAACTATCTGTAATTTCACAGAAGTGCGCTTGAGCAAGGATGAGAGGACTCAAAGCTATGGAGGTTGGGGAGCTGAGAGACCGTGGACTCTGGCCAGAGGGAGCTGCACACAGGACGTGGACAGGGGAGCAGGCGAGCGCAGCCGTGTGGAGTGGGGATTCTGTGAAGAGGGGCATGTTCTTTTCCTTGGGCCGCGGTAGTAAGCTCTGCAAACCAAGCGACTCAGACTGCAGAGACGTATTCCTGCAGCGTGGAGGCCGGAGGCCACCTCCAGGTGCTGGCACGGTGTGCCACGGCACAGCCTCCAGGGAGGAGCCTTCCCCTCTAGTTTCTGGTGGCTGTAGGGATCCCTGCCTTCTCGGCCTCTGTGTCCCTCTGTCTGGGTGTCTCTCTTCACACGATTGTCCTCCCTCCACGTCTTGGTGTTCTCCATTTGTAAAGACATCGGTTATACTGGTCCTGCCGGCCTGGCACCCACCCTAACGGAGAATGACTTCCTCTTCACGGGACGACACCTAAAGACCCCATGTCCCAATAAAGCCACCTTCACTAGTACTGGGGGTTAGAGGCTCAGTGTGTTCCAGGAGGGTGCAATTTAACACAGATCTGGGCAGTGGAAGTGAGGCAGGAAGGACTGTTTAGAGGCTCTGAAAAACAGGCTGTGTTCCAGAAAGCTGGCCTGCTCAGTCCCCTTGGCCAGCAGCTCTGAGTTATGGCTACTCCTCAGAACAATCTGGAAATCCTTGCAGACACCTAGACCCATGCCACGCCTATGGAACAGGTTGTCCCAGGATGTAAACATGTTAGCGCTCCTGGGGTTCTTGGTGTCTAGTGCTGAGCCCACTGCTCTGACTAGTGAGGACCTGCGAGGGGTCTCCCCCTCCGTGACGTTGGTTTTAGAGCACCTTGCCATCTTGAACAGCCATATTCAAGTGCTTCTAGCATCCCCACCCTAAAATGTGGCCCTCTGGATGGAACGCAGTCCCGAGATACTGTGGCCAGCCCTGCGCGCAGTGGGACGTCACCTTGCTGCTTGTCCTGCTCTAGGCCGTGCTCGGAGACAGGCCCTCCATGCTGGCAGGCAGGCTGTTGGTCCCTGTCGAGACCGACGCCTGTTCAAATCCCGGTAGGGCCTTTCTCACACGAATGCCGCGAGCCCAGTTTCCTACCCAGCACGGTACAATTGACCTTTTTGGAACCTAAACGCAGGCCTTGACATACATCTCTGTTTAATTTCATCTTGTGGTTTTCATCAAGCACTTGAGCCTATTGAGACGGTCTGCAGTTTAAGCCTGTCACTTATCATGCTAGCCCTGTCTCGTACATTTCCTGGCTTCACCCAAGTTGCCGAGAAAGCATGTTAAACACGTCACAGAGAGACATGTGCGATTGCTCCAGAGACTGCCCTCCGCCGGCAGGTGCTCTCTGGAATGCCGGCCCTAAACCGGCTGTCACAGCGAGCCAGCTCTCCTCCGGCCACAGCTTACTCTGAGGATTCTTTGAAACTGGAGTCATCAGAAAGTGCTCCAGTGCATCGCGGTCCTGGAAGCGCAGGGCGGGACGGCGGAAGAGGGGCAGGCAAGGTGGACTCGGCCAGGAATACGTCCACTGGCTTGCACCAAGAACGTCGAGCCACAAGTGGAGAATTTCCGTTGTCAGTTCCGAGCTGGGAGCCTACAGTGAGTCAGCCAAGCACCGAGTAACTGTTACGAGGCACGGACGCAAGGGCCAGCAGAGCGGGATTTTGCAGTTGGAGACGAGAGTGCAGTCTGGATGCTGCTGCACTTCCAACCCTATTCCAGTCCTGCTAAATTCCTGGAGTGTTCAGTTCCACTCAGAAGCCTGTGCTGAACCCCTGATAAGCAGTTAGTGCGGTACTGGTGCTCTGCACCCTATTACTGTGTGGATGAATGGGGAAAGGAAAGGCATGAGGAGCCTGCTGGGGCAGCTAGAGCTCTAACTGCCAATCTGTGAGGTGAGCAATGCGTGCTTCTGAAACAGATCTGGGGTAAAGGCAAGTGGCGCAGTTTACTGACTGCGCGGTCTGCACCGGGTTGGTTAATTTCTCTCCACCTCACTCTAGCCATCAGCTGAATGATGACAATAACAGAAGCATCACTTACAAGACCATAGCAATGAAATGAGCTGTGTGGGGAGAGTTCAGCTTTGCAGAGTGCCCAGCAACCTTTCGAGGAAGGCCTGACAACTAAATAGAGTATGTGACCCTGGGTAAGCAAAAGCACATTTCTAGGACAGTTGGCAATTTCTGAAGAGTGGCTGTCGAGTAGTGAAAATAGTTACATCCATGTTTATTTCCTGATTTTTATTATATTGTGCTTACGCACTATTTGGGGAGGCTGGGGGAACACCTGGAAATTTCAATATAACTTTTAAACCATTCATGGGACCTTTTAAAATGGAGTTAAAGGAATACAAACATTAACGCCTCTAACACATGTGTCTATCCCACTTTAAAAGAGTTTAAAACCTACGTTTGGGGAATAGCCAATGGCATAGTGGTTAAGGCAATTAGATCCCACATGGCCAAGTGTGTGGTTCAAGTCCTGAACCTGGTGTTTTGAGAAACCCACCAGCGCATGTACACATGTACCCAAAATCCTAACAGAAGGATGCAGGAGAAGGGATCGTACCACAGCCAACAACAACCAACAACAAAACCTAAGGAGAAGACATAAAACAACACAATCATGGAACTACAGAGAGGAGGGGATGGTCTAGTGCCTCCGGCTAAAAAGCCAAGAGATGACCAGAGATTCACAAGGCCCCGTCTTCTAGGGCTCCCTTGTACCGGGTCTCAACATTCGTTTCAAGTTAGTGGGCGGCCTCCCCTTGGGTAGAATCTTACTTAAGACGTGCAGTGGGGAAAGGTCACCAGCTTTGACACGATGGAGACCACAGTGCAATCCCCTCCCCCCGGATTATTCCTCAGAAGGGCAGGACACTCCGAGGGATGGAGGACAAGAGAAATGCCTCAGGTGTGCTGGTGTGCAGCTAAGGTGGAGGCAGGGCAAGACATGGCACTCTCAGTCCTGCAGGGTGCCTGCACCTGTGCTGGGCACGCACCGTGGGCAGGGGCCACGGCTCCTCAAAGGTGCGTTGCCAGCTCTGATCCATCTGGTAAAAAAGGGTCCTAGGGCCCCCTAGGCAGTCTGGACTCAGTTTCCTTGGCCTTCCTGGCCACGGAAGGCACCGGGTGAAGCACTGTGTGTGCTCTTGTGCAAAAGGTACTTTGATTCTCAGGTGGCCATCTCCACTTTGGTCAGAAGATACCAGGCAGTGAAGAGCTTGCCCTGTCCCTAGGAGGACCATTTCAGACCTCCACCTGCATCCTCTGCATAGCCCCCCCATCCCCAGTGGCCTGGGCTCCCGCTGCACCTTCACTCCTGTCTCTCTTAATCATCTCCCAGTGGCTACCGGGAAGCCTGGAACTGGACTTGGAGTGAGTGTGGACCTGGAAGCCTTTGCTAGAACATGCACAAACCTGTCACTCTGTCATGTTCTTCCCCCCCACCCCCACTCACCACATATCTTATGTGTGGGACATGGGGGCTGGGGTCGGTGGAGGGGAACTGTGTTTTTTTTTTTTTTTGAGAGGTTTTTGCTATAGGGTGTGTGCACTCGCCAGACAGACAGAGAGAGACAGAGAGACAGAAAGTGAGATCACGCCCCGGGGGGATGGCCACGCCGCAATCCCTTCTCCTCCATTCTCCTCTTGGGATCTTGGGCACACATGCACATGCGCCCGGTGTGAGTTTAAGCTGCCGGGTCTGGGACTCGAACCGCAGTCGACTACATGGGAGTCCAGTGACATAGCCATTACACCAACTGCTGGTCCCGAGAACTGTGTTTTAATGAGAATTTGGAGAGGGAAATACAGCAGCTGGAGTGCCTCCTCAAGGTGCATCGCCTTAGTTAAAAACTGTTTTAAGTCCAAGGCAGCTTTCCCTCTCAGCACAGCAGACACGCCTAGACTGTGGTCACTGGGGTCGGTCTCAGGGTTACTAGTAGCAAGAGCAGGGGTTATGGCTTTGTTGTCCCAGGAGACTTCGCCGAGCCTTCCCGGCTGCCGTGGGCTGGTTCCCTAGGCTGACCCGGAGGGGTCTGGTGAATGAAGGGAAAACCGGGAGAGCTGAGTGCTGGAGAGTGCCCAGCCCCAGTGTGACCCTGAGCCCCCGGTCACCCACTTCCGAAGCTCTGACAGGAACACATCTGAGATGACATACACATACAGGCAAAATGCTTGCGTGCGCCATGACCGTCAGTCCAAGCTCTGTTCACATCCTCTGCCAGAGCCCCTTCTCAACACCTTTCAAGTGACACAGAACATCAGTCCTTCACGGCCTGCAGTGGGAGCCCCGTGCAACTAAGGGGAGCTGCAGAGTGCCACCGGTGCCCCCTGCTGTCTTCGGCGTGTCTGGGACTTCTCTCTTACAGAGGCGCTCTTCTGGAATGACACTCACTGGGCTTGTGGGGAGAGGCCCTGCTTTCTTCCAGAACTGGAGAGGACAGAGGGAACCCAGACCTGGGACCTGGCCGACAGGGACACTGTGGTGGGCATCTCGTCACAGTACAGAAGTTAGGCCTTAGATTTTGCTTAATTAGAAAGTAATGGCGGCTCTTCGTCTGGGGGAAGTTGTGCCTGAAGTGGTAACAATCTAGTATCGTCCTACCATGACCCGCCCATTGATTCTCTCACTGCCCTGGCTCGGAGCCCTGTCTGCCTTCATAACGTTATGATCTCTCAGCGAAGGGCAGGGAGGGCCTAGGTTCACCCCAGGGGCCCCCCGGGAACGGGGACGGGGACGCCGCAGAGGGAGGGAGAGGACGACTGCAGTAGGTAAGCAGTTGCTGGGAGACTCGGCCCCTTCTCCTGAGGTCTGGACATAGTCCGGGGACCTAGACGCGAGTGAGATAGCGAACGCCATGACCCCAGAGGCCTGGCTTATCACCTGCCACCCTGCCCTGCCTCTTCTAAGAGTTTTCCTTCTTCCGAAGTAAATGTCTTGACAACCCACCAGCCACCTTCCTGTCTTCCTGGCAGGGACACTTCCCGGGTCCCAGGTGGCCCCGGGGGATAGGGGGCCAGCCCTGCACCGGGGAATGTCCACGCGAGGATTTCTTCCTTGCTTCATGGCAGCAGAGCCCCTCCTTGCGCAAGTGGCGCAGACGGCTCTGGAAGCCTTGTCAGGCTAGCTAGATCACAGAGGGTCTATGAGGGGGTGAGTGAGAGCAGGGGGCAGCACGGAGGACGAGGACAGGGGCGAGTGGGGAGGACCACTGGGGAAAGCCCAGCAGCTTCCTTAAACTGTGCCTGCCACCCCGGCCTTCAGACGGGGTGGGGGCTGTTGGTTCTTTGTGCAGCCGTGGCCTCCTCGCCCCCTCGCGTCTGCAGGTGCTGCGGAGGCCGCCCAGCAAACCTCACTGTCACAGCGCCGGGTGCGCCAGCTCGGCGCCAGGCCGGTCCCCGTGCTCAGCCACCTGCCGCAGCTCGACCTCAGCTGCGCGTCACACGGGCTTTCGAAAGAAAGGGTGATGCGCATCCCGGAACCTCGGAAAATCCCAAAACGCGCCTGCAGTTTCCAGCCGCGGCCCTGCCCGCGTCCTCGCCCGGAGCCAGCGCCCCCTGGCGGCGAGCAGCGCAGCCGGGCGTCTGTAAGCAGCCCCGCACCGCACCGCGCAGGCGGCCTTGCAGTTCCGGGCGCTCCGCCGTCTTCGCTCCATGTTACAGCCGACCCCTGCTTTATTCCCGGCTTGTGTCCGGCTTCCCCCAAGGCCCGCAGTGGAAGACGTCTGTAGTAGTGTTCGCAAACGCCGCCTAGCCCACGGGGCGCTCAGCCTGACCATTGGCGTGGCCGCTGTCCTAAGGGCGCAGCTGCACCCCAGCTCGCCGCTGCGTTCCTCCAAAGGGCTCAAAGGACGTTCCCGCTAAATTCACTTCAGTAACTTGGAGATTGATAGGTTGTATCAACTTCAGGTTCTGCGCGTGATTCCACCCCACAAACCCATGTGGACGGAATGGATGGAAATGGCGTGTGTGTGTGTGTGTGTGTGTGTGTGCTCAGAAAGACGGCTGGGAACCCACGGTGGGGAAACGAAGGATGCCACCTTTGACTCCAGCCCTGCCACTGACGGGGAATCACGTGCTGCCACGTGCTGCCGTCTCCCAGAGCCCCCCACACGTTCTTCACGTAGTGACCACAGCAGAAGGTGGGTCTGGGTGTCAGAAATCAACCAGAGAGGCTTTCTGTCTGCGTCAGTCTATGAAGTCTGAGCAGCAGCGGGGCTGCAGACACTGCCCCGCTTCCTGCCCCCTTCCCTCCTCCCTGCCCTGTCTCCCAGCAGGTGCCTGCACCCCTGTTTCCTGGGACTGGGACCCAGGCTGTACTTGTGGGCTGCCGGGTGCTGCAGGCTGTGGGGCCTTCACGTTGCACTCTTCCCTCGCCCCTGCCCCGCCTTGTCGGGTCTGAGGCCTGCGGGCAGAAAGGGCTCCTGGGCACTCGGATGCTCGGGGCTGCGGGCAGCCTTCTCTCCTCAGTCTCCATGTCAGGGTTCCCACGAAGCGCCGCGTGAGGACTAATAAACTGAGCCACCAACGTGGGGGTCAGGGCCCTAGACGGAAGCCATGGTGGACTTAGGCTGGGGCCTCTTCAACCTTCCCTAGCTGAGAGTTCTGTGGGGGACCCGGTGCGGGTCAGGCCTTGGCCTCTCAGGGGAGGTCACCATGGTGCAGGTCAGGCCGCGGTCTCTCAGGGGAGGTCACCATGGTGCGGGTCAGGCCGCGGTCTCTCAGGGGAGGTCACCACGGTGCAGGTCAGGCCTTGGCCTCTCAGGGGAGGGCAACATGGTGC
>NW_006159840.1:6203004-6205276 GCF_000334495.1 Tupaia belangeri chinensis | reverse complement strand
GGCGGGTACGGGTGCGGGCTCTCGGGGGGGGGGTCACCATGGTGCAGGTCAGACCGTGGTCTCTCAGGGGAGGTCACCATGGTGCAGGTCAGACCGTGGTCTCTCAGGGGAGGTGGCTGCACGTGCCGACTGCACTGAGCCCCACCACGCTGTGCCCCTCATCAGGATCCAAGTCTCCCCAGGAGGTTGATTGCAAACTCCAGCCTAGGACTACGTGGATCGGGCGCCACCTGGTGGCTCCCTCAGGCCCAGGCATCTCGGAGAAGGCAGGAAGGTCCCTGTGGCAGCACGTCCTCCAGGAAGCCTCTCTGCTCCCCAGACTCCCGGTGGGGCCATCCTGCACCCCGCCCACGAAGCCCCTACTCCCTCTCAGATGGAGTTTTCCTTCGTATTCCTACAGTGGTGCTCGAGCCTCTGTAGTTTGGTCCCCAGGGTTGAGAACAGACTCCACATGCCAAAGCTCGGGAAAGGTCCTTCCAGAGACCCCCATGACACACTTGGAGAGGTTACTTCATGGCCGTCAGCAGGGTTTGCTGGAGGCTGGGTTTTTATTTTTCTGTTTTCTTTTTGTTTTCTGAGTGGCCTTTCAGATGTTTATTAAGTAAAAAGAAAAGATTTTGGAAGACCCATGTGTCAGTAAGGATGTAAGATCACAGATTTCTCAACACACATTCACCGACACCGTAGAAAGACACCACGGTCCTTGTGCTTTTGAAGGCCGTGCATGTCAGGCATGTCATGCTTCAGCAAGAGGCTGTGGGACTGTAGCCCGCGCCACAGTGAGCCTGAGTGACACTGCAGGGGAGCCAGGCTGTGGGGTTTGCCGTGGGAGGAGAATGGTGTTTGCTACCTGGGTCTCAAGTCTTTCACCTCAGACACGCTTACCAACGACCCTCTCCCGTTTGGTTTTACTGTATGGTGGTGGCACGACGCAGCCTGTCCATTTGCGCACACACACCACCAGTTACGTGCTGTTACGTGCTGAGCACCAGGTTGGCAGGGGGACAAAGATGCTCCTAGAAACACACATCCCAGTTACTGAGACAGACACAGCAAGAAATCAGTCAAATAAAACCGAAGAAGTTCCATGAGAGGCCTCTCCGGTGCCCATTGCTCTTCTGATGTGGTCAGTGACGGCGTACCTGTGGGAATCGGCTGCGTTTCAGTTATTTCCTGCTTAAATTGTGTGACCGAGGTCAGTGGTTCCTCTGGCCCAAGATCTGGTTCCCCGTGACGAAGCCTCATGAATGAGGAGGGTGAAGGAGTGTGGGTGCTGGGAGTGGCCGCTGTGGTCCTGGGCTGGCTGTGCACTCGGAGATCTCCCTGTGTGTGCACTTGGCACAGGAAGCACATCTGTCACTAGGCAGTGTCTTGCCCACACACACGTTGATGTGGGAGCGCAGTAGAGCAGGCGGGGCATGAGAAGAAGCGACTGACCTCTGGCTGCTCCAAACAGTGCGGCCATCGTTCCGACCACGGCCGTGTGTAGACCAGTGCGTTCCCCGCCGACGGAGTCTGATCCACAGCCGTTCTCGATGCCCGGTCCTCAGCTGGGCGATCTGCAAAGAGTGTGCTTTGTGTGCATTAGGGACTGTTTTACTGTCTTGCTGGGTGGGGTTTAGATTGATTTATTTAAACGTTTTTGGTTTTGCAAGGATGACTTTTTTGAAATGAGTTGGAGGTTCCCCTTCTCGGTGGCCAACGCACTGCCCGGTGTTCTGGTTTAGTAAAGGAGGCAGAACGGGTGGATGAGCCTAGAACCTATTACGGTCCTGCGATACCCTGAGCAGGTGACGGGCTCCGGTCCCTCAGAGCTCTAGTTTTGTTTACTCTTCTTCCATTGTGTTCAAAACTCTGGTTTTATGGTTCAAAGAATAAAAGGAAAGGCTTATGCAATAACACGGAAGCCTTCTTCAACACCAGCAGCTCTTACCGAGTGACATGATGATGAGCTGAGTGTGAATGAAGGGGAAGACGGAGTAAGCGCAAGTGAACAGGAGGACGGAGTAAGCGCGAGTGAAGGGAGGATGGAGTAAGCTTGAGTGAAGGGAGGACGGAGTAAGCGCGAGTGAAGGGAGGATGGAGTAAGCTTGAGTGAAGGGAGGACGGAGTAAGCGCGAGTGAAGGGAGGACGGAGTAAGCGCGAGTGAACGGGAGGACGGAGTAAGCGCGAGTGAAGGGGAGGACGGAGTAAGTGTGAGTGAAGGGAGGACGGAGTAAGTACGAGTGAAGGGAGGATGGAGTAAGCGCGAGTGAAGGGAGGATGGAGTAA
>NW_006159840.1:6188027-6202897 GCF_000334495.1 Tupaia belangeri chinensis | reverse complement strand
GGAGGGAGTAAGCGCAGGGGAAGGGAGGACGGAGTAAGTGTGAGTGAAGGGAGGATGGAGTAAGCGCGAGTGAACAGGAGGACGGAGTAAGCGCGAGTGAAGGGAGGATGGAGTAAGTGCCAGTGAAGGGAGGATGGAGTAAGTGCGAGTGAACGCGAGGATGGAGTGCCTCTTGACTTGCACGTGGGTTTTAAACCAGGAGGAGCGAGCGCTTGGCAAATGTGCTTAGGGTGTTTCCGGGCCCAGAAGGTTTGATAAATGACTTCCGGCGTTTCGGTAGTCTTAGCGGCTGCTCTTGAGCCTATTTCCAATGAACAGTCTTCACGTGTACGATTTTATGATTGGAAATTAGTAACACGGACTAACGGACAAATGGCCTCGCAACACATCAAGCGGCCTTGGCCAAGGCTGGGCAGAGACCGGGAAAGGAGCGTGTGAACATACGGAAGACCCCAAGTCCCGGAATGTGTGTGGACTCATCGAATAGAAACACGCATGGCCAGGAAAGGACGGTTGACGTTAGGACCTCCCTGGAGGCCAGCAGTGTCCAAGGAAGGAGAAGACTTCTCTGCCTCTGGCAGGGGCCTGACACCACTGCACTCTGACCTCTGAGAAAAGATGCACCCCACGCATAAAAAGAGCAAAGAGGATCTCGCTGCTGGTACCACTTCTCTATCAGTCTGGGTCCAATCAGGCAGGGGAACCCCATGGTCACTCATGCAGGAGACATGGATACGACAGCCACGTTCTTACAGCCCTCCTCCGAGTCCACGTCACGGAGCACACAGCCGTGGCAAAGCTCACTGCTGTTCACAGACCCTACATCCACTTCCAGTGCAAGGTGATTAGGAGGGCCAGTGGCCCAAGGAGGCACCAAGCAAGGTACTTAGGCGAGCAGACCAGGGTCAGGCGGTGATGCAGTGGTAATGCAGCTGGGCCCTCAGGGGAAGGTCCCAGGTTCGCATCCTGGGCTGTGTCTGAGCAGCCTGGCACGTGTGCACGCTTCTGATCCTGGGCTGCCTGGGCTGTGCGTGGGCAGTCGGGCACGTGTGCACACCTCTGATCCTGGGTTGGCCCAGGCTGTGGGTAGGCAGCCGGGCACGTGTGCACGCCTCTGATCCTGGGCTGCCCGGGCTGTAGGTGGGCAGCCGGGTGCGTGTGCACGCCTCTGATCCTGGGCTGGCCAGGCTATGGGTGGGTTGCTGCCTGAAAACCTGTTGGGTGCCTGTCTCTCTCTCTTTCATGTAATAAATGAACAAAAACAAACAAAAAACCCCCACGAATAAACAAAGTAAACATAAACCAAAAGTAAATAAACAAATACAAACAAAACAGAGTTGATCCCACTCATGAGCGTGAGTTCACAGCCGCATTAGATTAAGACCTTAGTGCGGCCAGCAGGTGGCATGGTAGTCAAGGTACTGGACTCCAGCAAGGCCAGCTCTGGTTCGAGTCTCAGACTCAGGCTTGAAAATCACACACGGGTGTATATGCCTGTGTGCCCCAAATCCCAAGAGAATGAAGAATGGATTGCAGCGGGGCCATTCCCCCAGGGGGATGATTTCTCACTTTCTGTCTTTTCCTGGTTCGAGTCTCAGACTCAGGCTTGAAAATCACACACGGGTGTATATGCCTGTGTGCCCCAAATCCCAAGAGAATGGAGGAGAAGGGACTGCGGCGGCGTGGTCATCCCCCCAAACCAGGAATCCGCCTCGATGGAAACCAAACCAGCCAGGGCCGACTTTATAGACACAGCAGACACTTCCCACGCGTGTAACTCGAGAGATGACAGAAGAAATTAGCAATAATTTTACCTCTCTCCTCTCCAGCATTACAATGTAGTTCTTTGTGTGTGTTGCCTTATCTACTCTGCTTTTCAGAGACAAATACCGAAATATTTTTTAAATAAAAATGATCTCACTCTTGCAAAGGAAAGCAAAAAGTAAGCACGCCTTGGGGAGGCGCTCCACGGTCACTTACCCTCGGGGCAGACGGCTGTGTCTGAAGGCTGTGCTCTGCTTTCTGAGCCAAGCCACGGCCCTGCACGTCTGCAGGGGAGCAGGCGGTGAGGAAGGGCCGGACAGCTGGAGGACGCAGTGTTGATAAGGACTGGTCCTGGGACGTGCACTGGGACCAGCATAGCACCGTCCAGCCTTCCGAGTAGAGAAGGCAGAAAGGCCGAGCCAGCATTTCACTCCGTTTCCCAAATGCCTCGCCAGGCACAGCCAAGGACGCAGGCCCCGCTGACTCTGGCGTCAGTTTAGAAGGGGACACCCTGGTGTGCAGGGACAGGGAGGCCCGGCTCTCCAGTCACTGCTTATTTGAGCAGTCAGTGGTCTCGAGGTCTTTCTCAAGAGGGGACACGGATGCCATGCTCACATGACCCGTAAACAGCACGGCAGAGACATTGTCTGGGTGGCAGCTCTGCAGCAGCCTACACTGCTGGACCCACCTTGATTCGGGGAACATTTGTGGTGAGTGTAGTTCCCCAGGACTGGATGCTTCCCGCGGAAGGCCGGAGTTCTTTCCTCTGAGTTTGTTTTCTCGGGGGTGGATTTTAGACAACTTTGCCTGTCTTTGTAGGACGGAAGAATGACTTAGGCCCGACTCTCCCTACTCATGCTCCCTGCCTCCCTGGCTGTCTGCAGAGCTGGGCAGGGTCTGGCTCAGGGCCGTGCACACCTGGCTCCCACATGGTTCTCGAAGTGAGATCCGTGTGCACGGATCGGAACAGAGCAGCATCCCTCTTCTCTGATGACAGCCATGGCCCTGTCACCCCCTGGGAGGTGGGACCAAGCGCCTCCCTTCCCCCAGTGGTCTCCTCAGTGTACAGACACCTCCCCCTGCACCCTCCAGGCGTGCTCACTCGTCATTTCATGAATAAAACACTCTCCACCCCTCTGTGCATATAGCTGGTAGTTCCAAAGTGAAAGCGGCTGCAGATCAGACTGTGTCACTGCTGTGAGCCGAACACAGGCAACTGCTATTTTCAAACACACTTTCTTCCCATCATTACCTCCCGAGAGGAAGGGGTCCGGACGGTGTCACATGACCACTGCATCACCTGAGCACAGCACCCTCACCACAGCACGGCTGTACCACCCGGTGAGCTCGTCCTGCACAGCCTCCCCCAAGAGGACATGAGACATGCCCTCAGGGAAGCTTCTAGACCGCATTCTTATTTCTGGAGCCTTACTCTCCAAGAAGTAATGACGTCTGTTTCTCCAGTTGTTGCTTTTCCCGAGTTTCACGGATCTCGAAGACCAGCTTGCCACGGACTGTTTCCTCCTGTCCGGGGAGGAGTGAAGAGTGTCCCCCTGTGTCCACGGCCCCCGGGAACCTGGGAATGTGGAGATGGGGGTTTGCAGATGTACAGATGAGATCACGCTAATCCTCCTGATCCAATAGGACTGTGTCCCCCTGAGAAGGCCAAATGGAGACAGACATGGGGAAGGTGGCCAGCCTTCCCGGAGGCAGGGACGGGCGACCGTGGCTTCCTGTGCTGCCGAGTGCTTTGCTGAGGCCCCGGAACTGCACAGGCGACAGCCAGGCTGGGGTCCGAACATTCAGAAGCAAGGACTCCATCGGCGAGTTGAGCAGGAGTAGCCATTTCTGAGCCAGCAGGTGGCGTGGAGGTTAAGGTGCTGATCTCACTTGACCTACAGCATGGTTCAAGTCCTGGACCCAGTGGCTTAAAAATCACACCTGATACGTGTGTGTGTGTGTGCCCCAAATCCCAAAGAGCCAGAGGAGAAGGGATTGTGGAGTGGCCATCCCCCTCGGTGGGTGATCCCTCACCGTCTCTGTGTCTCCCTCTCTGGCAAGCACACTGCCCTATGACAAACTAAACAGCAGCAGCTTAAAGATCAGCCTGATACCCTGACGTCATCACTGTCTGAATAAATCACACCTTTGAGTGCTGATGTACTAACAAATCACACACCGTGTAACTCTGTGACCGAGCTATAAGAGGTGCTGAGGGGTGTTACGCTTAGCTGTCTCTCTGCTAGACCCGGCCTCCGATATTCCCCACGGTTGGTGTGACACATCACTGCACACTCCACAGCTGGAAACCACGGGGTCTGTTCCTCACGGTTCCTAAGGCCAGCAGTCCAAAATGGGTCAACTGGACCAAGACCAAGAATACTGGGTTCCTTCTGGGGGGTTGGGGGAAGAGACTTTTCCTTGCCTTTTCTTTCTACTCTCTGGGGTCACAGTCACCCCTTGCTCACGGCCCCTTCTCATCTCCAAAGTGCAGGACTCGAGCCTCTCCCTGTCCTCACGGCTCCTTCCCTGCCCCGGGCCCACCTGCTTCTCTTCCGAGGCTGCAGTAATTACCCAATGGCCCGCTGCAGGGCATCCCCGGTCTCAGAACATAATCCCATTTGAAAAGTCCCTGGGAGACCATAACGGACCATGTTTATAGGCTCAGGGGCGGAGCTGTTGGGTCGTTAGGAGGTCACTTTCGTGTCCACCACCACATCTCAGACTGGAAGTGGCGAGTTACTGTGTTGTCAAGGATCCTGAGGTGCCACGCCTGCACGGCTGGTTCTCAGCCCGAAGCTGCTGTGATGCCTGGGGACTGTCCTCCAGGGGGTGGGGACTGGGCGCTGCGGATGTGGCCAGAGCCTCACCTGTCCACTGTCCACTGTGCTGTCCCAAACCAGCCCTCACTGACAGCTTGTTTTCTGGAGATTGAACGCTTCCTCTTATTCTTTTTTAATAATTATTTTATTTAACTTTTTATTTATTAATTTATTTTGACCAGAGAGGGACAGAGTGAGAGAGAGAGAGAGAAAGAGGGGAGGAAAGTGAGAAGACAAGGCACCAGGTCCGGAATTTGAACCTGGTCATATGGGAGTCCAGTGCCCTTAGCCACCACAGCACCTGCCGCCCGGAACGCTTCCTCAGAACTGGCAGATGGAGCCAACAGCAGCAGGTGACTTCCAACTGCATGGCGTGGGAGGGGACATGGTCTGCAGAGACCCCGACACGGAAGCTGCAGTTTCTTGCTGTCCCGGCGAGAAGGGACGCAGCTCCACCTTGCTGGCTAATGTGACTCTCAGGAGCGGGGCAGGTGTCCTGTGCAGTGGCAGGTGATGCTGCTCAGTGTCCACGTCTCAGCTCCGGCCCGGGCGTGGGTACTGGGTGCTGCATTGGGCACGTGGCCTTCTCTGAGGGACGTTTGAGTTCCGGCTCTGTCACCTCCAGTGCCAGTTTAGGAGGACCACGTAGTGTCTCTGAGCCTCTGGCTCCTCGTCCGCAGAGCGGGGACAGTAACCACCTTCCACTCCACGTGTGGGCACTGGCCACACAAGCTAGGCAGCAGGTGGCCGGGGACTGCTGACAGGACGTTCCTGGAACTGGACTCTACACTCACACACTCAGTTCACCTGTTGTGACAAGGTGGAGTAGGGAGGACTCTTATTGGGGTGCGCCGAAAGCTTCTAATTACAAATGTGATTTTTTTTTAAAAGAACCACACTAAGATACAGCCATTTAAAAGAATCACATTATGTGCAAGTGAGTGAGGTAATGCATGCTAATTAGTTCCCTCAAGTTACTCCATGATTGCATGTATTTCAAAATACCATGTTGTACTCGATCAATGTGCAACTGGATATCAGTTGGGGAAAAAAGGATATGAGGAGGTGAGAACAGAACGTTAGGAATGAGTGGACAAGGAAAACAGACTTACAGACCTGCGGCCACACCCTCACGAAGGGCTGGTCACGGGAGTCGAGTGTGGCAGAAACGAGAAGGAAGAGGGCCCCGGACACCGCTGTCCACACCTGGCTTTGGGAGGGAGGGCATGGGAGAGGAGGCGGGCAGGGGCCTGAGAGCCTGCACCCCATAACTGAGCGAGTTCCCTGCGGGCAGGGGCCTGAAAGCCTGCACCCCTAACTGAGCGAATTCACGCGGGCAGGGGCCTGAGGGCTCGCACCCCTAACTGAGCGAGTTCACGCGGGGTTCACAATGCGGGCGAGCCCCGAACAGGAAGGAGTGCATCATGTCTGAAAGGGACTGGAGGGTCGGGCTTGTTGGCGAGTCAGAGCGTTGTTCATTCGGAAAGCGCACAGCCCGTAAGGAACAAGGAGAGTACTAGTGAAAGTTCTTGTCTCAGACTGAAAGCACCAGCGCCCGTGCTCTGGAACCCAGGCCCTCAGCGCCTTACGGCAGGTGCGGCCGGGTCGGCACACCCGGGCACCTTGCGTCTTGCATCGGCAGGAGATGCCGTGGCTGGGGTGAGTTGTGTGAATCTGTCTCTCAGAGAGACTCCTCCTTTGCCAGTTCCTGGCCTTGGACTCCAGCCGGCCGTGTGTCACAGCAGAGCTAACTCCAGCTGGGACCTGGGCAGGCCCGCAGACAGATCCAGCTCGGAGTTCCGTCTCCAAAGTTCGCGCGGGGCTGCGATGTCGTTCCATGACGCACGGAGGCTTGGCAGTGACTCCTAGCGAGAGCCGGGAGGCGGTTGGTTTTGAACTGTTAACAATTCTAAATTGGCACTACCTCACACAGCAGTGACTTCTGACCTCAGAGAGAAAGACCGGCAGAAAATATTTGGAAATGATCTCTCCAGTACTTCGCTCTCGGAGCCCTGACCCTGTGCTTTCAGCTTTTACATAGGAGTTATCAGAATGAAAACCCAGCCCAAAGAAGCTGCCCCCAGGAGGTGCACCAACGAGGCTGTGGTGGGAGTATTTACCTGACCCCCTTGGCTTTGTTTGAGCACAGAGAAATAAGCTGGTCTTGACATGAGATGACACACTGCATTCTAACGTGCCCCGGCTGGGTTCCATGTCCTGTTCTCTCCTCCTGACACTCTGATGGTAGAGGGTGTGTCACAGGTCGCTGTTGCCTTTCTTAGAGAAGATTCAGAAGAAGACCCCTGGTTTTCTGACCTTGTGCTGCTGGGGAAGGTGGGCTGCATTTTATGAGTCCCGGAAGTCCTGGTGCACCGTTTGGCCCTGGGCACGGACCAGGCACGTCATCAGCATTCGTAGGAACCGACGAGTTCCCAAAGACCTTATGGTACATGAGGACACTGCCGATTGGGACTGTGGCCACCAGCCCAAGAACCTCCAGATATGTCCATAACCGCTTCTTGAAAAAGATCACTTTGTGCAAGTGCGATGTCAGAGAATCGGTCTTGAGCCAGTTCCCAGGACTAGCACACCCCAGTCCCCCTCGGCCCTTGCTGACCAGTGCACCACCAACGAGAATTCTCATTTCTCTAATGTCCGAAGCCCATGCTCGAACCAGCAGAAGACAGAGCTGTTGGAAGCACTTGGGAGGCTTAAACGTCTCCAGGTTAAAACAAAGCAAGCAGCCAAAGAGACGAGACCTTGCTAGAAACCAAACCAGGAAACTGCAGCACCGTCCTGGCTCTAGTGATGACAGGAGCAGGGAAGAGGGAACTACGTGTTCTCAGGAAGATCTGACAACTAGGCTTGGGCCAGGCGAGGACTTGAACCTTTCCTGAGTAGGAATTTATAAAACGGGGGACTTCATCTTGAATCGGGCATGTAGAATTTTAACTGCTTGGAAGCTTGTGAGCTGACCCCTCTGCAGTGCAGACGTCATCCCTGAGGATGACTGAGTTCCTGCAGGCACCATGGTCACCAGGGTAGGTCTGGCAGGACTGGCCCCGAAGGTGGCGAGACAATGCACCAAGCACGGCCTCTCCCCGAATCCCGCAGGGCTCCGTGTGGAGTGCTGGGTTAGGACAGATGAAAACGATTAGGTCAGGGCAGGTTGCTGGGACTGCCGCCCGATTATTTCAACTCTGTAAGGTCTTGGGGGACACACACGGCCCTTCCTCTCCTGCCTGACCGGATGGTGCCCCCGGAGGTCGCGATAGGCCAGGCGGTGCCGAAGCCCATGTACATACCTGTGTGAGGCCGACCTTGCAGGGCAGGCGCAGGGAGAGGTAGCCACGATAACCGATAATAAGAGAACTGTGCCCACATCCAGCATCTCCTGTGCTCCAGACCGTTGTTAAATGAAATGAGGGTCTTGACGCCAGACCTGCAATCCCATGACCTTCGACCCGATAACTGAGAAGGCCGTTAAGTGACCAGCGTGGGGGGTAGAGCAGACAGCGTGGACATGCCGGACAAAGGGTGATTCTCGTCCCCAGCAGCAGGATGGAGTGGACGGGGTGAGATTCTGTCACATTACTCCGTGTGCTACACAACCTGGAACTTGCAAACGGTTTATTTCTGGAACTTTCCACATAAAATTTTTAGACCTCGGTGGACCACTAGGTAACTGAAATCACAGAAAACAAACCTTGGATGAGGGAAGAACTACTATGTGTCCTGAAGTCATTATTTTGGAATAGTTGACGGGGCTAGTGATGGATTTACTAAATTCAGGGAGGGGTCTGACCCGGACTGACCCCAGCATACCCCACAATCCTTGGCTTCCCTGGTAACTTCATCTACTTGCATTTTTGTATTAGTCTTAAAAATTATGCATCGTTTATGTAAACACATTTTTTTCTACTTTCTGTTCCTCCCTAGGAAACTGATCATGAACTTTACATTAGCTAAAAGGCCGATGTCCCTACAGACCCATGTCCTTTCTTGGAATAAGTTCCTTATCTTGTTTTGAGCCCTGGGAAGATGAGAAAGCAAGCAGGCTTGTACGTTGCCTTTGGGAATTTGGGGCAAGCAGACAGGGACTTTGACAGCCCGGGGCAGCCCAAGTACGTCACACTGAGCCCCAGCACGCACTGGGAATTTGATGGAATTTCGTCGTAGGTTTGAAATACATTTTCATTTTTTTCTCCATTTCCCAATTTGAATTGCAAATACCTTGGACTGTCAAGCATCGGTAAGATAGTGCTGGCAGGGTATGGTAGAATGCGCGCTACTTAACGTTCTTCAGCCGTCCTGTCATTTGTGTTTACTTGATTTTAGAACAGCTTTGTAGTCACCTAATGATCACTTCGGATAACGTTACTTTCAGCAAACCTAGTAATGTCATCCTTCTCACTGTAAACAAAGGCAGGAATAAATCTGTGGAATAAATTCATGCCCTAGTTGGCGTGTCTCAGGAATTGAACTTCAGATCTGAGAATCAAGTGAAGGCACCGTGTTTATTCTTGCTGGGTAACTTTGTTCCTAATGCACATAAGTTTCCTTCTGCCCTGTGTGTGAGGAGGCCAGAGGAAAAGAGAAACCAGCGAGCTCATTAGCTTTGCTCACAACTCTGAATGTAGTCTGCGTATGTGTAAAACGAGTTTTGCCGTGTTAATTGGAAAACTTGAAATGTATGTATGTGAGGAGTGATTCGCGCTATGGTTTCATCGGCCCTTCTCCCTGGCCACAGAGTGGCAGTCGGAGTTTTATTTTTGCACTGGTCTGCCTTGCAGTAGGGTGATTCAGCATTCCACTTTCTTACAAAACGCTGTTCTTGGGCTTCTGAGCACAAACTTTCAGCCACAGTCCCCTGGGGAAGGGCTGGAATAATGGAAAAATATTTGTATTATATTTTCCACTTATAGAAAACGAATTTTTTCTTTTCTTCATAGTTTGTGTTTTAGTATATTGGTGAGCAAATGAAAAAAAGGAAAAAAAAAAAAACCTGTCTTGCTTTTTTCATCCAAACTTAGGACAATTTTATTTGCATCTAAGTTTTTTTGTTTTTGCTTTTGTTTTTTTGCTGTTTGTTTTTTGTGTTTGTTTTTTCTATAGGGCATGTGCACTCACCCAGGGAGAAAGAGAGGGAAAGAAGAGGCAGATTGAAAACCGCACCCGGGGGGAGGGGAGCGGCCCCGCAGTGTCTCCCCCAAGTCCTCTCAGGGTCACGGGCGTGCACACACCCAGCGTGTTTTCCAAGCTGTGGGGTCTAGGACGTGAAGTGTGCATTCTGCCATGTAGGATCCAGCCACCTTAACCACCTCACGACTTGCTAGCCCTCTAAGGTGTCGTTTTTGTCTTTGTTTGTTTGCTTATTTATTTATTTAGCTATCAGCCCATGCACTCTCCGACAGGGAGAGAAGGAAGTGAAGTACCCCCGGCGATGGCCACGTCACTGCCCTCCTCCACTTTCTTCTCAGGATTTGGAGCACCCGAGCACACGTGCTTAGCATGTTCTTCAAACCAGCAGGTCTAAGAGTCAAACCATACAGTAGGCCCTGTGTGCTCCAGCCACCCAAACCACCGTGCCACCAGCTGGCCCAGGGAATACCCTTTAATCTAGGGGCATTTAAGTTTAAAATGCATCCTTGACATCTCTAAAAATGCATGTTTCAACAGCAAAAACTTTGTGTCAGATTCAAACACAGCTTCATCCTATGCAAGTTGTTAAGTTAAAGAAAAGTCTTTAAGATGTAGAATTAAAGGCGCTCTGAAGCCCAGTTTTAAAAACAAGATCAGCAGATGTTTGCTCTCTCAGGGGGAGCACTGAATTAGAGAAAACTATTGCCTTTCGAGCTCTGAATTCATAATAGGAAATGATAAATTATCACCATTTTGCAGATGTTCAAAAGAAAACAGAAAGGTCAACAGACGCTCCCTGCAGAGCGAGCTAACAGAGGAGCCTGAGACCAGATGAACACAAACCTCCTCCCTGCTCTCGGGACTGTTCTGCTTCCCAGAAATGTGCAAGCATATTACTGTTGTTTCTGGACGAGTCACCATGTGAGGAGTTCAAAGAATTGGTAGATGAGGGATAGAACTTTTTTTGAGAGAGATTTTTGCTATAGAGCACATGTGCTCAGCAGAGAGACAGAGACAGAAAGTGAGAAATCACCTCCCCAGGAGGATGGCCATGCCACAATCCCTTCTCTTCATTCTTTGGGATTTGGGGCACACATGCACACATGCCTTGTGTGAGTTTTAAGCTACCAGGTCTGGGATTTGAACCATAGTTGGCCATGTAGGAATCCAGTGATATAACCACTATGTCATCTGCTGGACCCAAGGGACAGAAATTTAAAGCAGTCTGTTTCGACGTACACTTTCTCAAGTATTCCGTTTCAATTTGGAGGCTTCTTCAATGCAGGAAGCGCTGGCCCGCCAGGCCGAGGGAGACTGGCCCCCCCTTGCAAGCAGGCGTGAGCAGGAGCAGCAAACCTTCCCAGGCAATGGCTGCAACATCTCCACTCTCCAGAGCTTAGAGGTTGGAACTGGCTGCTTCCCCTGCAGCTGCCACCTTTAGCAAACAAAGTTCCTCCTTCAGTGCTGAAATCAGGTCTAACCAGAGAGGTCTGGCTCCTGGAGTCACCTGGATTAAATGCCAGAGTCCAGGCCCCCGGGGGAAGGGACTCAAGTGTGTCTAGATTAGAACCTACTTCTGAGCAGCGTGGCCGATGGTCACGGATCCAGCCTCCATTTCTGGGATGCGAGCCTTGCCCGACTCAGGGCTGCTCTGACACCAGTGGGGTCGAGCTCACATTCCTCTCTTCCCGGTGAAACTGTCTGTCCGGGGCAGCGTGTTTGTGCTGGAGAAGACACAGCTCCCTTTCACGGTCTCACCTCCCACTCCGAGTCGGTCTTCCTGTCCAAAGGAACAAAGGTGGAGATCGGCTTCTGTAATGGGGAGCCCTCCCCGGATCTGGAGTGGGAAGCTTGGGGTGCTGTCCAGGAAGAGGGCCGATGATGCTGAGGAGGAAGCCGAATCATGCCCCGGCCCTCACGAGCGTGTCTAGGGGGCCCTGGAGAACCCCAGCTCCATAAAACCCACCAGTGTGACAAGCGGGACCTAAGACCTTTAGTTACACAGACGCGTGAAAACAGCACTTCTCAGCAGGCCTGGGTCCTGGTTCAGAGGGCCACGTGTTCCGTTTCCTTTATCCACTAAGCACAGGGGCGCGGCTCCGCATTAAAATAAAATGCACGTTACCAACGGGGGTTGAGAAAAGAGGGAACGACGCCAGCAGCACCCAGTGCTTCCGTCACGCACTGACGGGCCAGCGTTGCGGGGGCCTCTGTAGACACCCGGCAGGGCCAGACGCGCCGGACTGGAGCAGTCGCACATGAACCCTGCGTGGCTGTGCGCTGGCCTGCCAGTCCTGGCCCAGGGGAACGTTCCAGATCCACTGCTTTCCAAGGCACACTCAGATGATATTCCTTTTAAACATTTTGATTTCTTTTTTTAAAAAAATTGTTGTGCAATTGTAATTCCTGAGTTACACACAATCACCGCACATCTCTCGGGGGTGCAGGGCGGTTCCTGAAAGCGAGCAAATGGTGGCCCCCAAGTCAGGGATGACGCAGTCAGCACCTTTTTTGACATCTCTGCCGCCTTTAGGTTCCTGCCACAGGGTGTGTGTGTGGCAATCCCTCCCCCACTCTCCTCTCAGGATTTTGGCACACGCCACATTCGTCTGACATGATTTTCAAGTCGCCGGGTCTGGGACTCGAACCGTCATCAGCCTTGTGAGAGTCCAACGCTATAACCACCATGGCGCCGCCACCCGCTCACCGCCTCTTGCGTTGAACGCTGTGCGCCGTGCACACTGAAACGGGCTCTCCTGGTCTCGCTGGCAGCGTCTGTTAGCTTGTGGTGGGCGTTTCTCACTGCCTGCAGCACGCTGCCCGTGGCCGTCCTCGTGTTTACGTGCACACGTGCCCACTAGCCGGCTTGCTCTCCGCCGGCCCACGCAGCTGCTGGGCACGACCACGGCTCTTTCTGCTCCCACCGTGACTCTCCCCGCCCCGCCTGCCCCCAGGATCAAAGCCACTCCCTGCACTTGCTTCACCCACTCGCCCCAGCCCAGGGCGGCCACCTTGGAGTCACCATACTGCCCCGATGTGACCTGTCACCCCTGTGTGTTCTCCGGACATGTGCCCTGGGAATATGCACTCACACCAACACCCGCCATGCCACAAACCCACCTTCCTCCCGACACCACCTCAGCTCCCCGGGGCGCCTCAGGTTCAGCATCTCCAAAGCTGTTGGCACCCCAGCTGATTCCTGGGCTGTCCCTGCGGACCTGTCCTTCCGGTGCTGGGGTCGCAGTGGGAAAGGAGGTCTTCTCCCTCCACTGTGGCAGCTCACCAGGTGCCACAGCACCCCACCGCCTCACTCCTTCACGCTCAGATCACTGGTAGCTTTTCTTGCTTCTTGTGGGAGTTTGAAAACAAAGCACATGTTTTAAAAAAAACACCTAGAATACATAAGAAAACGACCCCTAAGGTCTTTTAAAGTAACTAGCGCTTCCCCTCACTCCTGGGGAGCGCCCCAGGTCCCCACACAAACCCCAGCACGGCGATCAGGAGCCCGTCTGCAGCAGGCGGCTCCGGCTCAGCGTGCCAGGCCCTCCCGGAAGGCAGCGCACACCTGTGCATGGCGGTCCAGACTGGCCTGTGGGTGGTGGACCCTCGGCACCGGTGCAGGGGTGTGTGGCCCACTCGGCCACCTTGAACACACTCAGGGAGCCTAAAGTAAGAAATATGGCTAATGAAGAAGCCGCCATGCAGGGGACGAGCCCCGGATGGCCTGGAGCCGCCAGGTCACGATCAGCAAGGCCGGGAGGGCCAGGCTGCAGGGCGGCTCCAGGGAGAGGTCGAGGGGGGCGTGGCATCAGCCCCATCCGGCCTCGGTTACCAGTCCCAGCTTAGTAACCCCACTCCCCTCCACCCTGCCGTGTCACAGGAAGTGTAGACCATGGTGTCCACGTCTGCCCCGAGAGGAGACCAGAGTGGGGCAGGGGTTAGTCCTGCGAGTGCGCCGTGAGCAGGGATCGCTGAACTCCCTGCGTGCCTACCTGACCTCGCAGGAGAGAATGCCAGGCCCCGGCCTGCTCTCTCAGGGGGGTGGGTGCTGGCGCCCACCTCCTCCTCAGGGGGATGACCCTCTTCTTCCCATCCTTATTCTAGGCCCCCCTGTCTCCAGTGCCTCGATTCTTGCCTCAAGTGTGCACAAGTGTTTCTTTTCAGCCCTGCCCTCGGGGCTGCGGGTAGGTGCGGGGATCCCGGGGACCCCCGACTGTCCCCGCCTGTCCCTGCCGCTCTCCCGTCTCCGGCCACTTCGCTACCCAGCTCCTCCGCACAAAAGCAAGCACGTAAACTAGTAGATCCTCGTGGTCCGCAGATCCCGCATTTGCCATTCCGCCTCTTACTGAACTTTATCCATTCAGATCGTTTGTCAACCAGTCAAGCACTTAGCCCGAGTGAACAGGAACACGTGAGTGAGGTGATGTGCTGAGTAGTGGCCCGCTGTGGCCAGAGGCTCATGGAGAACTAAGGCCGCGTTTCCCCTAATGGCAACAGTTCAGTATCTGCCAATGGATGTTTGTGGGCCCTAACTGCCTCACCGCTGTCTCAGCTCCTAACGTTAGGGACCATCTCTGCATGTCTCGGACAGAGAACCTGGTCACTCACACTTGTTGGCTGTGACTAGTACTCAGTTAGGACTGACCCTTAGGTGGGAGGTCTAAGAAGTACCTGAGCATCACGCAGCTTGCAATGCACCATGTCAAGTGTCCCTAGATTTTACTGAAGTCCTTGGAAGGGCAGTGCTTGTAGCCTGGTCACCTGAAATGCCAGCGGGGAAAGCGGAGCGGAGTAAATGCATGCATCTAGTGTCAAAGGTCAAAGGAATCTCAATCGCCAAGTCCACAGAGAGGCCCGGCCGGCTGGGAGTGTTCCCTCAGCTCAGTATCAACGGGGAAACACAAGCCAGAGACACCCCCCCCCCCCGGAAGCATCACTAGATAACATGATGGAATGCTGAACTAGTAACCTATGAAATAAAAAGAAGAAAAATGATTTGTAAGTTTGCCTTAAAAACAGGGGAAATCAGATTTTCTAATTGTGTGATCGAAAATGAAACATCGGGGCTGGCAGTGGCGAGGGGGTTAAGGTGCCGGACTCCCACGTGGCCGACTGTGTCCTGTGTCCTGAATCTAGCGGCAG
>NW_006159840.1:6167459-6187996 GCF_000334495.1 Tupaia belangeri chinensis | reverse complement strand
TTCCCTCTCTCTCTGGCTCTCTCTGGTGGTGCATGTGTCCTCTAGCAAATTAATAACAAAAATAATAAATTAAAAATGTATAAGGAAGAGATAAAGTAATTCACAGAATAAAGGTGGCCACAAGTAGTCTTTGCTTACTGCAGCTAGACCTCTCCTGGACATCAGGGGCAGCTTGTTGGTGGGAATTCGAGTGGGGGCAAGCTTCCTTCTCTTCGGCTGCCGGATGGAGCCAGGAGCAGGGGCTGGGCCCCACAGAAGCAGGCCCAGCTCCACCCACGGAGGACTTTCTAATTGAAGGCTACTGACTCGACAGGGTTGGGTTGGGGGCAGTGGACATCTGGACCGCTGTGACAAGTGTGTGACAAGGATGTTCTCCAGAGTAATGTCGGAGTCCTTTGCTTGGACCTTGCTGTACACAGAAATACTGGGACTCTGGACAGGCGGGCGTCCGGGCCCTGCTTCGGAGTTTAGGTGGGCGAAGTGTCTGCAGTGCTCTCCGAGTGACTTCCACATGGCCTTTTGGCCAGAACCGCGGGTGAGAAGCCTGAGGCTCCTTCCTGACCCGAGACTCTCGGTATGGGGGCTTGCTGGCCCCCGCGGGCTTCCTGCAGGGCTGGGTCCGTCTCTGATGAGACAGGAAGTAACTGAAAGTTGTCTAGAGAGTTGAACAGAGAGTCGCATGTGACAGCTCTGCTGGCATTAAATCAATGGAAACATTCAACACACAGAAAATGGGATTTTGTGATGTTCTTGTTTCTTTTCAAGTTTGTCTTTCTTGAGAAAGAACAAGCAAGAGCCGAAAGCCAAGCACCCTCAATGGGGTCTCCCATGGCAGTCCCCCACCCTAGCCTTCCAGAGCTGGGAATGCGGACACCCCAACATGGGCAGACTGACCGGGAACCCACCCCTGGTCCTCCTGTGGTCTCCAGCACTGCAGAGCAGAGCACTGCATTATCGCTGGGCCACCACGGCGGGCCATCTCGGCTCTTTGTTCATTTCAAGTATATTTATTTATTGAGAGAGAGTGAGAGTCCTGGCCGGTTCTGGCCTCCCCAGCCTCCCAGCCTCCCAGCCGGATCTTAGGCACACTGGTGCATTCAGGCTGCCCGTCCGTGGGAAAGGCAAGCAGAGCAGTGAGTAGACGAGGAACACTGAAAAATAGTCCTCATGGCCAGATAATGCCAGAAAGGACTATTTCTAGGATGTCAAGTGGTTTATCGCAGTACCACCTTCTGCATCTTGAGTGGCATAAACCCTCTAAGGATGAGACAATAAGTTTTTTTACTTTGGGGCCAATACATCGGAATATTTTTTCTTAAGGTTTTTGCTATAAGGATGCTCATTAGAAAGAGACAGAGACAGGGAAAGTGAGAAATCACCCCCCAGAGGGTGGACCCTCAGGGCACCAGCAGGGCGCGGAGCTTGGCCTTGCAGAGCGCAGTCCCCGCCTGCCACCTCCTGGCTGGCCAGCAGAGGGAGCCATGCCCCCGTTCTGGCACACACTCTCCTTGGCCCCTGGAAAGAACAGGGCTGCCCTGGCTGGATTTTCAGAGAATGGATCACACCTACAGGAAAGACAGCAACAACTGCAGCTCGTCCATTTTAATACGGCTTTACAGTACGTGAGGGGCACGCTGGCTCCTCCACTTAGAGGGTAAGACCCTGCTCAAAGAGGTCCCGGGAATCAGGAAGGGGCGTACCTCCCCGCTGAACTCTGCTCGGGAATGTGGCCCGCCCACCTCAGGGGGCCCCAACTCCTTTTCAAGGGGTTTGGAGGTCAGAAATCTTCTGGAGAGACGCGAGACAGCAGAGACCGCATCTGCTCTTTGCGATGGTGGCAGCCAGGCGGTGCTCACCGGCCGCTCTGTCCCCAGCCCATGCTCGGGGAGAACCACACGGCAGCTGCCCTTAGGTGGCCAGAGGCGGTGGCAACAGGCGACCTTCTTCCAAGTCCCTGTGTGAGTGTCCATCCCTCAGAACCTCGTGTGCTGGGCCGGGACAGCCCTGGGGCTGCACGCTGAGTTTCCACCTCTGCTCCTGCGACCTCAAAGTGCAATGGAACCGGCCACTTGCTTCATGAAAAGCCATTTTTCTTGCAAGGAAAACTGACAGACGATAATCATTCGCGCTCGGGGAATTGGCAGATAATTTCAAAAAAACAAAAAAAAAACAAAACACAGCGTGTCGCCCCAAGGAAGCAAACGGCAGTGTTTGTCGCCAAGGACACAATTCTGAATCTCACTTTCGCACGAACGTGAGAGTTTTGGAGACGTGTTAGCCACGTGAGCTTGTGCACTCAGGACTGAAGACTTCCCGTCAGATTGGCAGTAGTCGGAATGAACGTGCTTGGTAAAGCCCACTGTCCAGGGCCGGCGTGGCGCGTTGGTCAGGGTGCTGACTCCTTCAAAATCCTGCCAGGCGCCCAGATCTCAGGAGGGTGGAGGAGCAGGGACTGTGGTGTGGCCATGCGCTGGGGGCGATTTCTTACTTGTGCTCTCTGTCTCTCTTCGGAGAGCACACGTGCCGTTATGGGGGAAAGATGAATAGTGCATTTCAGTGAGTCACTATTTTGGAAATGGCCAAGGGACAGTGTCGCAAAGGAGGAGAGAATAAAAGATCCATTCAGAGTGCAAGGTGGGCTCCGGGTTTTACTGTCCTCGGGTACGCCAAGGTCGCGGCTTCAGATTCCGCATTACACTGTTCTTTTAAGAAGCCACCACTTTGCAAGATTTGGCATGGTATCGAGGAAGAAATATTCACAATTTTCTAAAAAGGCTTTTAAAATATTAACCGCTCTTCCAACTACATGTCCATGTGGGGCCAAATTTTCTTCACAGCCTCCAATCCGAGCAAAAACTCTCAGCAGAATGAATGCAGAGGAGTATATGAATAGAGGCCAGACATGAAAAAAACTGCAAAATGTGAAATAATGCCTTCTCTCTAATTATTTTAAAAGGTTATTCTTCATGGCAATGTGCTTTTATATTAACCTATAATGGGTTTATTAAGAAGCGGTTTTAGGGGCCAGCACGTGGCACAGTGGTAAGGGTGCTGGACTCCCACGTGGCCTACAGTGGTTTGAGCACCTGGCCTGGTGGTTTGAAAATCATGCCACGGGGGTCAGGGACAGTGGCCTGTGCTGTCCACAGCTACGACGCACACGGAGGCAGGTAATAAGTACGTGTCGAGGAGATGAGCCTGAGCCCCGAGCGGGCTCTGCGGGCTGACTTCCCGGCTGCTGTGCTTGTTAAGAAAGTCGTCGTGCTGTGGACACCTGATCCAGGGCTCGGGCCCCAGCGCAGCACTGAGCTACCGGCCAGTTTGGCACTTGGTTGTGCTGTCTCCGAGAGGGTAGCCAACGTGGACATGGATTTCTGATTTTCTGATCGACTACAGTAACACACACCCAGGAAGCCAGGGAGCTGGGCGAGACAGGTTCAGGCAGGCTGTTCCGTGCAGTGGCCTTGTTCACTTGCACCCTCATGGTTCTGATTTGCTAAGGTTGTTCCTATCTCTTTGATAGCTACAAAGATGATCGGTTGTATTTTTTTTCTTAACTATTGCCAAAATAATGAAAAAAGAGAAAAAAAAAAAACCCAAAAGCCAAACAAAACTGCACGGCTTAGACAGCCTGCTGTGGGGCGGGAGGCTGATCGGACGTGGTAAGAGGCTGTGCCTCAGGGAGGGCAGCTCATCGGCTTCCCGTGGTCTTGAGCTTTTACTCGGATCACAGCCCCGTCTGACCACAAGTGCCTCCCTGCGCGCTCCTACAGGCGCCAGCGCTGACTGTCCGAGAACCCCGCCGGCCACCCCTGCAGGCAGCCAGCACGCCATCCTGTGTGTGCAGCCGTGTGTGTTCCAGGCTGCCACATGCAGGGGTGTGCTTGTTACTCAGATGGAGCTAATGACCCGGAGCTGTTGGCTTTAGTCACCCAGAGACACCTGCACATCCCCATCATCACAGCCGCTGTGTAGGGGCAATGGCGCTGCCTTCCTGCTGTCCCAGGGGGTGCGGAGCAGTTGTGAGTGTTCCAGGGCCCTGTGCACGTCCTCCTGTCCCGCCTGCTCCCTGCAGACCCTCCTGTCCCTCCTGCTCTCTGTGCACCCTCCTGTCCGACATGCTCCCCACTGCTTTGGTGTAAACAGCACCTCTGGACTCCCACTCCCGCCTCTAGGGGTTAAAGGGCAGGCAGTGAGTTTGGCCTAAGTGTCCTATCTGCAATGATGCGGTTTATATGGTCGAGGCTGATGGCGAGTTATGTGGGATGGTCTAGCCCCCAGGTGCACCGGTGTTGCTCAAGCGCCCAGCTGACGTCTAAAGTTGGTGAGCCTGACATCTCTGTCGGGGCTTCCTCCTGTCAAAGGCCAGAGACGATGGCCATGGTGTCTTCAAGTCACTCCAGGCCGGAAAACCTGCCAGGAGTGGAGACACCTGGAGCAGCACTTGGAACAGTGCTGTGAGCCTGGTGACAGCATGCTCGCCTGGACTCCGAGGACACCAGGCTCTAGGGCTGGCTCCCAGGGAGAGAGGAGACAGAGGAGGGTGCAGCCTCACTGTCTCTTCGTCCGTTCCTTTATTTACGTTTCTAATTGCTCAGTGCAGCTGCTCACATCCCTGGCTTTCACCTATTGCCTATGGGAAAACTGACTCTCCCTTTAACATCCTCAGGGAATTTTCTGTCCTTAGTTTTTAATGGAAACCAGGTCCAACAAAACCCTTCGGTCCAGGGACCAGCAGTTAGTGTAATGGCTATGTTGTTGAACTCCCATGTGGCTGACCCCAGTTCGTGTCCCGGACCCAGTGGCTTAAAACCCACGCCAGGCGCTTGTGTGCATGCGTGCCCAAGATCCCAAGAGGAGAATGGAGAAGGGATTGCGGTGTGACCATCCCCCCCGGGGGAGGGGGGTGATTTCTTGCTTTCTGTCTCTCTGTCTCTCTGTCTTTCTGGTGAGCACACGCGCCTATAGCAAAAACCTCTCAAAAAAAACCAAACCAAACCAAACCAAAACAAAAACAACAAAAAAACAAAAGCCCTTCGGTCTGACAGTGTTCACAGCGGTGAAACGGGACAGAGGTCCCGGGAGGAGGGGCCTGGTGCTGCCGGGACAGAGCAGCCACCCCCGCCCCCAGTTTGTCATCTTGTTCCCTGGACCAAGGCTCCTGCCTGCCCGTGCCTGCCGAAGGTGTGTGAGCCAAGCTGCAGCGTTTGCATTTACACGCAGAGCCATCACACTCGGGAAGCTTTCTCTGACGGGGACAATTTCCTCCAATGACACGACTTTATTTACTTTATCTTTTTTTTTTTTTTTTTTTTTTTGAGAGAGAGAGTTTTGCTATAGTGCGTGTGCACTCCCTGGACAGACAGAGAGGCAGAAAGTGAGAGATCACCCCCAGTGAACGATTTTCAGAGTGGATGACCACACCACAATCCCACCTTCATTTCCCTCTCAAGATCTTGGGCATGCATGCACACGCACCCCGCGTGAGTTTCAGGTCGCCAGGTCTGGGACTTGAACGACTGTTTACTATGTGAGAGTCCAGTGACGTGACTGCTAAGCCATCTGCTATTCCTCACAGCTTCATTTACTTTCGACAACAGCCTTGCTCTCTGCACATCTGCTGCAGGGGCTGCTGTGTCGCAGGCTCTTCTCGGGGCGTGACCTTGGAGAGGCTCGGCTGCCCTCTGCAGGGCACCCCTGGGCCCTGGCTTCCAGGTGAAAGGCTCACCCCAACTTCTGCCATCTGACCACGGGGGGCACAGAGAGAGAGCTGTTCCCGGTAGGTCCCACAAGACTCGCCAAGAAAATGGTGGTTAATTAGCGTGGGGGCTGTCACACTCTGCAGCGTGACTTCGTGAACGCACATGCGTCTCCTTTTCCCACGTGTACACTTGCTGTATTCTACCGAGAGCTGCAGGAGGGAGTGTGTCCACACGTCCTCACTGAGACATTCTTGTGTAACTGATTAGTGAGGGTGCAGTGGGCTCACGCCTCGTAGCCAGTCGGGCTCACAGCCTTCTTGTGCAACGTCGAAGGAGAGCCTCGAGCGCTCACACCCAGCAGGCGCGGGCAGATTTACGCACCCCGGGATGCTGGACGTCAAACAGCACAATTGAATGCGTGTTTCGTACGAGCAGGTGGCTCCAGGCAGCTTTAATATTTTCCTATGAGACTTAACAGCACATAAATCATATCCCCGAAGAGAGCTTGAAGCTGGAAGGAGAAACGCAGCCCTCGCTGAACCGAGGTCACTGTTTCGACACGTCGCGAGGCCCGGCTGCCCTGATGCGCTCAGCACCGTTCCAAGTAAGGGGGCTGAGTCTTGCAGCTGGGCCCGCAAAGCCGGCTCCGATGTGCTGTTCTGGGGCACATCTGCTCTCCAAGTGGGCGTGCCGGGCCAAGTGGTGAGGGCGTCACTGTCTATACCTAATGGCACCTGCGTTCGGTTAGTTACGCCCTCCACCCTTTCTCAATGTCTCCAAGTCCACTTTCCCTTCCTCCCTCGGCCCTCCCTGTAGGTGCCCTCTATCAGCCACCGTAACCTCGGCTTTGGGCATTCGCAGGAATTACAGGGAACCACGTTCAGATGCTAACGTCCCCCCTCCTTCGCAGGTGAACGGGCCTCTTGGTACGCTTTTAGGTATAACAATTGCTTGCTACCCCCAGAGCACGTGGTATTTAGATCTGTACCCCCTTTCACGTCTCCACCCAGTCACGGTGCCATATATAAACCACTCCTTGCAGGCTCTCGTCTCGGGAAGCGCTTTGCTGACAGGCCAGTACGGTGACTCGCAGAGGAACACGGCAGCCTTTCAACCAAGTCAGATCACTGCCCGTCAGGGGTCCTCCTGTATTCTGAGGCCCTCAGACGAGCTGCCTTGATGTAAAAACACACAGCTATTGGCCGTGAATATACAGCTGAGGAATCACAGCCGTCAGTTAGAAAGTGTGTCCCAGGGCCACCCATGAGACTCGAGACTCCCGTATTTTTCTGGCAGGCTCTCCTGGCCCGCGGCGTGATCCCACATGGAACAACCACCACGCAGTTTTTACTTGAAGTTGAGGCCCCAGTGGTGCTGGTGTTACCATACCCTCAGTTCCTAAACAGAATTCTTCTCAGTCTCCTTAAACTACAAGTAAAGAGTAAAAACAGAATTTAGGGATAAAGCGGAAGATCGAGTGAAATGTATCAGGTCCAAATGGACAGGGTAAAAGCTGCTTTTGTTCTGAGTTGTGGTTTTGAAATGTGTGGAACTTTCAAATCAGCTTTTATATAAATGACTTCAAATGCTGCATTTATGGAAACTCACAGACGCTTTCAAACCGAGTTCAACGAGTGGGTTTTTGAACATGGAGATGAGTGATGGGGGCCCGGGCTGCCCCCTGCAGCGCCCACTCACTGCAATTCGATTTGACCAGATCTGCAGTTATGTACTCTCCCCGCTGGCTTCGGGCAGCGCTCCAGAGAAAGCTCCCTCAGGGCTGTGCACAGAACTTGGACCCAGATGGGTCAGCCATCCTCCATCCTCGGTTCTGCCTCTTGTCTGAGGCCCTCTGACCTTCATGTGACCTTGGCGACAAGGATCCCAGTCCAGCTCAGCCGGGCTTAGCCTGGCTTCTGGCCTCTGCAGGGCTGCAGCCCCAGATGGGCCTCTTTACTCTCTCAGGCTAACTGGGTGCCACTAGGCTGGGCCTCCTAAAGCCTCCGTCAGCTCCGGTATCAGGCCTCTCTGACCGCCCAGCCCTGGCGGGCCTCCTTTCCCCACCTGGTGGAATTCCCTCTGCAGGGCTGCTGGGCGGGTGTTCTCCTTCCTGCTGTGCTCGCTGACATTCCTGGAGCAAGAGAGATCCGGGGCCTCTGGGAGGCCCCCAGTCAGGCATGTTCTGCCCCTAAAAACGGACCTGGGGCCCTTAGGGAAGGGGCTGGGAGTCCGTTGCCCTTCCTTAGGGTCCTGCTCAGCCAGGTGCTATCAGTGAGGAACCACCCTCAGTGGGCACTGAGCTGCTGCCACCCTGATCCGGGACTTCCCGCCTCCAGAACCGAGGCCAGGTTCCAGTCACTGACAGCAGGCAGGGTGGGCCAGGGCCTCCCTCCTCCTGAACAGACACCTGCACCTGGCCGGTGTGCTGCAGGCTCTGGCTCAGGTGAGTCAGCCTGTGGAGCCCCCCATGGGCTTCCCCGCTGCCCAGGAGCTTCCCCACCACGTCAGTCCCTCTGAGCCCACAGCTCTTCCTGCCCCAAGTTCCTGCCCTGCACACCTCTTGGAACTGGACCCTGACTGGCCGTGTTGTCAGGGGGCCAATGGCGAGGCCTCTCGGCGTGGCTGTGTCCCACACCCCTCACTTCCAGGAACAGCTAGAGCTTCTATGCTGAGTTGTCGGTGTCTCTGAATTGAAGGTCTCAGACAGGATTCCAGTTCTACTGGGGAAGCAACCAGCCTCAGGGAGGGAGAGGTGGGCTGAGCTGTGGCAGGCTGGCCCGTGCTCTGCAGTGCCAGGGGAGGAATGAGACCGGGGTGCCTCCCCAGGCCACTCCAATAACGTGTTGCAGCAACTGGCCTCAGAGGCACAAATCTCGCCATTTCTAGCACTAACCTGCCAAGCGGGAGTGAGAGGGAAAACAGTGATGTGGGCAAAGAGCAGGCTGGCTGGCGTCTTCGGCCCATCGTAAGTCCTGGATGTTCTCCAGGCACCAGCACCATAAATCAAATCAGAGCCACCAGGTAGCCGTCCCCCCACCAGGAGGCCCGTCCTCCCACCAGGTGGCCCGTCCCCCCACCAGGAGGATCCAGGACAGATTCCCAGAGTGAACTTGCGTTCTCCCAGTTGCTCACTTTAACTCACTTGCAAAGTTGAGGTAGGTGGGTGCGAGGCTGCGGGAGCCCTGTGCGAAGGTTGGATTTAAATATGAGGGCCCACGTTCTTCAGCATATGCGAAGATTTAACTGCCAAGCTCCTTATAATAGTAATTACAGAACTGTTGAGGGACTCTAATGGGTACATTTGTGGCACTAAGTGGCTCATTTAATGGAAGTCTTGCAGTTACATCACCAGGCTGGGTGAAAGTAGAGACAGCAGTGCTGTTATCTCCAGCTCCAAACTACTTGGCTTTTGTCTGGTTGATTGATTGTGACAATCTTAACATTTTAAAAAATGTATAACATTATCTTCCAGGTTTTTAACATGTCAAGACAAGCACATCCAGGTTTTGTTTAGATTAAGCTATCAAGTATATATCATTTCAGGGGAAGGCCATTGTTATGTTATACAAATTCACTTCTGTAAGCTCATCTATAAACTCTTTTCCAAATTGCACATGTGTATGTCTTTCTTTTTCCTCTGAAACTTTTTCTAAAGTAATGACACAGAGGTGGAAATGCCATGAAGCAGGAATCTCACTTCTAGTCCAGGCTGAACAAAGACCACAACGGAGGTCAAGAACTGTGGGATAATCCATGGCACGTTTGTGGTCAAGGTGATGGAAGCCTGCTTTGCTGTGAGCATGAAAATGAGAGTGTGAAGACGTTGGAAATCACCTTGGAGTGCCAGGCCCCTGTCCATCTGCTAGCTGTGTACTCTCTCCTGCGCAAGAGCTATGTGCTTTCTTCCACCAAGCAGCACCGCCAAGTGGGCATCTCCCTAGGGGACCTCTGCCCTCAGTGCTCGGGAGCAAGGAGACCCACGTGAGTGTCCACCAGCTGCAGGGCCATCATGGGGCTGCAGCTGTAAGCCTGGCGGGAGGAGCAGCCTCGCATCACTCTGCGGTAACTGCCGAAAGCGAAGGCAGAGGCCTCCCACCGGCAGCTGCAGCCGACTTACGTGCCCTCTGCTCAGAACCGGCGAGGGCACTGGAGGGACGACCACGAGCTCGAGATGGACTGTGGCTGGCCAGGAGCATCCACCCAGATGTCAGACACAGCATCTGGGCCCTCTGAGCCCTCTCTGAGCAGAGAGTCCCTGTGCTCTGAGTGGGGCGTGGGCCACTGGCGGGAGCAGGGATTCTTAGCAGTGCCTGGCCTGTTCTCGCTCCTGCTTTGAATCAAGGCACTGATTTTCATCAGTGACCTAGGAGACACGATGAACTGATCAAAAACTCTGCCGAAACACCGAAGTAAATTGGAGAACAGCTATTCAAAGTACTTAAATTAGATTAATCGACTGACACTGTCGACAAAGTACTGCGGGGAGTACCCAAGTTGACAAATGTGAATACAATCAATTGGTTTTAAATACAGTTTAAAATAACTGGATTTTGAACTCCCGAGGTAGGAAAATGTGAATACTCTCTCCAAATAAGTTCTCAAAGGGTGTCGTCTGCCATGGCTGCCCTTTCCCCCGGAGGGATTCAGGCAGCTTCAGTGGAGAGAGAAAGCAGAGGGCAGTCCCACTCCATGTGCTGTTTTGGTCAACATGGGCCACACATAGCCAGTGGTCCCATAGCTTATCCCATTCAGTCCAGACGTGCCGCAGGTGACCCCGTCTGGGTGTGCGTACGCACAAGGCGGCCCCACCTGGGTGTGCGTTCTCACAAGGCAGCCCCACCTGGGTGTGCGTTCACACAAGGCGGCCCCACCTGGGTGTGCGTTCTCACAAGGCGGCCCCACCTGGTTGTGCGTATGCACACCGCCCTGATACTCTCACAGGATGAAGCCTCCTGGTGACACCTCTCCCTGAACACATCCCTGCCCTTAAGTGATGCATCAATATATTCCTAGATAGTTATTTTTATTAGCCTTGTTTGATTTTAAACTTTGGCATCTATTTTATACTGCATATAATACGGTCGTGTGTTGGTCATTTCCTTTGTATATAATTTACTTGAAAGGACACAAAGAATAGGAACGTGTTGAAATTCCTTTGCTGATAGAAACAGGTGGTCAGCGTCCCAGTACACCATCCCAGATGGCTAGGACTGCGCGTGTGTGCCGGGGAGGCGCCAGGTCTCTGTACCTTCCCACGCTCGTCCCCAGCGGG
Source organism: Tupaia belangeri chinensis (assembly GCF_000334495.1). Classification (NCBI taxonomy): domain Eukaryota; kingdom Metazoa; phylum Chordata; class Mammalia; order Scandentia; family Tupaiidae; genus Tupaia; species Tupaia belangeri. Next base: position 6,177,022 of record NW_006159840.1, on the reverse strand, counting down.
TCCAGCAACCATGAGACTGCGGTTAGTGAAGTGAGCCGGCAGTTACAGCTGGCCCAGGCATGCTCACCTGCTGTTGTAAAGCGGACAGCTGCTTTTCCTGACATGTCAATGACTAAAAGTGATTGTCGAGGAAAAGCGTAATAAGCAAGTGACATGTTAGGAAATGACGTATGAACTCTAGAATGGAACAAAAGCAAATTCCTGCAAAGTGAAGTGAAAAATTCATTCCCTCCAACGCTCCCATTACTGTCGAGAGCTGGTCAAGACCACAGACCAGCTCCAGAATGCCTGTCTGATGGCAGGTCCCTGTGGGAGGACCCTGGAAGGCGAGGATGATGATGGGGTTGGAGATGGGGATGGAGGTGAGGATGGAGGTGAGGATGGAGGTGTTGATGCAGATGGGGATGGAGAGGAGGGTGGAAATAGAGATGAGGATGGAGATGAGGATGGAGGTGGGGATGGAGGTGAGGATGGAGGTGAGGATGGAGGTGGGGATGGAGGTGGGGATGGAGGTGGGGATGGAGGTGAGGATGGAGGTGGGAACGGAGGTGAGGATGGGGGTGGGGATGGAGATGGGGATGGAGATGAAGATGGAGGTGTTGATGCAGATGGGGATGGAGAGGAGGGTGGAAATAGAGATGAGGATGGAGATGAGGATGGAGGTGGGGATGGAGGTGAGGATGGAGGTGAGGATGGAGGTGAGGATGGAGGTGAGGATGGAGGTGAGGATGGAGGTGAGGATGGAGGTGAGGATGGAGGTGAGGATGGAGGTGAGGATGGAGGTGAGGATGGAGGTGAGGATGGAGGTGAGGATGGAGGTGAGGATGGAGGTGAGGATGGAGGTGAGGATGGAGGTGAGGATGGAGGTGGGAACGGAGGTGAGGATGGAGGTGGGAACGGAGGTGAGGATGGAGATGAGGATGGAGGTGAGGATGGAGATGGGGATGGAGATGGGGATGGAGGTGAGGATGGAGGTGGGGATGGAGGTGAGGATGGAGGTGGGAACGGAGGTGAGGATGGAGGTGGGGATGGAGATGGGGATAGAGATGAGGATGGAGAGGAGGATGGAGGTGAGAGTGGAAACAGAGATGGGGATGGAGATGAGGATGGAGGTGAGGATGGAGGTGGGAGCAGAGGTGAGGATGGAGGTGGGGATGGAGATAAGGATGGAAATAGAGATGGGAATAGAGATGAAGATGGAGGTGGAGATGGAGGTGAGGATGGAGGGGGATGGAAATGATAAAGATGGAGAAGCTTAGAGAAGTAGAGGGGGACTCTGAGTGAAGCTGAGGAGCCCAAATCAATCCCCACTGTGGAATTAGGTCAAGTGTGCCCTGCCATCTTTAGGAATTGTTTTCCCATAGGATCTGGGGACTGGAAATCTCCAGAAGTTCTGAAGGTCTTGTGTGCTCAATCAGCCTATTGAGAATCTAATTTACATGTTTTCCTTTATGTTTCCTTTTTTACTCGCTTATTGTGAAAAGGTCTAAATCTTGACCTTCAAAAAAGTCTGAAAAGTTTTGATTACTTGTTGAAGGGAAAATCTGCAATTCTAGTCAACTTCTTATTAAAAGTTTGACTTCAGTATGATACTTCTTCAGGAATGTCTTTATAATTTATTGCACAGCTGTAGTGATTATAATTCTTGGAGCTCCTTTGCTGAAAAGCACTATTTAAAGCACAAAGTTCTCTTGAATATTAACTCATGAATGCTAACGACACCCTGATAGGGAGGTAGGAGGCTAACTGACTCACTCAGGGTCACGTCAGTGAGTCGGTGGTAGGCTGCTACATGCAGTAAGAGTTTCTGGACTGTTTAGAAGTGTTTTGTACTCACCTAGTCCTATCCGACTAGGAAAGGGTTATGGCTGTAAACGTCAGAGGTTTTCATTCATGCCGCACACCAGTCAGGGTTGGCAAACCATTGACACCAGCTCAGAAGTAGAGAAGGAACTTATTGGGAGGACACCACTTCTCAATATCACAGGACGTGTTGGGAAGCAGGCCCAAATGAGGAAGAGGGCAGAGACAGACTGGGCTTCAGACCATGCCTAAGACCAGTCTGGACTTCAGCTCCCTTGATGATGTGCTATTATCCTAGAAGCTCTGCCCTCTGCATCTGTTCTCTTTTGCATCAGTTCAGAATCCCAGAAGAAACATTAGATTAATTGACCAAGTTCACGTAAAACTGGGTTCTGGACAATAGAAGAGCAAAACAACGGAAGACATTTGGAAGTCTTAGTTCTTTCCCACGGACACTGGGTAGTGGGTGTGCCGCAGTGAGAAAGACACAGACTGTGTTCTCCGGGGGCTTAGATACACGCAAAGGAGATTAACGGTGAGAACAGTGTGTGTGGCCATGGGGAACACTCAGGGCAGGGAGACGGAAATTAAGTTGGGAGGAATCGGGGTGGGTTTTGGAGGAGGTGAGAGCTCACCTAGGACTCGAAAATGAAAGGATTTATCATACAAGAAATAGCAAGGCCTTTGTCACAGACACAGGGAAACAGGTAAGCTGCATGGAGTAGAAGCTTAACAGTCACAGGGCAGATGGCAGGAGGTAGAAAAGAGTCGGAAACAATGCAAATGGTCTAAAAGATGCACAGAAGACTAGACAGAAAGAGGGAAAGTGAGAAAGCACCCCCAGGGCGGGGGCATGTGGAAATCCTTTCTCAGCCATTCTCTTCTGAGGATTTAGGCACACAACTCTCCAAGCATGATTTTCAAGTCGGTGGGTCTGGGGTTTGTACCATTGGTGGCCATATGGGAGTTCAGCACCCTAACTGTGCTACCACCTGCCAGCCTCACAGAGGGTGTTTCTTAAGATCCCCTTGAAGTAAGTTGGGGCTGAGAGGAGAGCAATCGCAAGATACTGGTCAACAGCTGCTTGCTCTTGTTTGGGCTAGGGCTTAGGCCTTTGCATGTGCTGTTCCGTCCTCCTGAAACACCCTTCCCGCATTAATTTCCTGACTTCTTTGCATCAGTTCTGCACGAGCCAGGAAGTACCAAGCAGAGAAGGGATGTTCATTGTGGCCAAGGGTCACTCGACGTCCTTCTGTTCAGTGTCATGCAGAGACCTTGGCACACGCTTAATGACTATTCACCAAATGAAGGAATACATTTTCCCACATACGGTATTTTTTTTGTTTGTTTTAATTTTCCTTTTTTTTTTTTTTTTTTTTTTACATTTAATCACTGTATGTGTTTATAGCATACAAAATGGATTTTTAGCATTTACACACTGTATATTAATCCAGTCAAGGATATTACCATATACATTATCATCAGCAGATAATTTTCCGTTTTGTGTCCATTAAGTGTTTCACTACCTTTCCCCCCGATTCCCTCCCTCCCACTCTCCCCCACTTCCCCCCTCCTCCCACACTGTCTCTAGTAACTGCGGTTGCTCTCCCTGCCTTCATACCTTCCAGTCTTTCTGCTTCCGTCAGCGTGCAGACATTCGGTATATATCGAGTGGGGACACACATTGTTTCTCTTTCATAGTCTGCCTTGCTTTGCTCAGCATTGAATCTTCCATATTTGTTCACGTTTGATCAAATACCAGGGCCTCATTTTTGTTTTTATGACTGAGTAGTATTCTGTAGTGTGTATGTGCCACACTTTTTAAATCCATTCATCTGTTTCGGAACATTTAGTTTGATTCCACATCTTAGCAATTGGGAATAATGCTGCAATAAACGTTGATGTGCAAATGTTTTTCTGACTATTTTCCTAACATTTGGGTAGATACCCAGGAGCGGAATTGATGGGTTGATGGTAGTTCTATTTTTATTTCTTTGAGAAATTTCTATAATGTTGTCATTAGCGGTTGTACTAATTTACATCCCCACCAATAGTGCAGGAGGGTCCCCTCTTCACCACAGCCTCACCAGCACTTATAATTCTTTACATTTTTAATCTTAGCTATTCAAACTGTGGTTAGATGGTATCTCAATGCGGTTTTGATTTGCATCTTCCTTATGATAAAGAAATGTTGAGCATTTTTCATGTGCTTTTTGACCATTTGTATGTCTTCCTTGGAGAGTTGTCTATTCAATTCACTTGCTCATTTTTTAATTGACTTGATTATTATTTTGGGGGTAAGCTGCTTGAGTTCTCTGTATATTCTGGTTATCAATCCCTTATCTGAGGTATAGTTTGCAAATACTAGGTCATTGGGAAAGTGACATGTTTTCAATGCAAAAATGATATGTTTCTCTATGTGAAAATGTGTCATGATTTTTTCTGACAACCCAAATATACTCTGTCACTTTTAGGGGTGTTGTTTCACTTTGATTATTGTTTCTTTTGCCATGCAAAAGATTTTCAGCCTGAGGTAACCCACTTGTCTATTTCTGAGATTATTGCCCGTACTTTGGGGGTTTTACTTAAAACGTCTGCCAACTCCCATGTCGCTAGGCATTTTCCCTGTGTTTTCCATCAGTAGTTTTACAGTCCGAGATTTTATATTTAGATCTTTGAGCCATTTGGAGTTGATTTTCATTAATGGTGAGAGATAGGGGTCCAGTTTTGTTTTTTTCCCGTTTTCCCAGTGCCATTGGTTGAAGAGATTTTATTTTACCCACTGGATTAACTTGTGCCCTTTGCCAAAAAGCAGTCGGCTGTATGTTTCAAAGTTTGTTTCTGGCTTCTCTATTGTGTTTCATTGGTCATGTGAAGACTTTTAAGAAAAGAGAAGAAGGCTGGCCTATGACTTGGTGAGTAAGGCGGCTGCTCTCACGTGGTTAACCACAGCGCACTCCTGGACCTGGTGATTTGGAAAACATGCCAGGTGCCAGTGCTGTGTGCCCCAAATCCTCCAAGTAGGGAGAACCAGAGGAGAAAGGATCGCAGTGCGGTCATGCCCCCTGGCGGCTTTCTCCTTTCTCTTTCTCCCTCTGTGTCTCTCTCTAGTGATCACAGAGGTCCACAGGCAAGATTAAAAGAAAAGAACTAAAATTTTAAAGACAAAGTCACTGTCTCTGCCTTAATTTACCTGTAATAAATCCTATTTGTTTTAGACTTTTTCCATCCCTGGTTTGCCTGGGTGATCATGACTGCCGCCTGCAGGATATTCTGCCTATGACCTCGCCCCTCCACAGGGCTGCCCATTGCACCCTGGTCTGCTGCTCAGAGACAGCCGGGGGCATGGTGGCAGGGGGGCTGGGGCGTCACCCACAGGACTCGGTGAACAGCACTGCTCCACCCCCCGCTGCGGCCAGACGGCTCCTTCCAAATGCACGCCCCCTGCTTAGACCCTCCTGGACCCAAGGCTGCTGTGGTCATCGCAGTCATGCTGTGTTCGTGATCTGGGCGAGGTGTCTGATCTCCCCACAGAGGGGGCAGGTGCTTGAGGACAAGTTGTTTTCATCACTTTTACATCCTCATCACCTGTCCCAGGGATGAATTAGGTGCCTCAAGGGTCTTTCAGAGCACCCTTAGACGGATGGCTGGAAGGGAAGAATCGGTGTGCTGGCCTCCCTCTGTAACGCCCGTCTCTCCCTTCTGATTCCGCTTCCAGGACTCCCTCCTCCTCTACCCCCTCGTCTAACCCACTGGCCTTCTGCTCAAGTCCCACCTCCTCCATCCAGGCCAGCTGCAGAAGTCCACGTCTCCTCTCCTTATATTAATTTTTTTTTATTTCCAGAGAGAGTGTGTGCTTGCCAGAAAGAGGCAGAAAAAGAGGGAAAGGGAGAAACAGCACTCCCCCTACCCCCATGCGGCATGGTCCCTCCGCGATCTCTTCCCTCTGTTTCTCCATTCTGTAGGGATTTGGGACAGGCATGCACTCGCGCCCGGCATGTTTCTCAGCTCCAAGGACCAGGCCGTGTGGGTCTAGCTGCCTCACCACCGTGCTGCGGGCCGGCACATCAACTCTTCTTCTGGAGAGCTTCCAATCCGTGCTAGAGGTGACAGATGAGGGAACGGGCTCAGAGCGGTCTTGTGAAAGGTCCGGATCCTCCGCTGGTGTGAGGAGCTGGGACGAGAACCCGACCTGCCAGCCTAGAGCTTGTCCTCGGCCACGTTCCAGCTCCTCTTCTTCCCGCCTTTGACCCTCCCCACCTGGAACGTGTGGCCCGAGTCCGGCCATGTTGTACCTGGTGCTGGAAGAAAACCTGGTGGCATGCCAGCGCTCTGACCAGACCCGGGCAGCTCACCGTTCAGGGTCTGCAGACTATTCATGGAGTCAGGGAGATACATTGACTCTTGGTAAAGAAGCCAACCGCATCCCTTTACTCAGCGCCGATGTCGACCTCGCTCCTTTCACAGCATGGCAGTGCCTCCAACGTCCATGGCTGTCCCCTTATTGCCATGGTGCCGTCCCTCGCGCCTGGTCCTGTCACTCCCGTGTCAATGGGGCCACCCACCTGGCAGGTGTTTACCAAGCATCTGTCCATGCCACACACCGTGCTGGGCACCAAGACACGCAGTGAACGGGGACCACTGCGGGCAGGCGAGAGTGTGAGTCCCGACTCACGCTTGGGAGGCGGCAAGTAGTATGGCAGAGATGCTGGGTTCCCACATGGCTGACCGCAGTTCAAGTCCCAGACCTGGCAGCTTACTTTCTCCTTACCCTTTCTCTCTCTCTGTCTTTCTCTGGTCCAATAAAATAATAATAATAACAAATGGAATTAAATAAATAAATCTTTAAAAAAAACTCACACTGGGTGCGTGTGCATGTGCGCGCAATATTCCGAGAGGAGAATGGAGGAGAAGGGATTGTGGCCATTCCCTCAGGGGGTGATTTCTCACTTTTTGTTTCTGTCTCTCTCCGTCTGTCCAGTGAGCACACACATCCTATAGCAAAGATCTCGCTTTAAAAAAATTAAATAAATAAGTCTAAAATACATAAAAAAGGAAGGGATGTTTCTGGGAGGAAGGGATGTTTGGGCATGCTACCTGGAGGACGGCCAGGAGTGGGGAGAGCAGTCCAGGCACAGGTTTGGTGGCCGCTCTGCCCACTGGTGAAATGGGCCGATGGGGAGCTGAGAGAAGGCCAGTGTGCCCAGAGCACAGACAGAGGGGACAGTCGGAAAAGGACCCGGGTCAGGCTATAGGCCACACTCAAAATTTTAATCCTGACCCTACAACCAAAAGGAAGCCACTGAAAGACCGACCAAGTGGTGGCGACGGGGTCAGACTCCCCCGGAAAGCTCTCTCTGGCTGCAGTTTGGACGGTGGTTGGGAGGGAGTGGCCGGCCTTGGACAAGTCTAGAAGAGAAGGCGGGGGTTGGACCAGGCTCACCGCTCCTGGGGAGGAGGTGCCTGTGGGAGAAGTGGATAGATCTGAGCTATGAGACTTGGTGCAGGACTCAGCCTGTGGTGGGGAGTGCAGAGAAGGCAGGGCTTGTCCAAGTGTGTGCATAGCGTCTTGAGAGCAGCAGGGAGGTTGACCCTGGTGTGGCCTGTTATCTGAGGGGTCTTGGAGGTAACCAGGTGGGGGCGTTGAGTAGCCGTGGGGTGAGTGTCGGGCCCGGGGTGGGGAAAGGACTGGTCTAGACCTACGGAACCGAGCACGAGCAGGGTGGGCTTGCCCAGGCGAGTGTAGACAGAGGAGCAGAAGGTCCGGGGCAAGCCATGGAGAAGAGAGGAGGGACGAGGCACAGGCAGGTACCTGAGAGGTCAGGTGAGACAAGGGCATGGCACGCAGATGACCTTTAGAAGGAAGAGAGACCGGAGCCCGACTGTCGGGCTGCAACACTGCTGGAGAGTGAGGGCGGGTGACGGCCAGCTCAGAAGTCTCTGGATTTGGGGTGGTGGGGTGTGTGACAGGCGGTGAGCCGCAGGCAGGAGGCTTTTGGCAGGTGGCCTATTCTTGCTTCCTTCTCCTGGTTGATGGTGTGTGTTAGAGGGCCCTGGGACAGGGAGCTCTCAGGGGAGGCTCCCTGGAGAAGGAGCTGTCTCACAGTGGGACTCACTGAGGCAGGCGGGAGGTCCAAGCACCAGGACCAGCAGGAAGAGGCGGGGCGAAGGGAAAGCTGGGACGTAGGGGTGGGGTGGTACGACCTAATCCGGCTGAGAGAGCAGGCGAGGGCCGGGGTGGCAGCCAGGTAGAAAGGGGACCCTGGAAGTGGCACTGAAGCCTGGGGCTGGGGTCCTGCGAGGACAGAGAGTGTGAGGTCCCTGGTGAATCTCGCACTGACCCTGCACGGCCCACGACCTGGCGAGCCAGAAAAGGCAGACGCCAGGGCTCCTCTGGAGCAGGGACTTTGCCAGATGAGTAAGACCAGAACCAGAACAGGGAGGGACAAAGAAGGCCAAGGTCGTGGTCAGGGGTCCGCCCCAAATCAGAGGGGGTGAAGTAATGGCAGGGTCATTAGCACCGACTGACTGACCCCACCACCCCCGCCAGGCCCGTCAGGGGCCATGGAAGGAAGCCTGAGCCGCCCACCCCTCATGCCTGCTCTCTTCCCCCGCTCTCTCCCTGTGGCTCTTCCAAAGGGCTCACCTGAGCAGGTCAGGATGACCTCCCTTTTCGATGAACTTCCAGTCCCCTGTCAAGTCACACCTGCAAGGTCCATTTGGGATACACCCAGCCGAGCCTGGCTTGTGAAGGGGGCCTGTGGTGCAGCCCGTCCAGCTGACACGCGCTCAGGGCAGAGGGAGACCAGCCTCCGGGTTCACCTGCACGCGTCCATGGTCCTGCTCGCCCACCTTCCTCAGCAAGGTTGCTCTCGGCTCTGCCACCGGCTGCAGAAATTCCAGCTCCACAGAGCAGGGTCCAGGGCAAGAGAGAGTGCCCACCCCACCAAACAGCCCAGAACCCAGGGCCCAGCCTTCTCGGTCCCCTCAGCCCAGCTGCACCTCAGGGGCTGAGAGCCACAGTGATCAGAACCCAGGTCTATGCCTGCCCGGGGTGGTTCCGCCACACGTGGCCCAAGCAGCCGAGGTTCGCCTGAAGGAACACGCGTGACGCAGACGAGTTGTCTTGAAAGTGGTGGCCACCTGGCGCTGAGGGCAGGGACAAGGGAGGGACTGCAGGGGGTTGGGGGACAACGGGAATGTCCTCGAGTTAGGGCGTGGTGGTGCCTGCGCCTGCGAATACACTCGTGCTCCGTGCTGCACACCGAAGGGCCGGCCCACGGCATGTGAGCCACGTCTCAGAACGTGGGCCCGCACTGCCTCCAGAGAGCTGCCCTCCAGTGTAAAGAACAGTGAGGTTAAGAGAACCTCAGAAAACGCTCGCTTACACTCATTCCTGGTTTAACCTCACTTTGGTCAAAAGGCATCCCGTTAATGTGGGCTTCGTGGTGGCCACAGGGAATGACAAATGGGATGGCAGGGTTGTAACGTGAAAGTTGCTCCCGGAGGACTTCAGTGAGCTTCCGCGTTGTGGGGAGGGAAAGGATCGTTTTATGATGTCACTCAAACCTCTAATTCCAGGCGGGTTCAGGATGTGCTTCCCCTCCGGCTCCCAGGCAGAAGGCAGCGGGTACATGGGGAGGTCTCACCCCTCCTCTCCCTCAGTCCTGGCCAGGTTTTCCCCGGCCAGGGAGGGGTGAGACTGCACAGCCTCAGGTGACGGGGGGTGGGGAGGGGCAGCTGCAGGTGATGGGGTGTGG
>NW_006159840.1:6151700-6167437 GCF_000334495.1 Tupaia belangeri chinensis | reverse complement strand
GCGGGGGGGGGGAAGGGGCGGCTGCAGGTGATGGGGTGTGGGGGGGGAGAGGGGTGAAGCTGCACAGCCGTGGGTGGCAGGGGAGAGGGGTGAGGCTACACAGCCGCAGGTGACCGGGAGGACCTCCAGGCGCCTTGAGTCACACGTCATTCACGACTAGGGAGGTAACCGGCACCAACCCAGTTTTCTAGAAGGACTTCTGGCAGCAAACACTGCCTTACAGTTCAAATAAGAAACTTGAGCAGAAGGTTAAACAGAATCAGTGTAGTTTACGATGTGACACGTGGAGTGTCTGACAGTGGAGACAGCAAGAACAAGAACCGACACAGCGGGCTGGGGGCGAGGCCGGCCGCGGTGCTGCAGTGGGCCCCCGATGCTCTGTGACACTGAAGCCATGTGGGCAGGCCCCAAGTCTGCGCCCCGAGGTTCCCTGGGCACAAGGGTGCAGTGCATGTGTAGACAGCGATGTGAGAACCCTGCTCAGACTGCTGTCCCTCTGTCCGTCTGTCTCTTGGTTTCTCTCTCTGATGGAAGAAATGAATATACAAACCTTTTAAAAATAGAGGTGGCGGGAGACTCAGGGTAAGAGAACACGGTCTCACTCGGGCCACGCGGCCGCACCCGCAGCAGCGCCTCAGGGCTGTGGCTTGCAGGGCGCCTGCGACGTCTTACAGCTCTCCTTTCTCGAGGCCTTCAGCTTCCTTTGGGTGCCGGAGTGGCATTTCCGTGCTCCTCCTCCCCTCTCACCCCCACCAAGCTCTGCCAAGCCAGTGCCTTCCCAGGCTTGGAGAGTTTCCCCTCTGCCCTCGGGCCGGTGACACAGGGTGGCTGCAGAGTGTCCCGGTTCTCGCAGTCACTCATGGCAAGTGCCCTGCTGCCCTGCTGCTGTCCGCGTGGCACTGGCTGGGAAGGAGTGACGGCCCTGGAGAAGCGCCTGCAGCAGAAGGAGCAATGCCATGTAGACGTCAGAGCCACCTGGGCACCTGCGGAGACGTGGCACCGAGCACATACCTGCTTTAGCAGCCCTGGAGGACCCTCCGGGGGTGGCAACCTACAGTCGGTCAGGACCTTAGGAGGGCTAGGTGGGCCACTGGCACCTGGAGGGGACGGTGAAATGCTCTCCACTGTTTCCTCCTGAGGCCGCCAGGGAGGGCGTGTGGAAAGAGCCCGGAGTAGCCCTGGGCCCTCAGAGTCCCAGGTGCCATCGGTGGCAGCAGCAGCTCCCCAGAGCGGGGCCCCGCCTTACCCACACCGCATCAGACCCGGGGCTCCTGCTCACCCTGACCGTAGGGGAGATGGGGAACACTCGAGGGTGGGCGGAAGGGTAGAGCCATGTGCTGTCTGCTCTGACGGGGAGAGGCCACTTCTCAGCGGGCAGCAATTCCAGTCACAGTGTGGCTCGTCTGGGCTGAGCCAGGGTGGCCTTGGGGTGGGCTGGGCCACACAGAATTGCTGATGTCTGGCTATTTCTGACCTGAGAGGTGACAATCTCCCTACAGCCCAACTTAGCACGTCGAGCAAGCCAGATTCCTTTTTCTCTTTTGGGAGCGAGGACAGAGCTATTTAAGGTGGCCATTGTGGGGTCATCAGCCCTGGACCCTGGAAGTCACCTAGAATCAGCCCAAACTCTGCCTGGCTCTGCTTTCTCTTCCCGCTCCGTCCTGCTGACCGGGAGCCCTACTCTCCTCACCCGGCGTGTGCGCAGACAGCCCGACCTGACCCCAGGTGCTGCCCGTCTCCAGGTGCCCAGAAGCACCGCCTTGCACAGACCTGCACGGGTTCGGGAAGCTGAGTGTGGGGAAGCCTCCGTACTTGTGCAGCTCTCACTGGAAGGGTGGCCAGGTGGTTAGCCTCAAACTCCCCTCCGAGCTTCCTGGGGCCGCCAGCCTCCCGGGGCTGTTAGCCCCACAGAAGAGGGGTGCTCCTCCCGTGAGCCCTTAGCACGGGCATGCAGCAGTGCTGTCCCTGCCTTCTGCATGGTGACTCGAGAGGAGGAGGAGCCCCGGATAGGAAGGAAGACCGTTACACAGGACAGCAGAGAGGGGACAGGGCAGCCTCAGCTGTCACGTCTGCCAAAGCCACATCCTCACAGCAGAGTGTCCCAAACCATTTAGGGGAGGAAGTGAGGGAAGAACAAAGAAATAAAAATTTAGGACGAAGTTTCAACTTCCTGCTGTTAAAGCACGGATTGTGGGTCCCCGGGGACAGAGGCACGGAGTGGGCTGCTGGCCTTCCGCACGGCTCGGACTCTGGTTTCTGACGCACCATCCGACCTCCAAGGCTGAGGGCGTTCTTCCCCCCTCTACGCACTTGGGCTCGCTGCGTCACACCTGCGGCCACATGGTGCTGTCCCCTCCTGCTCTGCAGACCCCCACCGACCTGGCCTGCCAGGGCTGTGGGCTCCCTGACCCTGGGCTGCCCACTCGCACCGCCCTGGCCCCTGACTGCCCTCACACTGCCCAGCGCAGTTCACGGCTAGCCGGGTGAGCACCCACGCGTGTCCTGTGTCTGTAAACTAAGCTGAACTGGGATCAGGACACCTTGAGAAACACGTCGGGCACATGTGCGTGAGCCCCAGCTCCCGAAAGGCGGGAGATGGGAGGAGTCGGGATTACAGTGTGGCCATTCCCGGGGGCTGCTCTCCTTCTCCCTCCTCTGTCGCTCTCTGATGAGCGCACACACTCTCTAACAAAGAAAAAGAAAAGAACATGTATGTTAAGGAACATGCGTGTTAAGGAGCATGTGTGTTACCCGCACAGGGACGGGAGGAGGCACAGTCGGGTGTCACCCAGGTGCTCGCTCCTCGTGGGCCAGAGTACAGGGAGAGCTCACGTCTGCTGGGGAGGGCGCCTAACAGCCACACTTCTGCACATGGGGGATGCGTGGTCGTTCTGGAAGGCAATGGAAAGGCCACCTCGGAGTGCGTGGTGGGTGAGTCTGTGTGCTCCCGGCGGCGGGGCCTGGCGCTGTTTTCTTGATTCCGCAAAGTTCAGCCAGCAACTCCCACCTGGAGGAGACAGGTGCCTGGAGGCCGAGAGCCTGCCTGGAGACGAGGTCAGGGCAGAGGAGCCCTTGCAGGGTGTCCCGCGGCCCGTGCTGAGGGTGCCACAAGGCCCATCGCCAAGCAGGTGCCAGGTGCTGCGCGACGTGGCTGGACTTCCAGTTAGGTGCAGCGTGGGAGCGGGTCCCGCGGTCGGCTTCCTGTTCTCCTTTGTCCAGATGTTCTCGTCTCCCCGTGTCCCGAGCTTCCGTCCGTGCAGGCTCTTGCCCCGGGGTTGTCCCAAGCCCTGGCGTTGGGGCCAGCCTTCTGCACTGCTGCTCGGCAGAGGGTGCTGAGAGCCCGCCGTCTGACAAGGGCCATGATTCTACTGCCCGCGAGCAGGGGAGCATTTCCTCCCGGTGGAGCTGAAGAAGAGGGCAGTGCCCCGGCCGACAAGGCAGCGCTGGGGACAGAATGTCAGGAAGGGTCTTTGACTCGGGCCACTCTGGCCTTGGCCCCCTCATGGGAAACAGCACCCTGCTCTGTGGACATAGCTCAGGCCCACACTGCAGTTGCCATGGCCCTGACGGGGGAAGCACCCTCCTCTCAACAGTGCAGTCTCGTGGTAGGAAATCTCGTGGAAGAGGGCCTGTGAGTGCCTCAGGCAGGAACGCCCTAGGGCCAAGGCTGAGACCCACAAATGCCGACTTACGGTCAGGGTTCGCTCCTAGTCAACCCAGACCGTGAGGCCTGGTCTGCACGTGGGGGCAAAGCACTGGCTCTGCAGTGGGGTTCCAGTTGACTAAAGGCACCAACCCCTGGTGGTCACAGGGACAAGCGGAAGGGTCAGCGCAGGGCATCTGAAGCCCCAGCAAATGAGCCTGGGCAGCCCGACGGGGGAAGTGGCACATCCCAGGGGCTCGTGGCTGGCCAGCCCCTGCCCAGGGAAGTGGCAGTGCCCTGGGGTGCTGGGTGAGCTCGGACCCTGCTGTCTCCATACTCTTCTGAACCCTTTCTCTTTTAGTGGGGACCCTGCCTCTTCGTCCGCCTCACCCCACTCAAACTGCAGTTTCTCCAGTTGTGCAACCTCACACCCTTAATCTAATTCCTCAGAACTCTATCTCTTCAGGAAGCAGGCATCCAATGTCCATGTTCATAGTTCATACTGCACGTGCACGTGTGTGGGTACATATCACAGTGAGCAATGGTTGCATGTACAGAGTCGAAGCCTGTGAAGACAACGGTCTATCCAATAACTAGTGAATTTGTACTTATACCTGCTTGTCTGTAAAATAGTTGAATCTGTGTTTTAGCCTTTTAGTTGGGAAATTTAATCCCGATATTCGATGTTATAATTGATATGTATGAATTTATTTCCAGTTGTTTTATGTTCTCATACCTCTATTTATCTGCCTTTAGTTTTCCTGTGTAGTATTTTCTTAAGTCTTTTCTGAAAAGTTGGTTTAGTTTTGGTCAATTCTGTCAATATTTGTTTATCTCAGAATGATTTTATTTCTCCTTCTCATTTGAAGGATAATCTTGCTGGGTATAGTAGTCTTGGCTGAAATTGTTTTTCTTCCAGAACTTAAATATGTCTTCCCATTCTTTCCTTGCCTGCATTGTTTCGGTTGAGAGGTCCAACATCAGTCTAATGGCCTAACTTGTGTATGTAACTTGTTTCTCTCTAACCATTTTTAGAATATTATCTTTGTCTTTGATTTTTACCAATTTAGCTACAATATGTCTTGAAGATGATCTTCGTATGCTGTTTCTATTTGGTGTCCTTTGTATTTCCTAGATTTGGATGTCTATATGTCTAAATTTGGAAAGGTTTCAGCTAATATTGGGTTATCGGAAAAGTCATGATGCATTTTTGCATAGGAAAACAGAAAAATACTTCATGACTTTTCCAATGACCCAGTACATCATAAGAGAGATTTTTCTATGCCTTAACCCTCTCTTGGCCTTCTGGAATACTTATAATGAAGCTATTCAGCTGTCTAGAACTTCCCATATGTTGTCCTGTTTCTAAATGGTTATTCTTTTATTCTTTTCATTTACTTGAAATAAATTGGAGGTTTTTTCTTCAAGGTCAGAGATTCTTCATTCTGGTCTAATCTGCTGTTGACACTCTTGAGTGAGGTGTTGATTTCCTTCACTGTATTCTCTATCTCCAGAAGTTCTGTTTGATTCTTTTTCAGGATGTCTATCTCTTTACAGAGTTCCTGTTTCAAGTATGGAAGGATTTTTTTCAATTCCTGGAATTGGTTGTGTTTTCTCTTGCATCTCATTGAGTATTATTACAATGAATATTCTCTTCCTGACATTTCTGTGATCTCTTGTGTTTCATTATCTATGGTTGGTGAGGAGTTACATTCCTTTTTGGGGGGGAGGCATTTCCCATTTCTCTCCTATTTTTTGAGACTCTGCTTTGAATATCAGTCATCAGATGATGTACTCACTTCTTTCTACTTTGGAGATTTCTGTATCTGTGTGCTTGGGCCCTTCTCTATGGTGTGAGTTAGCTCCGTGCCAGCATCCCTTCTCCACTGTGGGTGGGAGTGTGGAATCCATAACGGGAGTTTTAGGTTTAGGTTTAAGAGGGCAATTTCTCCTTTTCAGCTGCTGGGGGCACTGTGGGGAGAGAATTCCTCCCACACCTCACTGTCTTCAGGTGTTTGGTTACTGTGTACCTAAACCTCTCTGCTCCTAAAGTGGCTGGAGGTTGAGCTGGTCAGGTTGAATATTAGTTGGTGGTCCCACTCTGCTTCCTTGTTTTTCTTTCTGTCTCTGGGACTGCAAGAACTGGGTGGTCTGAAAAATTTCTTAACCTTACTAGCATTTGTTCTAAGCCCCAAGATAATACCTAAGTTAGGTTTTTCAGACCTAACTTAATATCAAATTGCCATTGAATAATTTCCATACCCTGAATTTTGGAATTCTTCTAAGCATGGAGTTTGTCCTTTTCTGCTTATATTTCATACCTACTGCAGAATCCAGCCTGTAAGAGGAGGTTTTCAATAAATTAAAAAATAATGCATGCTTCTGTGTTTTTAACAGATAAATGTATCAGAACAAGTCATTTTCTGTAGCTAGAATTATTTCTCTCTTACCAGGAGTCCACATCTCAGTACTGATTCTCATCATTTCTCTTCTGCAAGTGGATAACCCATGGAGGGCAGATGCAGACTCACTGACCCCTCTCCTGCCATCGAGATGAGAGTTTTACTCCTCCTGGGTTGGATAGGACCACACTCTTTAGTGTGGTGAGTTAATGGGGGGAAAATAGTTTTTCTAATTAACCTTTAGAACACATTAGAAAACAAATAGACTTACAACCATGTGTCAAATAAATAGCATGTGTTTAGCAATGTCAATGTCTCCACTTTTAACAGCTGCTAAATACTGCTGCACTTGGATCCACTTAAGGCTGGAATTCACTTTCACTCTCTCTGTAGGTTGCTGTGTTTAGTCCTCCCTGTTTGACGGAAGCAAGGATGCCATTTCCCTAGACTGGAAGAAACTGCCACATGCAGGTGGTTCTGAAGGCCTCCTTGAGCCAGAGGCAGACACACTGTGGTGGCTGCACCACACAGCAGGCTGGTGCCATGCACCTTGGAGACACGCTTCAGTTTTGTGATGTCATTCCTGCACCTTTGCTAGGAGGTGACCGTCAGTGCCCAGGTTGGCCTAATGCCTACGCTGTGCTAGTGGGCAAAGTGGTGAAGGCATCCAGGGCTTTCTCCCTTTCCCTGGGCTTTGCTGGGTCCTAGCCAGTCCTGGGACAGAACTGAACTTGGCCCTGTGCTCTGCCCTGACATGCAGTCCACCAAGCCATAGGGTGACAGCCAGGGCCTGACCAGACCAGGGTTGTCCAAGGTCTCTCCCTGGCCAAAGAGGCAGGGTGTCATTTCCCGGGCAGTAAAGGAGGGCAGAGGCTAAGAGTAGGGTCATTGCCTGGATGTGAGCCCACCATCCCTCCTCGCTCCCCCACTCTCACACCTCCTCTTTGGCCCCTTTGCACCTCTTACCCCTCCTTTCCTGCACATCCCTCCTGTCCTCCCCCCTCCTTCTCTCCCCTGGTACCCCACCTTCCAGTCTCTCGCCTCATGACCTAGGCTCCCTTTGTCAAGTTGGCCATCACACATCACATGTGCCTGTGACCTGCAAGACCACACAGACATTGGTAGTGACCTCAGCCTGCCACATGGCCCAGTGGCCCTGATGACCCCAAGGATCTGCAGCCATGGCATAGGGGCCTCCTAGTGGGATCTGGGGACTCTGCCAACAGCTACTGCTTAGTACCTATGAGAATAGGTGATGTGATTTATCAGGGACGTGGAAGGAGGGACATTTTAGCAACTTGGGGAATAAAAGCAATGCCATCCCATGAACATTAGCGGAAAACCTACAGTTGTTAAGGTGGACACGTGGCACACTGCTTAACCCTGGGATCACAGGGCGTTGGCACTGAGCTTGTCAAGTTCTCCTCTCTAAGAGGTCTGAGACTGTCCCCAGAATGCTATGCTTCCTTGGGCACTATGGTTAACTGGAAAGCTAATCACAATTATGGCTGTACTACTTTAGGTCTTGTTTCTTGTTATCACCAACTTTTAAGGGAAGGGCCTCATTAGAAACTCACGTGGCCTGATGAAGTCAGGAAGTTGGGAGTGGCAGGTTGGGTGGCACTTCGATCTGAAGCTGTGCACAGGCTATGGACGGGCAGTGCTGCAGAGGCCTGCAGGTGGCTCAGGGTCATCCCAGGGGCATGCCGGTGCAGCCGGGGACCATCGGCCAGAGGCACTCTCCAGCCTCCTCAAGAGCCGACCATGGGCACAGGCAGCCAGCAGAGGCGGTGCCTGGAGCCGTGGCTGTGGTCAGCTGCTCCCCAGCGGGCCTCAGGCCAGGCCTCTGGGCAGTTTGTTTTTGTTGTTACTCTGTGGCCGCCCAGATGGCCGGAGGGACCAGCTGGAAATCTTCTGGACTGAACAACGGGTGGGCTCTGAAATCCCAGCATTAGGTTCCTTTCCTTGGAAGTCAGGGAAGCTCAGTGTGGCTGGGCCATTTCGGCTGGGCCAAGGTTGAGTCTGAAGGCCACACAGCTTGAGGCCACTTGTATGAGCAATGGCTCAGATGCCCTCAAGTCACTCCATCCTTTCCGTGTAATTAAAACCCGCTTTCCCACAGGAGATGAAAACACGCACTTGGCCACCGCCGCTCTCGGCTTCCTCGTCAGATGTTCGCCAAGCTCGTGGGCCACTCAGGCAGGGCAAGCAGAGCCCTCTCTGGCAGGAGTGGGGGTCTCAGCCCTGACACCCGAGAAGGGAACGCCACCTTTCATAAATGCCTTCGATGCAATCCAACGGTGGGTGTGGATGAACTCAAATGAATCTTTCTCTGCCAGAAAGACAACAGTAGATAATCCTGGAAAAAGAACAAAACACAAAGCTGTCCAAACAGTCCAGAGTCCAGAGATGCCAAGATGGCGCCGATTGCCCTCGTGAGGCTGACGTGGCCACAGCTCTCTGAGCTGGCTGTGTTCTGTGTTCTGCGAGTACAACAGTGCACGCTTCGTCCAAGGTGCGGACTGCGTGAGGGGGCCTGTGCCGCGCAGGGCCTACATGTTTGGTAGATGAGACAGGCATGCATTGGCAGATCAAGACAAAGAAGCTTGAGAGAAACAGAGTGACGGCATTTTAATGTTTGCATGTGTGACTGATATAATAACTGCCTAAGGCAAGAGTCTCAAATCTATATTCCCCATTCAGAAATGCATTCAGATTCTCAAAGCTTAATCTTCTGATATTTTACTGTTGAATTTTTTTGTTGCAAATAATTTTTTAGTTTTTTTTTTTTTTTTCTCAAAGAAAACAGAGGAAGGGAAAGGGATAAAGCAACCCTCATTGGGCATGGTCAGTTTGCAACCCTTTGTCCTCCAGTTCTGTCCTGGTAGGATTGCAGACATGCATGCACACACACCTAGCCACCGGGGCTGGGATTTGAACTGCAGTTGGCCATGAAAGATCTGTCTTCCTTAACCATTAGGCTACAGGGCTGGTCTTGATTTCAGCTTTACAAAATTTTAAGTTTGTGATTCTCAGGGATAAAACTCAAACTTACTGAAAAATCGAATGACTGTTAAAAATCAAGTGTTACTGGGGGCCAGCAGGTGGCATGGTGGTTAAGGTGCTAGATCCCACATGGTCGACCATGGTTCGAGTCTCAGACCTGTGTCTTGAAAATCACACTAGGTGCATTTGTGCACATGTCTAAAATCCTGAGCGGAGAGCAGAGGGGAAGGGATTGTAGTGTGGCACTCTCCCCTGCGGAGTGACTTTTCACTTTCCCTCTCTGTGTCTCTCTCTGGTAAGCACATGTACCCTATGGCAAAAACCTAAAAAAACCAAAAACCAAAATGAAGCGTTACTGGAAACAATGGCGGTAAAGAGGTGAAGGCCGCGACTTCCGGACACTAACCGTGCAGGCTCTCCATGTCTAGTGCTGCCGGTGACGCCTGGGGACCCTGTACAGGAGGCGTGTGAGGTACTCACCAGGTGAAATCGCCTTCTGAAGATCTCCAAGCCCTCGCACAGCAGAACCACGGATGTAACCCGGGCATTCGTGAACTCAGAACCTTTGGGACTTGGATGCCAGGCAAACTAGTGAAAAACTGCCCAGCAGGAAGGAGCGGACGTAGCTGGGAGGCCTGTGGGTGGCGGCGCGAGAGTGAAGGGAGTTTCTGCCAAGTTTGCACGCTTCAAGCTCTGCACGCGGTCGGACTGAGGGCTGGTCGTCCTGGGGTCGTCCTGCCTGGTGGCTAATGAGGCAGTGGTCCCATGTCTGTCCCTCAGGACGAGAATGTACACATTTCTAGTCCCGCGGCAGAGAACTCAGCAGCGCCCTCCACGCAGCGAGCGGGCCGCCAGTCTCTGCGTCCAGAAAGACAGAGACGGTCGGACGTGTTCCCGACAGCCTCACCTACGTGCGGTTCTGCAGCATCGCGATCAGTAACGAAAGCGTCGCGCTTGGGCATGGAGCCGCTCCATGTTCTTTCCTGTGTTGTCGAGAGCAGGACTTTTAGTTTTTGTTCTGCAGGGAGAAAAGGAAAGGCGAGATCGGGCGGCAGGGAGCAGCAGGGAGACTGGCGAGGGCGTGGCCGTCTGAGGCTAATCCCGCCCTACTCAAGCACCACCAGCCCGAGCCATGAGTCCAGGAGGGGTCCCAGGAGAACCTCAACTTGGTCTGGGTCCTACCTGTCAGTTCTGGACCCGACGTGCAGGTAGAGCCCTGATGGTCTCAGTCCGGGGCATGGACAGCAGCAGCCTCAGCCCAGGCCTCCTTCCTACGGACTTCAGCCCTTCTCTGACCCGATTGTCATTTCTGAGGAAGAGAGAAACGGGAAATCTGTGTGTCTGTTAGACGGGTCGTAAGCTGAGCTGTCCGAGTCGACACCGGTTCAGTCCTTCAGGAAGTAGTTATCGCACACTAACCCGCAGGCCTCCGGTAGGCAGGTGTCCTCGCCAGCCCAGCGCAGCGCTACCTGCTGAGCCCCTTACCCAGGAGGCGCGAACCCGAACTCCTCTTTCATTTCTCTGAAAGCGATGAACAAGCAAGGCGAGAGTTTCCCAGCACTGATGTATCTGTCTGTCTCTGTCTGTGTTTCTCGGTTTCAATAACAAAAAGGAAAGTGCTTGTCTTCATTCCCAGGGTACTTCTGCCCCCCTCCCCGTGTGAACCACTGACCACCCTGGTGCTACCTGCAGTGGGGCAGGAAAGCTGATGGGGGTGCTACAGGCCCTGCTGCCAGTGTCCTAGGGAAAACGCCAGCCCTCCGTCGGGGGCTCCACAGTCAAAAAAGAAAGCAGAACACTGATATTCCGAACCGTTCACAAATTCTCCGGGTGCTTTAAAGCCTGGATGAGACATCAGATTCTCTTCAGAAATAACTTCCAGTGTTACCATTTATGTACTCAATGGCTTACCGAGGATCGCACTGGGCAAGGTGACAGTGCTGGATGCCCAGAGGGGCCCAGAGTCTCCCTGGAGGATAAGGCAAGCAGGAGCAGAAGTGGGAGACCTGGTCAAAGGCAGGGCTATGGGGGGCCGCCCTGGAGCCCTCTGGGGACCAATGAACCTGGCTCAGCGGGCTCAGCTGGGCAAGAAGGCTCCACGGGGCCTCGCTGCAGTCTGCTAGGCGTGGCCACATGCTCGTGGTTCATGTGTTCGTGACCATTCGAGGCAGCTGGCTTTATCGCAGACATGTAATTTAGTAAGCCTAGGAGCTGGGGACAGTGTCAGGAAGACGCACAGGATGGAGCTTTGTCTCCTGGGCCATGGGTTCTAACATGAGGGTTGATTAAGAGTTTCCCCCAAAACCAAAGCAATCTCCCCTCTCAAAAAGCTGGTGAGGCTAATCCCGCCCTACTCAAGCACCACCAGCCCGAGCCATGAGTCCAGGAGGGGTCCCAGGAGAACCTCAACTTGGTCTGGGTCCTACCTGTCAGTTCTGGACCCGACGTGCAGGTAGAGCCCTGATGGTCTCAGTCCGGGGCATGGACAGCAGCAGCCTCAGCCCAGGCCTCCTTCCTACGGACTTCAGCCCTTCTCTGACCCGATTGTCATTTCTGAGGAAGAGAGAAACGGGAAATCTGTGTGTCTGTTAGACGGGTCGTAAGCTGAGCTGTCCGAGTCGACACCGGTTCAGTCCTTCAGGAAGTAGTTATCGCACACTAACCCGCAGGCCTCCGGTAGGCAGGTGTCCTCGCCAGCCCAGCGCAGCGCTACCTGCTGAGCCCCTTACCCAGGAGGCGCGAACCCGAACTCCTCTTTCATTTCTCTGAAAGCGATGAACAAGCAAGGCGAGAGTTTCCCAGCACTGATGTATCTGTCTGTCTCTGTCTGTGTTTCTCGGTTTCAATAACAAAAAGGAAAGTGCTTGTCTTCATTCCCAGGGTACTTCTGCCCCCCTCCCCGTGTGAACCACTGACCACCCTGGTGCTACCTGCAGTGGGGCAGGAAAGCTGATGGGGGTGCTACAGGCCCTGCTGCCAGTGTCCTAGGGAAAACGCCAGCCCTCCGTCGGGGGCTCCACAGTCAAAAAAGAAAGCAGAACACTGATATTCCGAACCGTTCACAAATTCTCCGGGTGCTTTAAAGCCTGGATGAGACATCAGATTCTCTTCAGAAATAACTTCCAGTGTTACCATTTATGTACTCAATGGCTTACCGAGGATCGCACTGGGCAAGGTGACAGTGCTGGATGCCCAGAGGGGCCCAGAGTCTCCCTGGAGGATAAGGCAAGCAGGAGCAGAAGTGGGAGACCTGGTCAAAGGCAGGGCTATGGGGGGCCGCCCTGGAGCCCTCTGGGGACCAATGAACCTGGCTCAGCGGGCTCAGCTGGGCAAGAAGGCTCCACGGGGCCTCGCTGCAGTCTGCTAGGCGTGGCCACATGCTCGTGGTTCATGTGTTCGTGACCATTCGAGGCAGCTGGCTTTATCGCAGACATGTAATTTAGTAAGCCTAGGAGCTGGGGACAGTGTCAGGAAGACGCACAGGATGGAGCTTTGTCTCCTGGGCCATGGGTTCTAACATGAGGGTTGATTAAGAGTTTCCCCCAAAACCAAAGCAATCTCCCCTCTCAAAAAGCTGGTTCTGGGGGCCAGCAGATGGCATAATGGTTACGTCACTGGAACCCCACGTAGTCGACTGTGGTTTGAGTCCCGGACCTAGAACCAGGCATGTGTGCGAAAAAGAGAATGGAGAAGGGATTGTGGCATGGCCGTCCCGCCTGGGGGGTGATAACTCACTGTCTGTCTCTTTCTCCAGAGAACACACATGCCCTACAGCAAAAATCTTGCTCTCTAAAAAAAAAAAAAATCTGGCTGTGGTGCCAGCTGGTGGTGTGGTGGTTAGGGCACTGGATTCCCACATGGCCGACCATGGTTTGGGTCCTGGACCAGTGGCTTGCTTTCTCTCTCTCTCTCTCATTCTCATCTCTCTTTCTGGTGAGCATGTGTGCTCTGTAGCAAAATTTTTTTTAGAATGATGATGATAAGCAAATAATTATTTTTTTTAAAGAACTGATGCTAAGACCTGCTCTGTACAAAAACCACTCGCTGTGTACTCCCGCGGCTGTGGTGGCCCGGCAGTCCTACCACTGAAGGGATTGCATTGTCTTCGCTGCTTCCCACTCGTCATCCGAGCCAGCCTCTAGGCCGCGTGTGGGAACGCGTGGTTTAATCCTCACTCACAGAGAGCGAGCAGCCTTGTTGCGTGGCCTCTGCGGTTACCACATTGCCAGCGCTATTCTGACTCGGGTAGACTGGAATGTGATACGTGTCGAGTCCTAATTATGACAGTCGGCCTTCAATTTATGCCCTTCCTTCACCATATCTTAGTACTTACCCATTTTAAGGCTATTGAATGGTACCTCGACGTTATGAATATTAAAGGGTACTGTGGACGGATGTAGCAAAATGATGAGCGGATGTTTTCAGGGAGATTTTATCTGGAAACTTGAGCTGCTCCGTTCGGCAAAGAACCGAGGTTTCTAGGCATGCCGTGTGGCGGCTTTCAGCCCCAGCAATTCTGTGGCAAATGCGTCCTTCGATGAAGGGCTTCAGAGGGTGGGGCAGGGTCTGGGTATGCTCCTTGCAGGACCCTTGGACTTAGAAGCTGTTGCCACATGCTGATCCCTTCGAATCTAAGTAAGCTAGGAAGATGTGAGGCTCAGAGTTAATTACTGAGGCTTGGGGCTTGGGGCCAGCTGATGGCACGGTGGTTAAATTGCTGGATTCCCATGTGGCCAACCACGGTTTAAGTCCTGGACCTGGAGGCTTGAAAATCACATTAGGGGTGTGTGCATGTGTGCCCAAACTCCTAAGAGGAGAATGGATGAGAAGGTGAGAAGGGATTGTGGCATGGCTGTCTTCCCAGGTGGTGGAGGGTGATTTCTATGACAAAAAGTAAAAAAAAAAAAAGAAAGAAAATACATAAGATAAAAAATTTAAAGCTCATTTGTGGGAACCATGGAGAAAGCCACAGTATTCAGGAGGGACAGAGGAGAAGGAAATGCCAGCCCGTGAGAAGAGCTGGGGTGCAGTAAGGAACACGGAAGAGTTACTGGGGCCGGGGTAGGGCGTGTGCTGGGGACGCAGCGGTCAGGTCACCCTGAACGTGTGCACTGAGGCCTACAGAGTGCATGGCGATTCAGAGGCAAACGCTGGGACAGGAGGAGGGCGGCGAGGAGCCTGGCACGGCCGGGGCTATCCAAGTGCTGTGGGAAGACACAGAGTCTCTGAGCCACTCTGCTTGATCTTAAGCCAAATATGGAGACAGGGAGTCTGGAAGGTAAAGGAGGAGGGTGTTTGGCCAGGGAAGATGTTCAGAAAATTGAAAGTCCGATGAGTCTCGGTGGCATCGTGAGCTATTTCAGGTGCACATCCCTAAGACAGGCAGAGACTTGCCTTACAGTGCCCACTCGAGTAGGCTGGCACCCCCGCCTTCTGGAACACACTGGCCTGTGTTGGGCCTATCAGCTTCCTTCAAGTGTGCATTCATTGATGAAGACTAAGAGCGACTCCATTGGTCTGGTGTGCTGGGGCCTGGAGTAGGAGCTGAGTCCAAAACAAGGGTCTCCTGTAAGTTTTATCTAGCAAAGCAGGTTACTGCTGATGGCGAACTTCTGAAGTGGGCCTACCGAGTGGTGGCAGCAGCTCACAATCACGCCTGTTACCGCTTTCTTAAGAATTAATACATGTTCACGTTAGAAGATTTTCAAAATACAAAGAAACAAAAATAAAAATATAAGCAATCCTTCAGTGATAATATCCTGTTAGAACCTTTGCTGGCAGGTCTTTGTGTTTCATTCATACCTATATTTTTCCAAACAAAAATGAATTCAAAGCATCTATACTCTTGTGAGCTTTTTAACCTAATATGTCAGAAATATTTTCCTAAGTCACTTTCAATGGTTGCACTTGTATTAACAGACACATATTTTTATCAAATATAAATTGTAGTATTGAAAAGTAATTCATTTTAACAACTTCCTTCCAAATTTTTTATTATTAACTTGTGTTTCGGATGTCTTAAAAAAAGTAATTTTCAAAATAGCGGCTAATGCCGCTAATATATATATATAATATATAAATGCTAATAATCACAGATGGTAACTGACGAGTAGAACTGAACAATGTTAAGCAACTTAGGGGTGCGACTGCTTCCGCCTCCCACTCCTCCACCCAGTCGTCTAGAGAACGCAGAGCCGGTCGCTTTTATGATCGCGGCCATCTGGGATCTCTTTCCTTCCCGATGCCGTCGACTGTGGCTTATAAAGGCTGAACCGTCGCACCTGACCAACCTGAGGTCTAGCATTCCATGGCAGGACTTCGAAACCCAGTAACAAGCCTTCCTCCTAAGAAACAGGTGGGCTCGAGCCCGTGCTTTCTGGTAGGAAGCCGGGAAGAGACGCGTTTCGGGGCACTGATTGCCTCGCTCGGTCCCGGGTATTTACTGAGCATTTTCAGTTGAGGAGTTGGATGTGGGCACCGGCGCGCACATACTGAACGCACTCGTCCCAGCTTACTCTTTCTTACGTGACGTTGACCCTGACAATGCTCATTTTTTGGTTCGAATAGACAATGGGAGAAAATTGGATGCATTTTAAAACTCTCATCTCCTTTCCCAATCCCAGACAGTCATAGAGCACCCATTTTCATCGTGCGATTTACTCCTTTTCCAGTGCCAGAGAGCCTCT
>NW_006159840.1:6138955-6151149 GCF_000334495.1 Tupaia belangeri chinensis | reverse complement strand
CCGATGGCGCGCCTGGAGCCTCGGTGTCTGACTCGTCACTTACTGGGCGAGGCCACTACCGGGCACGAGCAGGGCACAGACTGATGCCATAGTGGCCCTCGCACATGCTGAGTGACGTCTTGCGGGCTCAGGGAACCAAAGGCCTTTGTCCACTTTCTGTCTGTGGGATGCTGGGGTATCGTTCATTGAGTGTCATAGGTTTTCAAAGGGGTTTGGCTTTTCTCTATTTTCTTCTTTGGGTATAGAAACAAAAGATATCTGAGGACTCGAACTATGCAAAGAGCTATCGAGAAAGTTTTGATTTCTACCTTACTGTATTTCTATGTAAAGAAGTTGGGAATTTAAACGATTTTAGTGATTCAGAATTTCGAGAATATGGAATCGTGGTGGGCATGGCCACGAAATGATCTACCTAAACTAGATGACTCTTTGTCTTCCTCTGTGTCCCGTAATAGGTACATGTTTTTGGAAAAATTTCTGAACCATCTTGTGGGCTCTTTAGAAATCTCTGATTTTGTTTGATATTTGCAAGAGCCAGCCTGGGCAGAGAGCAGGGTGGGGTGCGTTCCGTCTGCCCCATGGTCAGTGGGAGGTGTGGAGCCTCTGCGTGGTATGAGCAGCCTCGTGACCAGTGGGCCATGGGGACCAGATCCCACTGCCGTGGCCCTCAGGCCTTTGTCCAGAACCTTCACAGTCCATGTGTTTCTGAATTCAGAAATTGCTGCATTTTTAATAGATAATTGATCCATCGTGTATCTCTAATGCCCTGACACTCCGTATCAATTCAAACCGTTGGCTGCCCCCACGCCAATTGATACCCCCAGACCGATCTTCTGGAAGTGCCCGGCAGCGTGTCTTGAATCTGCCCCGGGGATCCATGTCGGCCTCTGCAGCCTTGCCAAGTCCAGTTCCTATCAGATCGGCGTCGCCCTAGGCTCACGGGCTTGCGTACAGGCCATTTGTCTTGCCTGTCTGTGGCTTGGATCGACCTCGTGGTTATCCATGGAATAACTTTAAATTACACTTGGGTTCTCCCTGCGGTCCTGCCTGCTGTGTTCATCGTACGCTGTGAACAGGTTCGATTTCTGCGTTGCTTTGCCGTTTACGGCCTGCTCGCACGTGTTGCTGTTCTTGACGGGAAAAGCTGAAGGAAAGCTGAGATTCCCGTGAGTGTGGGTTAGGCGAGCACATCGGGAAGGCAGCGAGGACAGGGACTGAGGGCCACCAAGGTCCTCCTTCCCTCTTACCACTTGACCCGTAGGACTCACCGACCACACCCTGACAGTCACAGCACGCTCATGTTCCATGGCCACGCTGGGTCCATGGCAGGCTCTTAGCAGGTACTGCTCCCGGCTGCACACGGCCTTCTCTGCCAGGCTAGGTACCGACTCAAACTTCCTTTGGACAGAAGACTGGCAGGCTTGGATGGACTATCTCCTGGAATGCCACCTAAGTCCGCACAGCACATTCTAGAGGACAAGGCCATCTCACCCAAGGCTCGTCTAGACCAGAGGTGCGGATGTTAGCCTGAATCGGCTGTTCCCCTCACCTCCGTGAGTCCCAGTGTCCCCCTGCACCGAGTGCAGCAAGCATGATGACGTGTGTAGGTGCTCAGCTATGTCACCTGCTGCCACTCAGCGCTCGGTGAAAGAACTGCTTCATTAATGCTGTTGTCAAGATGCACCTCCAAATTCTAAGCAGCCAGGCACCAGGGTTTAGAAGTCAGGGGCGACTTTGCAGAGCACCAGAATGAGCCTGGATTCCTGGTCCCTAAAACTTCAGCTGCCCCCAGTCACGTGCTCCAGGGGACAGGTTCTTGCCCCCTCTCAGCCCAGTCTCCTCCTGGTGAGATGATGATGATGATGCACCTGCTTCAGGGGCCATTAGGTAGACAGCAGGCACAGGACCGAGGGGCTGGCCTGTAACCCAGCGCTGCAGTGCTCTGCACCACAACTGACCCCCCCACGTGGCTGACCGGGACTGGAATCCCGACCCTCGTGGCTTGAAACCATACTCGGTGTGTGCATGCAGAATCCGGGGAAATGGAGGGGGAACTGCAGCCTGACTGCACCTGTGGGGGTCTCGCTCTCTCTCGCTCTCTCTAGTGAGTGCCCATGCCTTCTGGCAATTAAAAATAAAGGAAAATACAGAATCTCTAGGTAATCAATACATTACACTTTAATAACTAAAATTTGGGGGAATATAAGATTTTGAACATTTTTTTGTTTTTAATTTTAGATTTCTAGCCTATTTCACCACAGAATCATTAATCGTGGCTCTGGTATTCTTAACTTTATGAAGCGACTCCAGACTTTTGGAAATGCATCTTCCAGTTTTCAGAATAGCTCCTCCAATTGTCTGACTGTAATCTGGCACTCTGACTGCAGGCCCGTGCGGAAAAATGAGTTTCACTGCATCACCTGGAGTTACAGAACATATCCTAGAGGGAGGGCATTTTTTAAATTTCTTTTTAGTTCTTTATTTTTTAACCTCAAGGAGTTAAAAAAGGAGACCCATAGAGGACAGCCAAGGAGCAGGAGGCCACAGAGGAGTCTGGCCCCAGTGACCTGAGGCCCAGTTTACTGGGGGGTTGGGAGCGTAGCCACAGTGAGGGCAGGGGACAAGCACATCCCAGCTCTGCACCAGCCGGCGTAGCCCCCAACGTAAGTCATGTGGTGGAGACGAGTCGCAGAGATCACAGACAGGTCACTCTTGGTCTTCATGTCGTCTGAGCAGTCTGGACTTGAGCTTCTGGAAAGTGCCATTCTGCTTTGGTTTTGTGTTGGCTTTTTCTCCTTTTAACTAGAAAAGTTCTAATAGAAGAAAACACGTAGGGAAGAGTAAGCTAGAAGCGGTCTCTGAGACTGTGTGAGGAAGGATGGCTGGGAGCGGGAGACCGACCATGGCTTCCACAGTGAGATTCCGCAGGGGGAGGCCCAGCATGCAGATGGAGACGGAGGGAGGCAGGGAGCCGGGAGGCTTCTGGAAAGGATGGTGGCCGGAAGAAGGACAGAGGCAGGAAAGTGACAGGCGGGAAAGACACGGAAGAGGGTGTCTGCAGGGCAGGCTGTGCCTCTGCCAGTGACCGAGGGAGAAAAGGGGAGGCTGGGCTTAGCGGTCTGGGGCATGGGCAGCCACCATCCAGCAGAGCCTTGGGACACTGCGCTGTGGGCTGCAAGGCCGAGTGTGTTTAGGAGTTGGGGCACGGCGATGACAGCTGGATGGGAGCTGGGTGCCCTGGAAAGTGGCCGCAGAGTGAGCCATGCAGGACACACAGCAGTGTGGGAGCGCGTGGGAGCTGCAATGGAGCAGGTGAGGAGGGGCCGGTGCTCAGGGACCGCGGCCGGCGAGGCTCCAGGTGCTGTCTGCACACAGACGAGGTTGCGGGGTCCGGCAGACACGACTCGGGGAGCTGGCCGTCACTTCCAGGCGAGCCTGCGTTCTCCCTCCCCGTTTGCCAGAACTTAGTGTTTTAAAACCGTTCAGGGGGGAGCAAGGTGAGCTCACATCTCCTGAGCCACCTGCCTTGCCCAGTCTCAGGCGAGGGAGAGCTGCCGCGCATGCTCCTCCGTGGGCGGTGTGACAGATGCTCACTGGTCCAGAGGGGCCCGAGAGCCAGCCAAGCCTCTGTGCACCCGGCCAACATGCCCATCAGCTGCAGGAGCAACTTCGCCATCTGAGGAAGAGCTCTGTCCAGGTCCCTAGCGGGAAGGGCTGGGGCCCCTGCTCTGTGTGCCGGGCAGGGCCTGGCAGGGCCGGGTCGGGCTCCTCCACATCCCCATGTGTCTCACAGGCCAGGAGAGCTGGGAGGAGCCCAGCAAGTGGCCTTCTTCCCCTGCAAATGCCAGTGTGGACCTAAGCAACATGATGGAGCGGGATGAGCCGGGAGGCCCCGTGCAGCCAGGGAGCTCGTGGTGCCGCCTCCAAGAGCTTGCGAGGTCGAGGCTGAGGAGCCACTGAACGCCCCGTGGTGTGGTGTGCGGGCGCTTTGGGCCTGCCTGCCAGGGATCTGCAGGGTTGGTGGCACCCTCAGACATGGGAGGTACAGTGGGGAGGGAGGCCCAGGTTGGGGGTGGGCAAAGACCAGCCAGGGTTGTGGACTTGACTCTGAACACTGCCAGGAGCTTGGAAGAACTCATCAGCTCTAAACACAGGAGTGGCCTGGTCGGCTCGGTGGCAGGTAGAGGGCTGTCGGAGGGGTGGGACCCCGCCAGAGCCACAACAGCCGGGGCCTCTGGGGCTGTGTCCGGCAGGACTCAGGCTGCAGCGGGCCAGGGGACATGCTGGCTTTTCAGTTTGCCTTGGCAGGTGAGAACAAAGTTTAATTTTCCCAGCGGCTTGGTGGGCTTCAGGGCTCACAGCTCAGACCACGTGTTTCTCTGTGGTGGGAGCTGCATGCTTAGGTCCCAGGGCACATCATCTGGACAATAAAATAGCATGTCTCTGGGTGCCACGATGCAGGACGGCTCCTACGCGTCACCTCCCTCCTTGCCGTGCGCAGCGTTGGCAGGAGGCTCGCTGTACATGCAGGCCGAACCAACGTCCTGTTGCCAGGACACGTCCGAGACGGCGTGCAAGCCGGAGGTCCGGTGTTCTCCACGGAAGGACGGTCTCAGCCGCCCCTTTAATACCCAGCCATGTCATTTGAAACTGGGAAGTGTGTTTCAAAGGGATTCAAGGACACCGTCCGTTTTGAAAGATGCAATGACACCCTCTAAGGTGACTGAGACGGCAACGGCCTCGTGCTCTGATGGCCGTCGGCGAGCCGCTGCGGAAGACTGCTCTGCCAGGAAGAGCACTGGCCAGTGCTGTGAGTGGCGGCGGGCCCTGAGAAATGTACGCTCCGAGGAGTGACACGTCGTCCTGAGGCCGTTCCTCATTCCCTGTGGAGCGCAATCCCAGCAGGAGAGAAATCACAGGCTGGAAAAAAGCGTCATGAGTCTAACCTTTTGCATTTTGCAAAGACAGCTGAGACCCAGAACAGTGAGAAGAGGGGGGAACCAGCAGTTAGCGTAATAGCTATGTCGCTGGACTCCCACGTAGTCGACCGCGGTTTGCGTCCCGGACCCGGTGGCTTAAACTCACCCTGGGCACATGTGCGTTGCGTGCCCAAGATCCCGAGAGGAGAATGGAGGAGAAGGGATTGCGGCGTGACCATCGCCCCTGGGGGGTGATTTCTTGTTTTCTGTCTCTCTGTCTCTCTCTGTCTGTCTGGCCAACACATGTGCCCTATAGCGAAAACCTCTCCAAAAAAATAAATAAATAAACAGTGAGAAGAGGTCACGAGAGTCGTCCAGGGAGGGCAGAAGGTGCCCAGTCCCACCGCCACCCACTGTGGCTGCAGCTCCCGTTGTGACATCGCTGGCCTGAGCCCCTTCCCCACTGAGATCCTCTCTCCCGTGACCACTGACCCTGAGCAAAAAGGAGCCGTCTTGGCACACGCGTGTGGCTCTGGGAGGAGCGCCAGGGCACCCGGCAATGAGGGCAGCATCGCTCACCACTGGGAAGGCCACGTGTGCAGGGTGGTGTCCACGCTCTGAGTGACCTGCTAGATGACGTCAGGGCTGCCCGGAGAGGAGAGTGTTCCCAGCAGTGTGCTTTAGAAACGGCCCCGAGGCGGACCAAAGCTGTTCCTCGGCTCCAGGGCATTCTGTGATGCCTGTTTGCCCTTACAAAGGAGTTTGTCCTCGTGAACCAGTGTTCCAAATCTCTTGCCAAGAACCTAATTAAATAGCTGATTAAAAAAGTACAACTCACAAGCAAGAGGGGAGGAGAGAAGGCTGCAAATCGAGGCCCTGGAACGTGGCGAGTACCACGGGACCCCCGTGAGAAGCTCCAGGCGGATGGATCTGAAATACAAACCCTCCCCTTCATGCTGACCTCCTCCCTCTCAGCCGCGGAAGCCCCTCTCCTCGTAACCGGCACATAGGCCTCGGGGCAGGGAAGCCTTGAGCACAGTTTCAGCCACCGAGGACACAGGCAGGAGGATGGCTGCCCCAAAGGCGGCTGACTCCGGCCAGGCTGAGACGGTCCTCCTCACGACACCCATCCTGGATGTGACCTTTCGTCTCTTCGGCTTCAACCTGGAGTTCTAAGGACTGTGGGCGTTAAAGCACGTGGTTTTCCAGTGTCACTATAGCTTGGACACACAGGAGACTGATGACGGACTCGCCCTTTCTCCTCTCCAACCCACGGCCAGGGATCCTGGAGCCACAGTCCTCCCTCCGCTCCATGTGCCCATCTGTCTCCCTCGGGCGCAGCCCCCAGCCCCCTCAGGGCTCTCCCTACTGCACTTGGAACCTGCTGTTGTCACTGTTTTCATGCAGGATCGCCAGCTGTGCCCTGGCTGGGCTGAGCTGGGGACACACCTGAGCGCTGCGCATTTACCCAGGACCTGGCACCTCCGCTTCCTGCACAGAGAAGCCATCGCCTTCTGTTCTACGATGCGGAGATCCCAGCAGGGAAGTCACTCGGGGCCATCAACAGATGACCTAAAATCGAAGGACGGCGGGCTTGCCCTCGTCTGGCCGTGTGACTCACCCACACTGCAGAGTCGTCTTCTCCCTGAGACAGGACCGGACGCATGCGTTGAGAAAGCCAGTCGGGCTTGGACAAGGTCCTCCCATCGCGTCATCTCAGCTGCTCTACATGGGTGGCGACGGGCTGCGCTGAAAGTCACACCCGTGTGACGAGCAGGTGGGGACTGGGCACGACGTCGCAGCAACATGGCTCCCAGCCACAGGAAAGGGGCCACGCAGAGGTGTACCCACAAGTGCCAGGAAATCGTAAGAGGGCAGCAGGCGCTTCAGTGACGAGGAGTCCCGCTGCTGTATTGAGTGGAACCCGGCATCCGAAGCAGCCAGTTCTGGTCCTGACGGCAACTGTGCCGTGAGAACCTGAGGCCCTCGAGGGCTGTGCTCAGTGCTGAAGAAGGCCTGGGCTCCGGGGCCGGGGTACCCCACGCCGGCCCCACCCACGGCCAAGGAGGGCCCAGGGACTCAGCTGAGCCACGCAGCGTGCCGTCA
This sequence comes from Tupaia belangeri chinensis, assembly GCF_000334495.1. Taxonomy (NCBI): domain Eukaryota; kingdom Metazoa; phylum Chordata; class Mammalia; order Scandentia; family Tupaiidae; genus Tupaia; species Tupaia belangeri. Next base: position 6,144,124 of record NW_006159840.1, on the reverse strand, counting down.
AAGTGGCCAAAGAGCAGACAGACGAGTCGGTCAGCACAGGAGGCGTTGGAGCAGTGAGGCTCAGGAGGGAGGCGGTCCCCGACAGCCGGCAGGCGACGAGGGGCCTGTTCGGGCAGCCCTGTGTGAAACGGGCAGAGACAGGAAGTTGGAAGCAGGAGGAATGGACAGCCTTGTCCCAGGCTTACCTGAGCCAGCCCTGGGTCGGGAGCCATCCTGATGGCATCAGCCAGCCCTGCAGAGGGACAGGCATGGGCCCCGAGACGCCGTGCCCCGTAGGTACCAGGCGGCACGCGGTCCAGGCGGGAGCGTCTTGTCCGCGCTCGGCTCCTGCTGGGTGCCCAAGCCATCAGCGCTGGCCCACGGAGAGCACGGCCCCTCCCGAAACGCTGTCTGCTCCCGCCCGGTCATCAGGGTGACAACGAGGCCCAGGGACCTTGTTTGAACTCGCTGGATGCAGTTCCCCGGTCGCGCCCAGCCTTTTCCCACATCACGGCCACCACCGGGACGGACAGGCCTTTCGACCTGCAGAGGCTGAGGGAAGCACCTGTCTCACACACGCCCAGACGGCTGCGAGCCCCCGGCCGTGTCTCAGGAGAAAGATGTCAGTGAAGGCTGCTTTACTAGGGAAACGAGGACCTCCAGAAACGTGGCTGCTTTTCATCAGAATATGCCTGATGCTATTGTTTCTCTCTGACACTCGGCTTTGTGTGAGCCTCTGAGCTCTGCAGTCCAGCGACGTGGACGAACACGACCCCGGGCAGCAGCGGGGGATGGTGTAGGTCAATGGGCTGATCCCTAACTGGCAACGCGAGCTAAGTGAGTAGTCCCTGGTGACGTTTCCAGCTAAAGCTAATAATATTTCGTTTAGTAATGATTGTGTACCATGGAAAAGATCTGAAGGCCTAAAAAATCCTGAATTACTTTATGGATCAAAAGAAGGAACAAGTATGCCGCCCAGATCTCCGAGCCCAGTATGGCTCCCACGTCCAGCAGCTCTCGGCGAGGAGGACGCCTCGGCCCCTGACTGACCGTGGCATACACTCCCCTGCCCATGTGCAGGGCACGTGAGGAAGGGCCATCTCGAGAGTGGGTGGGGCAGTGAAACGCCAGTCGTACCTGGGCCCAGCACCTAAGGGCAGGTCATCAGGGAGGTGACCCACGAACATCCTAGAGTTAGTGTCACTGTGACCCTGCAGGGCGCTGGGTAACCTCAGGAAGAGGCTGAAGGCAGAGGGCCGGGATTATTCCCTCCCCTTCTGGATGCATTAATGAAGTGTTCGTGATGGAAGGACGAGAACAACTGAGACCAGAGGAGAGAGAAGGTGCCCAGGCTAAGCGGAGCCTTCACTCTGGAAAGCAGGCAAACCCACAGGGCATCGACCTTTGCAACGGCCCGGCTCCCATGGGCAGATCACGGGTTTTCTTTCTCATTGACCGTCAGAATTGCAGAAGCAAGCTAAAACCTTTTAAATTGGAAATACTTTTGCTCATTTCTGGAGTGTAAACCCATGGACCAGGTGTCCCGTGCTTCCAGGAGCATTCAGACTACCGTGGTGTGTCCAGGATGCCCTGCTGTCCACGGAGAGCGTGGACCGCATGACGTCTCCGGCCACCCACGGGGCCCATGGCACAAGCTGGGTTAGGGCTGGGGAGGAGGCCCGCCTCCTGGGCCGCACCGTGTGCCGGCTGCAGGGGAGCGCTAGCCATGTACTCTTCCATTCATGCTCCCAAACAGCCCAGGTGCACACGCGGTCCCCCTTAGCCACAGCTCTCGGTGGCAAGCTCGTGTGCCTCCGTGTGGGCCTCGGGGGCACGGCCAGCAGTCAGACTGATGTGGACAGACCACTCCCCAAGGGGGTCCTGTGCAGGGACCAGCAGTCAGACTGATGTGGACAGACCACTCCCCAAGGGGGTCCTGTGCAGGGACCAGCAGTCAGACTGATGTGGACAGACCACTCCCCAAGGGGATCCTGTGGGGGACCAGCAGACAGACTGATGTGGACAGACCACTCCCCAAGGAGGTCCTGTGCGGGGCCCACCTCAGGCCATTCTAGGACCCTCCCCCTCCCCCTTCTCTTGAAGGGAATGTAAATACGCTTGTAAAGAGCATCCAGTTGAGAGCAGGTGGGGCTGGCTAGGTGGTGGTGACACTGATGGGGAGCTCAGAAGTGCTGCTCTGTAGATGAAGAGGGGCCTAGGGAAAGCTCGCAGCTGGTCCCGGCCACAGCACCCTGGGTAATGCCTCTGGTTCCCGCTGGAGCCTCCCCTTTCAAACACTCATGTATTTGTTATGGGATTCTTTTTCTCCCCGGCACCTCCACCCTCACCCACCTCCCTCTGGGGCCCTGCAGAGAAGCCACCAGGGGCACAGGAAGCAGGAGAGTGTGGTCTGGGGATGGGGCCAGGGGTGGGTCCTGCGCTGTGAGCTGGGACACAGGCACCTACCGGGGGAGGCGGCCAGGCCCTGCTCAAAGGCTCCACCCACTGCCCCCCTTCCCTGTGCAGGTCGGGGCTGCCCTCCCACCTTAGCTGCTCCATGATCCAAGGCTCTCCCACTTGGAAGGGAAGGACCATGTCCCCAGAGCCGCCACCCCCTCTGCGTTTGCGTGTGACTCTGTCACTAGCTGTCAGTGCTGCCTGTCACTGTCCACCCACTCCCCACTGTCAGTCTCCGCAGGCTCAGGGCTGTCCGCCCACCCGCCCCGCCGCCCCCTCCTGCCCTGCACTCACCTCTCACCCGGTGCCTCCCATCTGCAGGCTGCGGTGAGGGGGTCCCTTCCTGCCCCTCCTAGCCTCCTCTGGAACGCGGCCCCAGCTTTCACAACTGGCTTCTCTGTGTTCTCTGCGTCTCCCCATTCCAAGGACGCTGACCTCTGCCTGCTTCACCTGAGACCCCTCTCTGTGACGTCCTTCTCCCACCCAGCCCCATGCAGCTCATGGACCATGTGTTTTCTTAGCACAGGGGCCAAACAAAAGAAGGGAAAAGAAAAAGAAAATAGAAAGAAAGTCCGAATGAATGACTGAAAGTGGAGAATGACAGCAGCACGCCGGGGTCTGCAGCACACTCCGGAGGCAGCTGTCAGCGCCTTAACGTGGGTTTGGAGGGAAATATTGCAATTTGAGGACCTCTGAGTATAGGTTGAGTCACTGTTTTGATAAAACATTTCCCCCTAAGTCTCTCCCATCAATCTGCCCGTCACCCACCCCGCGAACACAGCTAGTTCTGTGTTTCCACTGAACCTTGTAAACCGGTGTTTTCTCCCGCAAGAGGAAGAAGCCGCGGGGCGGTTCCTGCTCTCACTGAGGCTGCTTCCCGCCGTGCCCTCGGCCCTGCCTCAGAAGCCTGCACGGCCAGTCCTGGTGTCTCGCTGGGAAATGTAGAGAAGCGGGCCACACGGTCTGTGACACGGCGGCGAGTGGGGAGCCCTGAGAAGGCCGAGTGCGGGCGTGACGCCCCGGGCCAGGCCCTGGCCCCCAGCCAAGTGCTCTCCAGGCAGGAGGACCTAGGTTCTAGCAAGTGCCACCCCTGTGTGCCCACAGAGGCAGGGTCATGGCTAAACACCTCGGCCAGAGACCCCTGCTGAGTGGAGCATGGCCGAGCGTGGGCCGGAGACTACGGATGTCTTAAGCCTACCATCCGCTCTTAGCGACTGGCTGGGGGGGGGTCTCAGACGCCTGGCCCACCTGTTTGTCCATTCAGATGATCAGATTCCCCCCTCGTTCCAGGTCAGGTTACACGAACAAAGGATGAACGAAACTCGTTTCTTTCACGACCTTTATAATTTAGTTCAGGGACACAGACACGAAATAGTTACAAATTATTTTAACTCTTTTTCTTTCCCATGGCTGCTCTATTGTGCTCAGTTTGTGGGTGCAATTTAAGCGTAAGCTCCTTGGGGGCACGAGGACACGAAGATGTGCCTAAGTATATGAGCCAGGAGCTTTGGAGGCATTTCTGGGCCAGAAATAAACACCCAAGGGTCCTTACCATGTGTGAAAACCTTGAAATCCTGGGAGGCCTTGAAACCGTCCAGGGCTAGCCCCAGAGTGCAGCAGTGTAGTGCCAGCATACAGATCCCACAGTGCCATGTGGCTGACCAGGGTGCAGATCCTGGCCCCAGGGGCTTAAAAACATGCCAGTGCATGCACATGTGTGCCCAGAATCCGGACAAGACAGAGAAACAGGAAAAGGGATTACACGTGACCATACCCCACCGGTCTGCTTTCTCTCTCACGTGTGCACATGCCTGCAGGCAATTTAAAAAGACAAAAAAAAAAAAAAAAAAAGAAAGAAAAAGATGGGCCGGGCCTATGCCCAGGTGGTTAAGGGAGCCGGACGTACACAGCCAGCCTCGTTTAGAGTCCTGCACGTGTTGAGTATGCACGCATGTGTGCCCCAAATCCCTACAGGATGGAGAGGGAGGAGTGTGGATGGTCACATCCCTTGGGGTGCTTTCTCTCTCGCCCTGTCGCTTTCTCTGTATCTCTCTCTCTGCCAAGTGCACACACCCTCTGTAAATTAAAAAAATAATAATAAAAAAAGAAAGATAGGAAAAAGAAATCATCAAGAAAATATGGTAAAAGGTGAAAGATTTATACTATCTGAAGGGAAACCAGACAAGGATGAGGATGTAATTGCAGAGGATTTAAGGATCCAAAGAATGTGTGTGGGGAGGATGCCAGTTATGGTCAGAGGGACGCTCTCGTGAGACCTGGCAGAAGAGCAGCAGAAAACAAAGCCCTGGCCTCCATAGGCGGGGTCAGGGAGCCCAGCCTTCCCTTCCACTGAAGCCTGAGCAGCCCCTAATTACCAGCGTGTGCTCAGGACCCTGCAGCCCTGTGCTGTTCGGAGCTTAAAGAAAGCCTTGCCCTCCAGAAGTCTGAAGTTCACTTTCCAAATAACTCGAACCTGAGACAACTAAAAGACAGTATGAGATGCCATGCATGGCATGGGGTCACGTTGAGGTCCCCACTGCAGTGAAGAGAGGAGGCTGTTGCCGGGTGCGTGTGCGTGTGCGTGCGTGCCCAAGATCCTGAGAGGAGAACGGAGGAGAAGGGATTGTGGCATAGCCATCCCCCCAGGGGGTGATTTCTCGCTTTCTCTCTCTCTGTCTGTCTGGAGAACGCACGCGCCCTATAGCAAAAACCTCTCCAAAATATATGTGTGTG
>NW_006159840.1:6136194-6138927 GCF_000334495.1 Tupaia belangeri chinensis | reverse complement strand
GGACAGGCAGCGTCAGGCCTGGCAGAAAGAAAGAGTCCTCATGACTGTCCTCACGACTTGGCAGCATTTTCTTAAGACAGCCCAGGACTGCATGGGCTCTGAGTCCCACTCGGCACCCTTCGCCCTGGCCCTTCCCACCCCAAGTTGTACCTCGTGCTTACCCACCTCCATCTCCCTGCAGGCAGAGGTTCATGTCACCATCTTGGTGTCCCCGCATGGCGTGCTGTGGCAGTTGAGTCAACAGACAACAGCAGAAGCCTTAGCTAGGCATGAGGTGCTGGAGGTGAGGGTGGACGTTGGTGCAGCCTGGGTGAGGTCACTATGACAGAGCAGGCAGAGCTGAGCAGCTCTGAACTCCTGGGGGCAGAGTGGGAGTCGTGGGAAGGGAGTGAGTCCCCCAGCCTGTGCCAACAGACTGAGTGGAGGTCCTTAGGCAGGGTGCCTCGTGCTTGGGGGATTGCATGAGTATATCTGCTTTAAAATGTTCCTTAGGGACCAGCAGTTGGCATAATGGCTATGTCACTGAACTTCCATGTAGTCAACTGTGGTTCAAATCCCGGACCCGGTAGTTTAAACTCAAGTGGGGCACATGGGCTCAAGATCCCAAGGGATTACTGCATGGCCATCCTCCCGGGGTATGATTTCTCGCTTTCTGTTTCTCTGTCTCTCTCTGTCTGGCAAGCACATGTGCCCTATAGCAAAAAAGCCTCTCCAGGAAAAATAAAAAAAAGTTCCTTAACCCAGTTTTATGAAACCGTTAATCCTTTATTCTGAGCACAGCTGTTTAGAAAGAAGGTGCTAGGGTCTCGCTCTCCGAGGAGCGACTGAAATGTACTCCCCAGGAAACCAGAACTCGAGGACCTGTACATGTTCGTAAGGACAAGGCAGGAGTCTCCTGACAGGCACCCCAGACACCTGCAGGCCCACCGCGCAGGGGACCTGGTGAAGAACAGCGCGTGGGCCACGCAGAGTGGGGGTAAGGCGCACCGTGCTGCCTGGCCCCGCACACGAAGAACTTCGGGCTTGTGTCCCCAGAGTTACGATCTATTTAGCAAGGGTAATACATCTGTGGGAAAGGCAGAAGGCACTCAGGTCAGGTGAGTTTACTCACGGCATTGTCATGAGACTAAAAATAAAATCGTCACCATTGCTGAAGACAGTCGAAGGGTAAGTAAGCAGTGTAGTAGTGTCTAGTGAATTCCCCAGTCCCTTGAGGACGGTGTCCAGCTGTGGACTGTGGTTCAAATCCCGGATCCGGTAGTTTAAATTCTGTGACTGTGTGCCGGAGCTCGCTACCTATTCACTGAAGGGAGGAAATGAGTGGCCATCCTGCAGGGCTGCTCTGTGGATTGAGACACGACGTACCCACATACGGGCCACACGACAGAGAACGCTGTTTCAGGCCTCTCCTAGGGCGGTCCCTTCAAAGAGAAAGAACTTCGCTGTTATCTGCTTTTTAGGTGAGGAGGGGAAATGAGTAAGCTGTCACCCAGAAGCAGGGTAACTTTAAAAATTAGTTTTAAAGTTTTTTTTTTGTTTGTTTTAATTACCTCTGGTCGTGGCTCCCTGGCCTCGCTTAGAAAGCTTTCTACCCAGACATTTATTCAAGCGCACCACGCGTTCCGTCCCCATTCACGGCAGTTGCTCTTTGGCTGGCTTCACTCACTACCCAAGCTGGGTCTGAGCTCCGCATCAGACGGCCCTGCGGGCCTCCAGGCTGCCCACATTGGCCGGCTTCTGCTGCTTGGCAAAGTTGAAGTTGGAGGATGTGATATTTCCAAGGAGTCCGTTGACTTTGTCATCAGTAATCACATCCCCCATCAGATGGAGCAGTTCTTACTGGCATTTGCTTTAACTTTAACTTTGATGATTAATATCACTAGAACATGCTATTGTCGTGTGAAGATTTTGAAATGTCCCTGTTAACGCGAGACAAGGTGAATGCCTTCTGGAACTCTGGACAACAGTTGCAGGTTCTGCAAATGTTTGAATGTCTTTTTCTTGTGAGTCCTGGAAGGGGACAAAAGAGCTTCGTTCAGACCCACTCGGGACAGAATGGCTCGACATGGCACCCGCCGGATCTGGGCAGCGGAAACACGCGGAACCTTCAAAAGGCCCTTCCGCACTTGCATCCCTTTCCCGTAACAGCTCTGCTTTGCTGTCATCTTGATTTTCTGCCAGCAGCCCCAATTTCACAAAATCCATCTTTTTTCCCCCTCATTAATGAAAATAGGCAGAATGCAGCTGAGCGCGTCAGGGTACATTTGTAGTTGATCCTGAAGACTGGCTGCTTTGGAGAAAGGTAGCCTTGGTGAAGTCTTAAACTTCGAGAGTTTCCCGACTGCTGACGAGCATGGGCTCGGCCTTTTAATTCTGCATCCTCCAGTGTGTGCCGAGAAGCAGCGCGGTGTCTGCACCACCGAACCGCCATGAGTGCCTCTTCAACTGAACAGAAGCAGAGGACAAGACAGCTCACAGTCCTAGCCCTTCACGTCAAGCTTCGCCCAGTAATAGACGGTGGCCCTACGGATTTAAACTATTTAAACTATGTATTGGAGTATTTCCATACTCAGTGAGATATCCTGAGAAAAGGCCCCAAATCTAAACACCCAGCTTATTCGTGTTTCATATACACCTGCCTCACACACGGCTTGGAGGGACTTTCTTTTTTTTCTTCTTCTTCTTTTTTTTTTTTTTTTTTTTTTTTTTTTTTTTTTTTTCTAGGGGGGTTCT
>NW_006159840.1:6104000-6135661 GCF_000334495.1 Tupaia belangeri chinensis | reverse complement strand
CTTTGGGGGGGTTTTTTTTTTTTTTTTTTTTTTTTTTTTTTTTTTTTTTTTTTTTTTTTTTGATTGCTACAGGGAGCTTGCACTCACCAGAGAGGAAGAGGGGAAGCACCCTGCAGCTGGGCGTGGTCCCACCATACCCCCTTCTCCTCCATCATGCCCTCCTTCGGGGACTCTGGACTCATACACATGACCACACTTCTGGCCTGTTTCCCAAGCTGCCGGTGGGGCTTTCAGCTGTGCGCTGGCCGTGTGGGTCTGACTGTCCCCATCAGGCCGTGGAGCAGGCCCCATGCAGTACCTCCATAGTGCAGCTGTTAGACTGTGACCTGTCACAGGAGGTCAGGTGTGGGCTTTTCCACGCGTAGGATCGCGTCCGGGCTCACAGTTTCACACTGGGCACCGCAGTGCATAGCAGGGGGGTCATGACACAGGGACAGTCTGTCTGAGGGACCCCACACACACAACACACACGCAGTTTTGGACTTCGGAGTACTTTGGATTTGGAATTCTCAGATCAGGGACCGCCGCACCTGTACCACCCAATATCTCACACGCGGGGCACCACCAGGTGTGTCTCGGCTCTGCTATTTGAAAACCCGTGGAAGGTCAACGCCCAAGAAGTGGCGAGGACATTGCAGACTGCCTGAGGAGGGTTCTAGTTGCAAACCTCCCTGTGCTGAACCCAGGGGCTGTTCATTAGCACAGGCTCCAGCAGAACCCCGAGTAAAGGGAAGCTGAAAAACCCAAATGCCGCTCACAGTTTCAAGTCTAATGCACGGGACAGAGTGAGCGGTGTAGGGGGTCGAGAACACTGCAGGGTGACCTCTGTGTCCACGGGTCATTGTCAGTAATGACGTCTTCAGAAGCGGGAGGTGAGGAATGTTCTAGACCCTGGGCCGCTGAACTGGGCTGAGGGCCTTGGCCTGTATTTAGCTCCGAAACCAATCTTGTGAGCTGTTTCACCGAGATGTCGGAGGGGCCCGTGTGAGCCATGCGGGGACCCTGCAGCAAAGTCCCTGCTAGAAAGGCCACCTCTGCAGACAGCCCCTGGCCAGGTACAAGGACAGAGCAGGGAAGGCCTAGAGAGTTTCTAGAAGTAAGAGTAAGAAAAAGGCAGAAAAAATGAACAAGACAGCAGGGATGAGCTCCCTCCAGACAGGGCCTGTGCTCGGCTCCTCGGAGCCACCTCCGAGTCAGTGCAGGCACTCCGCGGGACGGGGACTGTGACTGGGAGAGTGGAGGTGTCCTGGGGAACACCGCCTCCCTTCTCTGACGTTAAACTGACAGCTGTGTTCTGACAGAGCTCTAACATGAGCCCATGTCACCTCGGGCCTCTTTCGTAACGGAGCACCCGCGCCGTCTCTCCTGCTATGGGCTCTGTGCGGCACAGGTGTGGTCGTGGTCACCCGTTCGTGACCTGGTGGGTCAAGTGACATCCTATGGTCTGCCCTCAGTGCAGTGTGGCCTCCGAGTGCCACTGTGCCAGGGGACACTGATTCTTGGAGAAGCAAATTCTTTTAACATTAGGTTACATTTTCACTAAACGAGAAACAGTTGTGTTAGTGTGAGCAAGTATGTAAGCTTGTGAATGCATCTGTGTGAGTGAGGTGTGTGTGTGAGTTAGTGTGAATGAGGGTGCCTGAATCTGAGCGTGCAAAAGTGTGTGGAAATTTGTGTGTACGTATATGAGTGTGTGAGTCTGAGTGTGCAAGTGAGTGTGGATGAGTGTGAAGGCCGACTGCATCATCACAAAGTCGACTCTGTTCTCACTAGTGGTGAGACGTGAGCCAGGCTCTACCCTTTAGGAACTCTGTCTTCAGACCTGCAGAGGGTGGGGTAGAGATTAGGGGAGGAGTGGGAGCAAAGCACCCACCCACTGCAGGTGCCGAGTAAATGCTGGTGACGCGTTTGTGGAATCCCCTTTCCTTCGCCTCATCGGGAGCCAGTGGGGTCTCTACAGCGCGGTCCTGATTAATGTCAGAGAGCCATGCTCCGAGGTGGAGCTGGGCCTGCCCCTGGCCTGGTCCCAGTCCTGGCCTCTGCGTAAGGCAGAGCAGGCCACACGGAGCATCGCTACCCAGCATTCGGCACTGAGGGTGGCAGGGAGTTCAGCGGCAGGGCTGATGGGGGCAGGTGGCCACGGCGCTAACAGAGCCGCCCGGTCTTCTAGTGGGGGGAGAGGTAATTGGCTTTCAGACAGAACCCACGTGGGTCAGCTGGTGAGCATGGGCGTGGGGCTCAGTGTGCGTGGGCTCTGGCTGGGTCCCACAGTGAGGCGTCCTTCGCTCTGCAAAACTTCTTCCAGCAGAGGTTGCATCATGTGCTTTTTCCTGATGGCAGGATCTGTTTCAAAGTTTCTTTCTTTCACAAATGAGAAAGAGGCTCCATCAACAGGCCTTGAGTGCCCTCCTCCCAGCCCTGCCACCGTGGCAGCTGGGACAGGCCCTGGTTTCCATGTGGCTCCAGCACTGCCCAGAGTGACTTCCGAGCTCACCTTCCTCCTCGGCAATAGTAATCCGGTTCGAAGCGGACAGCTCCCCCGCTGGGCCCCCTCACCCCTCCGCCTCTCAGACAAGCACGTGGTCCGAAAGCCCGTTTAAGTGACCAGTGTCAAATTAGCCTATGAGAGAGTGAACCTAAAGGAGCAGAGTACGTGAGGCCAGGCCGGTGATGAAAGAATCCTGTGTGAATCTTCCCGGAGACTGAACCCCGAGCAGACCGCGGTCAGCACCGGGACCCGGGGCCGGGAGTTCTCCACGGGGCACGCCGCGCTGCTGACCTGACCCGACTGCTCCAGCCGTGACCAGCACCACCGTGCTTGCCACTTTCTCGTGGACTGGCTGGTTTTGACGGAGTCCTACAACTTGGTTACAAGCACTCCTGGCTAGAGAAGGGAAGAAGGGGTCTGCATCCTAAACCCTTCTGTTGTACTTCCCAGCACAGGGAACTCCGCACAGTCCTGAGCCCCTCCAGACTGGACGTGGCTTCCGCCAGGTCAGGGAGCCATCCAAGGTGCCCCCGCCCTTGTTGGTGAGCGTGGCCCCCACAGCCAAGCCCATGGCTCGTCCAGCTCTAGCACAGGAGAACAAAGGTGACCACGTTTCTGCTTCCTAGAGGCGTCCTATGAAACCAGAGCTGCTCAGGTCAGTTTCCAAGGTAAACAAAAGAATAGTGATTGGCTTCTAACTCGGCCTCGGCGTGGTTATGGCCCAGCTGACACCTGCCCTCAGCTCTGCCTCAGCTCTGAGTTCCAGGCCCTGCAGTTCCACCAAGGGATAGTGTGCATGCACGAGAGAGACAGAGAGACAGAGAGACAGAGAGACAGAGAGAGAAAGAGAGATGAGTAAGAGAGAGGAGAGAGAAGAGGTGCCCCAGTGGGGTGCGGTCAAGTGGTAACCCCCTTTTCCTTGGTCACTCCACCCTGCCAGGATCCCGGGCTGCACTCAGGTGCCGGGTGTGCTTTTCAAGCCAGCAGGGCTAGGACGGAGCAGGGCAGCCATGTGCAATCTGCCCTTCTGAGCGGAGCTTGCCCACTGCACTGCCGGGCTGGCCACAAGCTGTAGCTCTTAAGGCCAGAGAACATCATTATTTCATTTTATTTCTTGTAAAAAACATCATCACTGTTTACACTCAAACCCATTCGGGTCTTTACCTCCAAAGTTCTTGTGTTCTGTTCCCGGTTACTGGAAGGCTGTTTATGGTAACACAACGACCCTCGGGCTTTGTTTATACCTCTGCTTGGGGAATTTACTGAATATTATTTTGCTCCCTTAAGAGATAGATTCTGTTTTATTCATGTTTGTGTCTTTCATGCCATCAACCATGAGGCCTTGTTAAATTCAATGTTTAAGTGTCCAGTGAGAATAATCCGGGCTGAAGGGATAATCTATGTCATTGCTTTGACCTACACTTTCTAGAAGGAAGCAAGATCATATTAAACACTAATTTAAAGTAGGAGCCTTACTAACACGGCTTTCAGTATCATTCCATGTGAGGATTTGCAATTAGAAACTTACTTTTCAATGAGAAGATCATATTAGTACACATCGAAAGTACTGAAGGGGACGGCGTCTACGGGGTCAGCTTTGTCATCGAGCGTTTCCGACCTCTGCAAGCACAGCACGTCTGTTTAGAGTAGCCGTAGTCTTCCAACTTCGGGAGTAGGGAGGTGTCTCTGTCCCTTTTATTCTGGTTAAAAGAAATCTGATGTCTGTTCCATGGGACATCGCTAAAATCAAAGCACAAAGCCTGACGTGCCCTGTGGTTGGCCTCACGGCCTCACCAGCGTGGAAGAGCCAGCTTTCCGTCTCTGTAGCAGGGAGCTGCAGGATGGTGCCTCCTGGCTTTTCGGGAATCGTGTAGAAAGCAAGCCTGTATGTGAAGGAAACATGCTTCTTGTTCTGCACGTTTAAATGTGCGTTATTCTGGTGCTCACCCTATTTCAAGTTGACTTCCTCTTCAGAACGGCATATAATGTTTGGGAAGCAGCATGGCTGTGCACAGGTTCTGAACATGGGTTTCGCGATGACTCTCCCCACACGGTGTTTGAAACGGGTCACGTTGGGCTGTGTGGGTCCCTCCCTTCCTGGGGTCACTCTGAACTCCTGGGAGCGCTGAGGAGAGGGGAGCCATTAGGACCGTCTTCCTATGCACGGCAGTCACCCCAACCAGCCGTGCACTTCTCTGGGGCTGCACTTCTGTCTAACGGGCCCCTTCCCCGTGCAGCAAGTCCCAACAAGCCGATTACCTAGCTCGAACGCTATTCGGGATACCCTCTTCCAGGTCCGGAGTTCAGAAAGCTGCAAAATCACTGGAATGGTGACGCCGGCATTGGTGAGGGTGTGGTGACGACCAGCCAAAAACAGCGACTTGTGAAAATGGGTATTATGAAGATTTGGATCAGAAGCCCATAGTTTTCAAGATACTTGTCTGGAGTTCTGTCGGCAGCGTCTGAACCGACCTGCACATGGAAATCATCTCATTCTGATACAAACCTGCACTGGGACGTGTGGGGCTGGGGCTGAGAACCTGCCCCTGAAGTCCCAGGGGACACTGAAGTGCAGCCACACCGGGGACCACTGACCAGAGTCTCACCTCATACTTTGTTCTGTTTTTCCCTCTAAATATTAATAGAACTATTTTTGAAAGATGTTTGAAGCGATTCATTTTAGAACTAATCCCCTTTTTAATGAGGCACAGACATTTCATAAGTTACTCCCTTCCCATTGAACAATGGATTGAGAAGCTGTTATATCCGGATGAGGCTGAGCAGATAAGAATTTGGTTGAATACATAAAGGCGTACCGACAACAGTAACTTTTTTCCAAATACTAAGACATTTTAGTTAAATCTAATAGTCTTTGTGAGGATAACTATGATAGCAGTCAAGAACTCACTTGAGTTTGTACCTAAACGTTGGTTTACCAACTAGACAGAACTATCAGCTCAAAAACCAAGCGGACTCTAGACAGAATCTCTGCCTTCTGTCTAGAACAGGAGTGGATGTGCTGAGTAGCTAGTGGGTCAGTCTCTGGGCAGGCATTTAACGTGAATCACCTCCCTGCATTCTCGCAGCAAGGCCGGGAGACAGGGTTCTTCGAAGGGCCTCAATCAGCCAGTGACACATGGCTCGTGAAAGGCAGAGCAGAGCGGGAGGCTCATCTTCTCTGAAGCTCGGGAGCAAGCTGGATTCTCCTCCTGAGTTTGCAGTCTTGCTTCCTGAACGGAGGACAGCCCACTCTCCTGTCAGTGCTAGCTCTTTCATGACAGAAGAGGGCCTTTGTGACTTTGGAGAACAAAAGGGAGTGTTCGCTCCGGTCTTCCTCCAGCACCAACCAGCTAGGAACTCTTTCTGGCAGTGAAAGTTCAGACTCAAACCTGCCTAGTTTGTTTTATTTTATTTTTTTTTAAGGCAGGTTTTTCCCTGTACATTCCCTGGACAGAGACAGAGGCGGAGATGGTGAGAGGGAGGTGAGAAATCACCCTCAGGAGGGATGGCCACACTACGATGCTGTCTCCTCCATCCTCCCAGGATCTCGGCCTTACGTGCACATGGGCCTGGCGTGATTTCTGTCACCAGGGCTGGGACTCAAACCTGGTGGGCCATGTGGGCATCCAGCGCTGTGAACGCTGTGCCATCTGCTGGTCTCACGCCTCATCTTTTTTGATGTCATCTTGATGGGACTGAGTGAATCAATTATATCCTTCTTTCTTTCCTTTTTTTGTGGTTTCCTCATGGTTGCCTTCAGTTTCTTCCTCGCAGCTTGTCCACACACAGCTTCTGACCCAACCCCTTGGCAGTCAGTCCCCGGATCCGCCCTCCTGACTTGGCGTCTCTGGCAACCCCAGCAGCCCTAGTTTTCCCTCGGACCAGCTAACCTGACTTGCACGGAAGAGAGAAAACAGAGGCAAAATGAGTGAGGTGCGTGATCTTCGTCAGAAGGTGCTGACTGGCCGGTTTTCAGTGCATAGTCAATAAGGGGTTTGGCATTGCTTACCAGGGTTGGCACTTAACTCCTCCTTAAATCAGACACACGCTGAGGGTCTGTCAGCCTGCTTTTACCATCCTCAAGCGTAGAAATTTGACATTTAAATGTTTTTGACTGCCCTAACTTCTCTAAAGCTGAAAATAGAAAAGAAAGGACTCAGTGATCAAATGGGAAGACAGGTAGTAGACTAAGCAAGCAGGAAGTTCGTGTGAAAGGGAGAAATGATCAAAGAGGTACCGAGAACGCACACGGCGGGGTGCTTGATGGATACGCGAGTTCTGCAGGAACTTGAAGGAGGACTCACATCCTCTACAACTTGCACAGCCTCTTCCTCGTCTCCCCGACGCTGGTCCCTCACGTCTCGCCCTCACGCCCAGGTTTCTGTGGCTTTCAAGCTAACTAGCGGTACAATTTGACAGGTCACTTAGCGTCATGTCTTCTCACCTCCCTTCTCCGGCGTAGGTGTGGTTAAAGTAGACCGACTCTGTCATCGCTCAGAGATCTCCGGCCGGTCAACAGCTAGCCAAGGGTCTGCAAAGCACCCTTCCCTGGCCCTCCAGTTCTGCCTGTGAGAGTCTCTGCCCCAGGGCTGTGACTGGGTCTCGGCACTTTCCTCCCACACGCTCACTCTGTCCTCCCAGAAGGAAACTCCCTCTGTTCTCACCCAGTGTCCACCGCGACCTCAACAGTCAGGCTGAAAGCACATCACCAGACTTCAGAACTCACAGAGGCCACTTTTTAAGACTTCCCTATTTATTCTCTCATCCTGTAGAAGTGGCATGACGGCATAAAAACACGCCACATCACACGCTACGGTGAGAAACACACCTGAAGGACCTGACCCTAACCCCAAAGAGAAGATATCTCAGTAGAAGCGGTAGGACGTACATTTAAGTTACGGCTGAGCTCGTGCCCGTGAGGGCCACGCACAGTCCGCTCTGTGACAGCCATGAGGCACATGCAGGGGGACAACGTGCTAAGCGCTCTCTTTCATAATCCAGTTGCTCCCGGGAAGAGGGTCAGGCACGTCAGCTCCGCAAACTCCTGCCCCCCGAGTAACATATTCTCAACACCACCTCGATGGCTAGGTAGCCAAAACGTTTACCGCCTCTGAGAACTGCCTCATTCTGTAGGGCACGTGAGTCGCCCTGTCGCGAGTGTGCAAGGCCGGCAAGTGTGTGTGGAGACCGAGACACGAGGAGCGAGCATGGCCGTGTGCAGCCCCGCGATGACAGCACACAGAAGTGCGTATTTCCGCACTGCCGCTTTCCTCCTCGTGCATGTGGCGATATTTTAAAAGGACACGCAGCTCACACACACATAAGCTGAACTTGGCTTTTGAAATCGGGGGCCTGGTTTCCCGCTCCCCACACGTGCACAAGCTGTCACGGTGCATCTGCAGGAATGGCCCTGGTGAGCCAGCAAGCACGTCACTGGGACACTGCACGATGGGGTCCTTGAAGCCCTGAACAGGCGCCTCAGGCCCAGAACACATTTATGATGAATACCACGTTACACGTGGACCTGGGGACATGATGAATTGACTTAGCAGAGTTCCAAGTTCCACAGGAAACGCCAGGGGAGGGCTGGATGTTCATCTCTGAAGGTCAAAAGAAAGGCAGTGAAGGCTCACTCCCTTCCAGCTCTGGGTGTCAGCCTCGGACAAGCCAGAACTGCCACCCAGTGCAGCCGGCCTCCCTGGCCCTCGGTGACCCAGCCCTGAGCAGGGTGCGGAGTGACTGCCAGCCAGGAGGGGCAAGCACGTTTCTGCAAATCCAAGTCAGTGGGAGTCTACAGCAGCGCCTGCGAGCAGACCTGGATTAGCAGTATCGTTTCTCCGAAGCAATACATCAGATTCTTGAGGAAGATGACAGCATACTCCCAGAGGACAATTAACTTGTCAGTGATCCACATGACTTAGTCCTTTTACTGAGCTATATGCTAACTTTGTGATTAGATTTGAATTATTAAGAAACTTTTGATTTAAGGAATTCAAGGTGAATGTACTTTAATTAGAACTTTCAGATCACACTTAGCTTAGTGGTAAGTCGGCTCCCTTCAGTCTCATATTCTTAGATATTTTTCCCTTTTTTGGACTTATTTCCCTGAATACCTAAGGCATTATATCATTTTTCTTTGACTAATGTAAAACTATTATGCCCTAAAATCATGTAAGCTATCTCACAGCTCTGTAAACCGTGGGACAACCCCGTCCACTGGGCTAACGTCAAGGTGTCGGCAGGACCAGAGGCTCTCGGGGAGAAGCCCTACCTCGCCTCTTCTGTTCTGGAGGCCCCCTCAGCCCCTTGGCTTGGGACCACCAGCTTCCACGGTCCAAGCCAGAGACAGCGGCCTGAGCCCTCACACACGCCCGCGCGGTCTCCTCTTCCAGTCAGTCTCGTCCGCAGGCCCGCCTTCCACATTCAGGGGCCTGGTAATTACGGCTCCTCCCCCATCTCCTGGACAGTCTCCTGAGCTGATTATTTTTGGGGAGATTTTGCTATAGGGCATGTGCCCTTGCCAGAGAGACAGAAAGTGCAAAATCACCCACAGAGGGGTGGCCACACTGCAATCCCTTCTCCTCTCGGGATTTTGGGCACGCACGCACACGCACCTGGCATGCCTTTCAAGGCATGGGTCTGGACCTTGCACCACGGTCGACCATGTGGGATTCCAGCGCCTTAAGCACTACACCACTGCTGGGCTCCTGAGGTTCTTAGATGGCTGACAAAGCCCCTTTGCCGTGTGATTTATGAAAGTCACAGTCCTGGGGACAGCAGATGACGTAGTGGTTACATGGCTGGACTCCCGTGTAGTCAATCGCAGTAGAGTGCTGGACCCTGCGGCTTCAAACTCACACGGGGCACATGTATGTGCAGTGCCCAAAATCTCAAGGAGGGAATGAGATGGGATTGCAGCATGGCCATCTCCTTAGGGGGTGATTTTTCGCTTTCTGTCTCTGTCTCTCTGGTGAGTGCACACACCCTGTAGCAAAAAAGAAGTCACAGGCCGGTCAACCGCTGGCCAGCGGCTGGAGAGGGCAGAGGCCACGTGGGGAGTGGGCGGGCGTTTCCTGCTGGCGTCTGCCTGGCCCCACCTCTGTGAGGTCTGGTGTCGGTACCGCACTTGCCCGCTCCACCGCATCAGCCCCTGGGCGGGTGCCATTACTGCCGGCCTCTGCAGCTGGGCGTCTCCTGCGGGTCACTTACCGGGACGCTCCCTTGGGGCTGAACGCACAACTAAGGAACAGCAAAGCCCCCAGGCAGCTGGCGTCAGATAGCAAATGGCCGAAGAGAGGCGAGGAGCACGACGCCAAGGCGAGGTGGAGAGCTCGGTGAGACCCGGCTGAGCAGGACCGCGGCCCAGACGCTCCCCGCGCGAAGAGCGTGGTCGCTTGTCAGTGCACAGAGGTTTAGTCGGTGAACGTGCACCCAACGCTCCAAATAACTTTGAGTACGTACGTGCATTTCACAGGGCGGCCTTTATTCAATGCTGAGGCGAGCGGGGCACCCCCCAGGCCCCCTGAGTTTGCCCTCGGCAGGCCGGAGGACCTGGGGTCTGGCAGTGTTTGGGGTCTCCGTGGCTGCACTTAACGTTGACATTTGCACCTAGTGCTTTTATGAGGACCTGTTCTCTATATAGCACAGGCTCGTGGGTGTGGTCTGAAACAGCGTTCACGGTAACTCACGTCCGCAGCCTGGCAACTGTTCTAGGACGCACCCGTGTTTGAGGTGGTGTGAAGATAAGCGCTACACGCACTCCTCTGTGGTTTTAGCACATTCAGCATCTCTACTGATTACTCTGAAATTAAAATTAGTGTGAAAATTTTGTTATTTAAAAGAAAATGATTGGCCTTTTAGAATATTAAATATAAAAAAATATCTGTTTTGCTTTTTCTTTTTAGAGAGATTTTTTGCTATAGGACACATGCGCTTGCTAGAGACACAGAAACAGAGAGAGAAAGAAAGTGAGAAACCCCTCGGCAGAGGGAATGGCTGTGCCACAGTCCCCTCTCCTCTATTCTCCTCTCAGGTTCTGGGCACACACACGCATGCCCAGCATGAGTTCCAAGCTGCTAGTCCAGGACTTGAACCGTGGTCAGCCACGTGGGAGTCCAGCGCCTTAACCACAACGCCACCTGCTGGCTCCAAGGCTTTTTAGTTTTCTTGCATCTTCAAATACAATATTTAGGCAAAACCATTTTACTAAGCGTTGTTTGTATTTGTTGAATTTCCGTTTCTTTGAAGAACTCAAGGCACTTTACATCTGATTTCTCACTGGTAGATATGCAGATGTGAATAATCTAGGAAGAGGAAGACTAAACGTTGGGAGCGGGAGGGTATCAGAACTATTAAATTCAGACTGGAGGCAAGAAGAGGGGTCTCTGTCCAGAGAAAGCGACCTTGCTGCCACCAGCGTGGACTCTCCGAGACCTCTTGCGTTCCCGCGGCCTCTGGACCCTCCCAGGGTAGGAGCGCTGAGCAGCACCGGGTCATCTGTTCGAGGCCGGTTGACTGTCTTCTCGCATGCAAGTTGAGAGTCTCCTGCTTTTGTATGCGCGGTCGGTTTGGACTGGACTTTGAATATCGGTTCCCGTGTCTGGGCCGTGCAGGGGGAGGACCGAAGGGGCAAAGCAAGGTGGGCTCGCCCCACTCTCGGGTTCCGGGCTGCCCTGGCCAGTGGGAAAGCTCCATCCTTCATTGCCCCATTGAAGCCTCTACTGCCACCCGCACCACGAGATGGCCCAGAGGAAGGAGAGAGACGCAGCCTTACACTCCCCCGAGCCACAGTCTCCTCCCTCCCATTCCCAGGTGACCCAGGGTTTCTTCCGCCCTCTCTCTGCCAGGTGGTGCTGCCTTCGAGGTGTCGGACCACGTTTTGTTTTGGTGGGGAAGACGGGAGGGCGAGCCGGCTGCCACGGATAACTTGCAGAGGCCTCAAATCGCTCCTCGGTTCAGTGTGTCCAGCTGCCGCTGCATCTAGGGAAGAGAGGGTGCGCGCTCCCACCTGCTCCCAGAGTGGCAGGGTGGAGGCCGTGCAATCCCGTCGCCCCGCGGCTGTCATGTCTGTGCTGAGCTTCGCCTTTGTCAGTTTGGGCTCTGAGCCCTCTCCACCACACCAAGAACAATGACTTACAGTCGTCAATTTGTAAGTTTTTTCTGACTAGAAGTGACAGTAACATGACAGGCATTCTAAGAATAAGTGATGCTTGAAACAAAAGGCACAGAAGAGGTGCGACGTGAGTATGTGTCCCGGGAGTGGGAGGTGCCCAGGTGGCATCGCCGTGAGCTGGGCTTGACATGTGAGGGACAAAAAGCTGAGGAAGAGGGTTTGGTGAAGACCGTGGGACGTTCATTCTGAAGCTAGTAATAGGAGACCCTGGGCGATGCCCTGGAAGAGGAGTCTGCTTCAGAACGTGCCTCTGGGGGGTCGGCAGGTGGTGTGGTAAAGTGCTGGGTTTCCACATGACCCACCACGGCTTGTGTCCCAAACCAAGTGGCTTGAAAATCACATTTGGGGCCGGAGCAGCAGATGGTGTAGAAGTTACATCGCAGTTCAAGTCCTGGACCCAGTGGCTTGAAACTCACACCAGACGTGTGTGTGTGCATGCCCAAGATCCCAGGAGAATGGAGGAGAAGGGACTGTGGCATGGCCATTCCCCCGGGAGTTGATTTCTCACTTTCCCTCTCACATGTGGCCTAAGGCAAAAAACTCTATAAAAAAAGAAAAAAAGAAGGAAACTCACACCTGGCACATGTATGTGCATGCCCAGGGTCCCAGGAGGAGAATGGAGGAGGCCACCCCCCGGGGTGATTTCTCCCTTTCCCTCTCTGTCTCTCTCTGATAACTTACACGCCCTATGGCAAAAACCTTAACAAACAAAATACCTCTGTGTTTTAGACACACATTCTTTGTACGTAATATGTAAATATCAAATACTAAAGTATTAAAATGGAAAAGCCCCAGGGAGCTCGCCTACCTACCTCGCCTGTCCCTTTGGCTTCAGCGTGGCTCTGTGAACCCAGCCTCTCCCGGAAGGGGGTTGCTGGTAGCAGCGGAGCACGTGCGTGTGTCTGTGGGAAGTCACCGATCACCATCTGCTCAGAAGAGCCCAGAATCAGGCTGTCCTTTCAGAGAGCGGCTACAGTTGATCCCCAAAGTGAGGTTCTGGCCCTGTTCTCGTGGGTTATCATCGAGGCTTTCTCTGTGTGATTCATCATGTCTGACTGTGGTCCATTGTGTTACAAAGAACAGAAATACCAGAGTCTGGACCATTAAAACAAACAACCACTAAAACCAGACATTCGTTCAGCTCCAAGCGGTTCTGGAAGCTCACGTCACGGGGCCACGTCAGGGGAGGGTCTTTGCTGGTGGGATGTGGCGGGGACGTCCGTCGAACGAGCCTGAGCAGAGTGCAGGAAGGGCCTCGTAGACCCCCGAGGATCCGACCATGGGTGGCCCGCCCTCCACGGCTCCTAATCCCAAAGGCCCCCTTCGACTCCACAGCTGGACGGAGCCCCTGTCCTCTTACTCCCATCACAGCAGGATGGGCATTTTAGTGCATGACATCTGGAAGGGCACATTTAACCCAGAGCAGGGCCGTTGCTTGGAAAGGGTCCCTGAGAACCGATTACTCCACTCCCTGTGCTCAACTGCTGCATGCGGGGGACCCTCAGCCGCCGCGCCCGGAAACGCGTCACCGTCACCGTCGTTCGTTCCTGCTACCCAGTGCAGTCCCCAGGCCGCTGTCCCCACCCCCTGCCAGGCTGCCCTGCCCCGCCTGCAGATGCCAGGCCGTGGAGAGGAGCCGAGCTTGGCTGGGCTCTAATCCCTGGCCCACACCGGTCTTCAGTAACTGGGCGTGAGCGTGCTGGGTGGGCAGGGTGCGAAGACGTGGGGGGGCGGGCAGAGCCCCTGGCCCTGGGGCCACGATTCACGTCCACTTGCCATTTCCAAAGCGCAGAGGACGAGCACAGACGTTCGGCATGTACAGAGTGCTGAGAAAGCCACTGCAAAGACGGGTAGTGATTAAATGTAAGTAATACTATTAATAGTGAAAAATAAATTTGAAAATGTTGAAAAGGCGTGAAGAGAAGGGGGACAGCACACAGACGGCTCGGTTACTCTCGTTGGGTGTGTCTGTGTGTAAAGAGGAAGACGCTGCAGAAACAGCCCAGACCCAGGGCCTGGTGCTGCTGGGACCCCCCTTCGCTGTCACCCTGGCTGAGCTTCAGTCTCGCCATCTCCGAAATGGAACGAGGTTTGCCTCCCAAGCCCTCTGCCCCGCTGACTCTGGAAGGGCAGGGCACGGCACCCGCGGCGATGGGAAGGAAGGAGGGGTGGTGACGGCGGAGAGGGACAGGGGACCAAGGCAGTTCGACCACCTGTGATGAGGAGCGGTGTGGGGAGAGCTTGCGTGAACTTCAGGGACAGCGTTAGAGATTCGAAGTGACTAACGCCACTGTGAAGGGCAGTCACTGCTAGCGATCGTTACGTGTGTATGGAGCGTGACTTGGTGCTCCGAGCAGGGTCGGAGGGAGAGCCTTCAACACACGGCCACCCGCCTTTCATATTTGACTGCAGTGGTGTGCTTTCATAGAGACCGCCAAAATGGCCGAGGAGCGGATCCACTTCCGGACTTCTAGCATCTATTTGGACATGACTATCATTCACGAGGAGGAAAAGGAAACAAAGACTTCCCTAGAATTCTCCTATTTGTAAAATGTTATACTTTAGAGAAGTTTATATGTGTGTTTTATATACGCGTATTTAGAAAAAGCTATGGTTTATGACATGAATAAGGATTAATCTAAAACTAAGCTTATTTTAATTAGTGTGTACTTCACAGCTAAGAAATCTTTGTTATGAAACTGGTTGTATTTTCCTCAGCAAGGTGGGATGTTTAAAAATAACAGGTAAAGGATACTGGTTGTCTCTTCCTATTTTTTCTTGACTATGCCAATCTAATAAAATTACCTGAAGCCTCGGCAACCGGGAGGTCGATCCAGTGCCTGGGTCAAGCGAGCTCTATGAGGGTGCAATGACCGCTTTCTGGAAATAGTACAGCCATTGGCCTTCTCTTTTTCTCTGAAAATGAAGTATAAGCTTTAAGCTCTAACACTAGTTACAAACTGAACGGCAAGTAACTGTATTTTTCTTAACTCTGAGCTTTACACGTGCACTTCAGTAACTAGCTTTAAAAGATGGAGCTGCTTCAGCGAAATGGGCAGCTGTCCGTCTCTCTGCCCGCCCGTCAGTAACAGAGTGACGCAGCAATACCAGGGCGCTTTCCCCCTAACGCCCCGAATAAAATTCATCTCCCACTAGGAAGAGGCCAAAGTGCACGTTCTTTCCTCGACCAGGTAGGCTCCCCGCCCTGCAGCGGTGATGGACAGGGAGGCGGAGGGCAGAGGAAACCCAGCGGCTTGTTCCAGCCGATGACCTTTGGAGAGTTCACGAACAGCAAATGTCCATCCTATTGCCAAATAGCGGGAGATTTCAAAGGCAGGGAGTCAGGCGGTTGCTAAGGAAGTGCTGCTGGAAGCCAACTGCAGCTGGAGTGGGGTCTGGCTGCTCCCCGCGTTAGAAAACACCACGGGGTCTGGAAATTCTCCCCCGCAGCCTCCCCGGGGCGATGGTGGTGCCACCCTCTTGTAGCAACAAGCCAGGTCCCTCATGTGTTCTGCAAGGCTCGGCCTCGTGGCCCATCGCCTGTGATCTTGAGCGTGCCATGGGGTACACGAGGAGCAGCTGGTCTGCAGGGGCTGCTGGAGACACGGCTGTGCCTGCTTGTCAGGACGACGGCTCCCGAAGGTCACAGCCAAACGCCAGCTCCCTCGACACGCGTCTGACAGCGTCTCACAGACTCCTGTGGCTCGTCTTTATTTTTCTTTTCTACAAGATAATTCAGAAAGATGCCCGACGAGGGTCAAGGTGGGGCTCACATCTGGAGACTGCCTGGGCGCCCCAGGGCAGGGCTGGCTGAGACTGCGGGGTGGCGGCGCCAAGACCATGTGGGCACTGTCTCTCTGTCTCTGCCATCTCACTCAAGGACACGTAAACAGAGCTTAAAAAGAAAGAGAAGGGGGGAGTGTCGATGGGACGGTACCGGCCTTTGAAGGTTCTCGAAATCCCCCTCGTGCCCCTCGTGCCAGCAGTAGGGCTTTCGTGCTGTGAGCTCCCCGGGGATTTTCTTTAGAACTTGCAAAGAAACAAAATATTGAGAAAATAAAGCAGTACAGCATAGAGTTGCCTTCCAACTAGGCAGACGAGGGCTGCATTTGATGACTTTGGCATCTATCCTGCTCACTTAAACAGAAAGTAATCAGGGACCAGCCGATGGCATAACAGTTACGTCGCTGGACTCCCACACAGACAACCGCGATTCCAGTCCTGCGCCTGGCCGCTTAAAACTCACCCCAGGCGTGTGTGCATGTGTGCCCAAAATCCCGAGAGGAGAATGGAAGAGAAGGGATTGAGGCATGGCCATGCCCTCTGGTGGGTGATTTCTGTCTATTTCTCCATCTCTGTCTCACCAGTGAGTGCTCACAGCCTATAGCAAACATCTCTCTTAAAAAAAGAAAAAGTGGGAACCAGCAGTTAGCGTAATGGCTATGTTGCTGGACTCCCACGTGGTCGACTGCGGTTCGAGTCCTGGACCCGGTGGCTTAAAAACTCACGCTGGGCGCGTGTGTGTACGTGCCCAAGATCCTGAGAGGAGAATGGAGGAGAAGGGATTGCGGCGTGACCATCCCCCCCGGGGGTGATTTCTCGCTTTCTGTCTCTGTGTCTCTCTCTGTCTGTCTGGCGAGCGCACGCGCCCTATAGTGAAAATCTCTCAAAAAAAAAAAAAAAAAAAAAGATAGCAAAAAAAGTGATCGGTGACATGAGTGACCGTCCTGACTCAGTGCCAGCCCCCAGAGGCCATGGCAGGAGTTTGGTGGATTCTTTCCCCAGGCCATTTATGGAGCCTTCATATGTGCATAAAAGCAAGACCAATATGTAGTCTTTTTACATACACACGGAAAAACACATATTTATTTCTATATATCCCTGAAACCTGTTTTCTTTCCTGAACATTATCTTGAAAGATAGATGATTTCTCTTGTTCAGATCTGTTCCTAGGAGTCTTGTCATTTAATAGGCATTTCCAGAATGGAATTAAAATGAAAAGAACACATGTTAAAGATAATCACTTCCAAGTCACATTCATTTTACCTTTCCATTTTTAGAAGTTCTTTCACTTTGCCTTGACTTTTTAACTTTAATTTTTTTTCTCTCTGGCTTTCAAAAGGAGCTAGTGTTTTAATTTGATAGGCCTCTAATTATTGGGATTCTTGAAGAGGTTGCTGTTACTTGAAGTGAGTTTTCCAGACAATTGAAATGCCAGTTCTTTTTTTAATTGAAAAGTTTTGATGGAAACCTTTCTGAAATAATCTCTTAAAAACATCTCAACCTTACCAAAAGAAAAAAAAAAAAAAGGACATTGGAACGGGCTCGTTTGGACCCCAGTGAAGCTGGTATGATACAGCGTTACTTCTAGGACTTTCTTGGTGAAGGCTCTTTCCTCTATGGTCCTGAGACTGTCTAGATGGCTTTTCCTGCCCACATCCTTCTTGTCACAGTGACAGCCATTTTTGCTTTCTCTTTCTCCGTCTTCCCCGTTTCATAACAGATTCATAACAGATTGGAAATTCTGACCATGGAGATTCTACCTAGCCCAAGCTCATCTTTTTGTTTGTTTTGTTTTTGCCATAGGGCATGTGTGCTCAGCAGAGACAGACAGGGAGAGGGACAGTGAGAAGTTACATCCTTGGGGGATGGCCATGCTGATCTTTTCTCCTCCATTCTCCTCTCGGGACTTTGGGCACACACACACACACACACGCCCTGCATGAGTTTCAAGCCAGAGGGTCTGGGACTCAAACCACCGCCAGTCGAGTAAGAGTCCAGCACCTTAAACACCACGCCACCTGCTGGCTCTCCAAGGTCGTCTTTCATGAGCTGTGAACTCCCCTAGTGCAAAGTTTTGAGTCAGGGGCCTTTTTCCTTCCCTTATTTTTTGTTTGTGGCTATATGTTGGTCAAAATAACTAAACGTGAAGATTTGGATTTTCTGAAATGTGATTCAGAAAGATGCCTGATATAAGGTTCAAGAACAAAAGAAAGAAAAAAAAACTGTATAAATTAGAAATACGTTCTATTTTTTAGCCTCTATTTTTATTTGAGAATAGGAATAAATGATGAAGCCATAGCTTTCCAGTGTTATCAGAGGATGTACGAGCAACTTGCCAGACAGACCCTCTCTACCAGTGAGCGAGCTTCTGCTGAACGTTGATTCAGACGTGGCAGGAGCTGAGGGCCCTGACGTGAACCCACATTTCCCAAAGAGAATCTGTGTGTTGGAGGGCAATTCAGAGGGCCACATGCTTTCACAGCTCATGTTGCCAGCCTGTGTTTAAAATGATCGGCCTAGGGAAATGGTACAAAGCAGTTCGTGGAAAGAATCACTTATCTACGCCTCACGATGTAAGTGACTTCGGAGGGAAGGAGGGCAGTGTTCAAATGTCCTGCAGACTCTGACCTGCAGCAGGGGAGGCGCGTCCATCTCCAAGTCTGCCTGAAAATGTTCAAGTGTTGCAACTTCTAAAAAGTCCTGTCTTTCAGGTTTTTCACTTGATCGCTTATCCCTGCTCCCCGCCAAAATGAACAAGCATACACTTTCTCTTCTGCCCACCCCCCCAATGCATTTTCCAGCTCGATTCATTTGGAAAATAGGGAACAGCTAAAACGTGATAAACTATAACCATGGACCGTGGGTCACAGGTCATCTGGCACCTTGTTTTACAGTCGAGGAGGCAGCCAGGAGGGACAGGAGCCCTGGATGCTCTCCCAGGGGCAAAGCAGCTCCCCTGAAAGGGTGGAAGGGCAAGGGACAGAGGAAGGAGGGCCTTGGAGGTGACGGGCAGGGAGCTGGGAATCCAATTTCGCTGAAAGCAGTCAGTGCGCTGGGTGCCCCTCCACTTTCTAGGGCTTTATTGTACGAGAAGGATGGCTAGAAACGCTGGAGAAAGCAGGGGAGCATTAGTGACCCCCCACATCTATAACTAACCCGCATCCGTGCAGGCACTCGCGGTAATACTTGGGAAGTTAGGTTTTTGTCAATACCATACTTACCCTGTCACCTCCAACAACCACAGTGCTTTGTACCTGCCCATGAGAAGCTTCCCGTTCTTTAAATACGGTGTGATCAGAGCTCAATGTTATTTTCATTTCACAGAAACGTGAACATTTAAGGTGGATCTTTTAAAGGAGCATTAGAAACATACCAAGGGGCAGAGTGGGGTGAGTGGTGATCCTCAGGCAGGGTAGCAGGTGGGTTGGTGCCCAAAGTGCTGCAGAGAAAAGATAGACACAGGCCACCCGGCAAGTCAGGGTCACCCAGCCGCACGCAGCCCTCTCCCCCATGCCCAGCCCAGCGGTCCCCAGCAGTGTGGCAGGTGGATGGGACGTGCCCCTCCCAAGAGCGTGACCACAGCCCTGTTCTAGTACTTTGTCCTGGGGGCGAGGTAGAGGCTTGGGGCTTTGCAAACTCCCCAGTCCTGACACCAACTTCTCCAAAAGCCTAAATGAGGCAGAGAGATGAGTGGGGCTTTTAACATTTTTCCTTTTTTTTTAGTTTACTTTTGCTATAGAGTACATGCATTGGCCAGAGACAGTGGGAGAGTGAGAAATCACCACCCAGGGCAGATGGCCGTGTCACATTCCCTTCTCCTCATCTCCTCTGGGCACTTTGAACACGCACGCACATATGTCCGGTGTGTCTTATAAACCGCCAGGTCCATTCGGCTGGCTGCATGGGACCCAGCTGTCCCACCCTCGGCACCGCCTACTGGCCCGTATCTTTTGTGCTTAAGCTGAGATTCGACAGAGGTCAGAAAAAGATTTTGAAATTGCATGGTTTTCTAACTGGTTTTGTAAATGTATTGTTTTATTTACAGACTTGCAGAGGGACATAGGCTTTAATGAACTATTAGTTAGTCAGGAAAGTCATGGTTTATTTTTCTGTTTTTCTATGCAAAACTGCATCCTGACTTTCCCCGCAGCCCAGTAACTTTAAGGTTCTGTTTACTTCGTGGGCGGAACCTCGTCAGTCTCTGCAGTGTCTGAGTCTGGTGGTCTTTGAGCTGGGTCGAATCTGATGACTCTGGGAGCCATTGCTGTGCTGGTCACACTGTGGGCCGACGGGTGCACAGTCCATGACATCCTGCAGTGCAGAGCCCACGTGGAGGTCCCGCGCTCATGTCTGGGGCCTCTGTGGACGCTCTGAGCTCACATGGGCCGGCGATCTGGGCTGACCGAGGCTGAGGGCAGATTCTGGAGGACCCTGTTGGGGTGCCATTCTGTCTGTCTCTCTCTAAAGAAATAAATTAACAAAGTTCTTAAAAGTTCTGGTTATATCGGAACAGCACAAATGTCCCTAGGACCCAGTGGAGTGAGAAGACATGAGAACATTTCACAGTGGGAGGTCTGGGCTGAGAGGTGGTGACCAGGGTGGAAGGTGACCTCCTGGGCCTTGCTCTGGCCACAGGGCTCTGCAGACGCAAACCGTTCTTCTCACTCTGATTCCACAGCGCTCCTTGCGGGCTCTCTGGGTCTTATGATTTAACGAACAGAGGCAGCAAGTACTTGGGGCCTGGTCTTCTGGCCTTAGACGGCGCTGGGCCTGACGGATGAAGATATTCACAAACAGGGCTCTGTTCTGGAAACCGCATTTCCATAGCTCCGCGGCGGCATGGAATGTCACTTCAGGAGTGTGATCTTTGGGCAGAGAGCGAGGGCTGCTGGGTGGCCACAGTGGCCGAGGAGGGGACAGAAACAATGCCCTTGCAAGATGAATGGGAGGAAGGCTGGGCAGCAGCATGGAGCGGTCCCTGCAGGCGGCCCTGGGCGTGTCTGAGGACAGGCCAGCAAGGGCACCCAGTGCTTTGCCCTGTAGGAGAAGCCATCACAGGAAGCCCTGTGGTTTGGAGACTGCACTCTTGAGGGAGCTGGAGGTTGGTCTGGAGAGACCTTGGAGGCTGTGCGCCTGTAGAGCAGAGAGGAGAAGGCCTGAGCCAGGCTGGCACCAGTCCCAGGAGCAGGGGCGTGGCCCTGCTGCTCACACACAGACCCAGCAGGCTGCAGGACTCACTGTGACAGGAAGCAAGAGTCCCCAGTTGCCCCGGTGCTTCTGGGGTATTTCTAAGCACATCTCCAAGCTCCTGAAACTTACGTAACTTCTTGAAATAAAAGCTTGCAGAGGCCAGCAGGTGGCATGGTGGTTAAGGCATTGGACCCTCACATGGTGTCCATGTATTCCCTGTGGCCGACCATGGTTCAAGTCCCGGACCTGACTATTTTCTCACGTTCCTTCTCTCTTTCTCTCTCTGGTGAGTGCATGTGCCCTATGGCAAATTAAATAATAATAGTAATAAAATTAAATGAATAATTATTTTTTAAAAAGAAAGAAATAGAAGTTTGCCTATTACATACACAAATGAATATGTATACTGAGAAATTTCTGGAAGGGTACGGGAGCAACGTTGTACTTGGGCAGTGGATATTGTGGTTCCAGTTGGTCTGGAGACTCGGGTTTCCATTTTGCACCATTCCACCTGTTTGATTTCTTCTCTGATAACAGTCGCTGAGTCGCAGAACACGAGAGGTCACTGAAGCACGTGTTTTTTGATTAGACACCTTTGGAGACCTAAAAAGAAAGAACCTAGCTTCTTTTCTGTGCTTTAGCATAGGTTGACTTTTGTCTGTTTTATTTGGAAATATTTCTATTCTGATGTTTGCATTTTTGTCCTTCCGTAGGTATAGAGACGGGAGCCAGGTCTTGCCAGAACTCCTTTTCGAGCAGAGAAACAATTTTCTTGAGATGTTAATATATGTTGATGTTTTCTTTTTGGAAATTACATTATAAGAGAAAAATCAAAACTATAATAAATTAAGGATGATATTTATGTCTGTAAGGAACTTACGGTTACAAAGTCCTTTCTAGTTCTTAGAAGAATGTGTTGCATAAAGAATATATTATATTTGTGGGGTCAGCAGGTGGCATGGTGCTAGGGTGCTGGACACTCCCACATGGCTGACCATGGTTCAAGTCCCGGACTGGTGACTTGCTTTCTCATTTTCCCTCTCTCTCTCGCTCTCTGTCTCTTTCTGGTCAAATTAAAATAAGTTAATGAATAAATGAAATTACAATAAATCATTCTTAAAAAAAAAAGGATATATTACATTTGTTTTGTGCACAGAAACTCAGCAGGACTGAAGTGCTAGGTACATGCCCAGTTAGTTTTTTACAGCAGAACACCAAGGCCCCGCTCTCTTCTCTATCCCATATTATAAAATGCTTCTTAGACCCTGTGGTGGCAGTGTATGTTGGCTGACACAGTTACTCAGTAGCCTGAGTCCACGTGGGAGACCTGGGTTCAATTCCTGGCCCATAGTGAGAAGCCAGGAGTGGCAGCCCATGGCTGCAGTCCCAGCTACTCACAGACTGAGGCAGGCGGAGTGTGGCATAAGGAGGCTGTACAAAACACATGCGCACACACACTCACTCAGAAGGAGAATGATCTCCAAGCTTTTGTCACAGGTACACTGTCATCTGCATGTGATTTCCATGACTATGAGCTTGCCAAGATTTTCATGGGGCATTACCAAAAAAACAAATAAATAAAGATTAGCAGTTAAACTTTTGTTTTATTTTAGTTACATGTTTGGCAAAGTATGAGATAATCCAGCCAAAAGTCTGTATGTATTTTTTCTTTGACAGAGAGTGAGAGAGAGGGGAAGTGATTCTAGCAGTCTGCATCGCTGTTTAGATTAAGCAGTACGAATTACCCTGAGAGCTGCATCTCAGTGTTTTACTTCTTTTTGAAACAGGTTACAATTTCAACAGACAACCCATTTGAAAATTCGTGGTTTTTTCCAGGCAGATTACTGTCATAGCTGCCTGTCCAGCATGGGGGACAGCGGCTACGTGAGGTTATTAGAACTTAATTAAAATTAATGACATGAAAAATGTAGTCCCTTAGCCATACCAGCTGCATTTCAGTACTTGACAGCCAGGGGTGGCTAATGACCCCTGTATTCCAGAGCACACTTCTAGAACCTTTGTCAGCACAGGAAGTTCAATGTGCAGCGCTGGTCAGGAATTCACAGTTCATAAAGAGCTGCGGAGGCAAAGACTCTGGGACGACCGTGTGTAAAGTGTAAGCAACAACAACAAGATACAGTTTCCTGTACAGTCTTTGAAAAACACAGAATATTCATAAAAACGACCCCTTTCTAGAGCAGGCCCCTCTATGGTTTTCAGGTGAAGCATTATTGGCTTCCCAGAACTCAGAATGCCCGTGTGCCCAGCTTGGCTTTCCATTAGACAAAGGGAGAAAAGTTGGAGAATAACGATGAAGATGCTCACATAGCTATTCTGATTTAATTCTGCCGTTTGTCTCAGAGGCAGATTTGGAGCTACTCTGGGTGGAGGTGCGCAGTTAACTGCCTTTAACTGGAGTGGCTTGAGTGGTTTGAGAGGCCAGTCTTGATTTCCTGCCTTTTCTTCCTAGCACACTTTGAATTTCTTAAAATATTATTATTTTTTCAAACATATGCTACATTGGGACCAGCAGTTAGCATAATGGCTATGTCACTGGATTCCCACGTAGTCAACCATGGTTTGCGTCCCGGACCCGGTGGCTTAAAACTCACGCTGGGTGCATGTGCGTGCGTGCCCAAGATCCCGAGAGGAGAATGGAGGAGAAGGGATTGTGGCATGGCCATCCCCCCTGGGGAGTGATTTCTTGCTTTCTGTCTCTATGTCTCTCTCTGTCTGGCGAGAGCACATGCCCTATAGCAAAAATCTCTAAAAAAAAAAAAAAAAAAGATACATTAAGTTTCAAAATGTTTAGGAATACTGTATAATAGGATTCTTCCTATAGGTGTTCAAATGCTACAATAATATTGGATTAGCTTCTATTTCTTTAAATAAGGAAAAATTTGAGAACTCAGTGAAAAACTTTTAAAATAAATTACTTCCTTATACTATGTACACAGTTTTACTCAAAATAAATCAAAGGCTTAAATGGGAAAGCTCAACTATAAAACTCTTAGAAGAAAATATATATGTGTGTGCGTGTGTGGTGTGTGTGTGTGTGTGTGTGTGTGTGTGTGTGGTCTTATTCAAGACCTTAAATAAGACAACAGTTTCTTAGATATAACACATAAAGCACAAACAAGAGAAAAAAAGATAAACTAAACTTCATCAACATTAAAGACTTTTGTGCTTCAAAGAACACTGTCAAGAAAGTGAAAGGACAGTCCACAGGATGGGAGGAAAGTACCTACACATCCATATCTGCTAAGGGTCTGGTGTCCAGAATAAATACAGAGCTCTTACAACAACAATAAAGACAATCAGTTATCAATGGGTAAAGGATCCGAGAAGACATTTCTCTAGAGAAGATGTACACACGGTTACTAAGCACACGGAAAGACGCTCAACAGCCCTGGTACTTAGGGAAACGCACACTGCACCTTCAACAAATACCCCTCCACAGCCTCTGGGACGGCAAAATCAAACCCTTCCAAATACAGGCAACAAGAGCGTGAAGAAATCAGGAACTTTGGGAACCAGCAGTTAGTGTAATGGCTATGTCGCTGGACTCCCACGTAGTCGACCGCGGTTCACGTCCCGGACCTGGTGGCTTAAACTCACTCCGGGCGCTTGTGCGTGCGTGCCCAAGATCCCGAGAGGAGAATGGAGGAGAAGGGATTACGGCATGGCCATCCCCCCTGGGGGTGATTTCTCGCTTTCTGTCTCTCTGTCTGTCTGGCGAGCGCACACGCCCTATAGTGAAAATCTCTTAAAAAAAAAAGAAATCAGGACCTTCGTGCCTTGCTGGTGGAAATGTAAAAAATGATATAGCTACTTTGGAAAATAGTTTGGCAGGAAATTCCTCAGAAAGCTAAACAGAGAGGTAGCACAGGACTTAAAATTCTGCAACTAGACACACACGAGAGAGAGTTGACACATATACTCACACAGAAATATGCATTAAAATGTTCCTAGCAGCATTTTTTCTTTTTGTAGAGAGATTTTTGCTATAGGGCACGTGCACTTGCTGATGAGACAGAGACAGAGAGACAGAAAGCAAGAAATCAGCCCCTGGAGGAGTGGCCACACTGCAATCCCTTCTCCATTCTACTCTAGGGATTTGGGGCATGCATGCACACATGCCTGGCATGTGTTTCAAGCCTCAAGGTTCGGGGCTTGAATCATGGTCAGCCATCCGGAAATCCCGTGACGTAGCCATTACTCTACCTCCTAGTCCTCCAGCAGCATTTTTTAAAAAAAGTTATTTGTTTATTTAATTCCATTTGTTGTTGTTGTCATTAATTTGACCAGCAGAGACAAAGAGAGAGAAAAGGAAAGTGAGAAAGCAAGCTACCAGGTCCAGGACTCAAACCACGGTTGGCCATGTGGGAGTCCAGCAACTTTAACCACCACGCCACCTGCCACCCCCCAGCAGCATTTTTAGTAGCCAAAATGTGAAAGCCATCCAAATCTCCGCTCACTGACAAAGAGATAAAGACCATGCTACAATACATCCATAGAAACGGAACGCGGGAACACGCTAGAGCGCGGAGGAACCTCGGAACCCAGCGGTTCATTCTGTAAAGGAAGCCAGCCTGTCACTGAGGACCGCGCGTCACAGTGTTCCAGCAGGTTAGCTGTGATCCAGAGAGACAGGGAGGCGGCAGTGGCCAGGGCCGCGGGGGCCAGAGGAAGGGGCGCAGCTGCAGAGGGTCGGGGCGTTTCTCTGGGGTATGGACGCGCCCCTGAGTTAGGTGGTGATGGCTGCACCGTGCTCACATATGAGAAGTCACTGAGTGTGCACTTTTAAAGGCTGAATATGTTTTATATCATATTTCAATAAAATAGTTTTTAAGTAAATGTATATTTACATGAGCATAATTCTTGGTTGCTCTTTTCTAACCACCTAATCGAATAAGTAAATATTTATTCAGTGCTATTTAGCCTAATTTTTTAGAAAACTTGGGGCCAAAAAAAATTGTGGTAAGAACAAGTATCAGAATGAAATGATGTGATAACAAAATCTAAAAAATCCATACACATAAAAAGTTGTTTTATGTGGAATCCTAAGAAGGCACCTCTGCTCACTTCAGCTGAGAGTATAAATTAGAGTGTATCATGTCATTCGTGAGCCAGAAAATTCAATTATGAAACAATGGAAAGTCTGAAAGACGCAAGTAGTTAGCAGCTCCTTTAGTCAGAATGGTATGTTACATAATCCCTCAGCAGCTCTCAGGAAAAAGCTCTGAACCACACAGGATTTTCACACGTCTCAACGTCTGAAATAAATGGAGTGGCTCTGAGCGCACAGCAAACTATTAAACACATTTATTTCCATTTCTCTCGAAGTATCTGCCGTGCTTGCATCTCTCAGGGAGGAGGGGGCCACACTGTGCAGCTGGCAGGCTGCTTTTCTCATTTTCTGGATTATACAAAATCCAAGCTCTGGATTCACAGCCCTAAGGACTGTTTTCTGCATCAGGAAAATACAGTAAGCGGCTGGCAGGTGGCATGGTGGTTAAGGGCACTGGACTCCTACATGGCTGACGGCGGTTCGAGTCTCAGACCTGGAGGCTTGCTTTCTCACTTTCCCTGTCTCTCTCCCTGCCTTTCTCTCTCTGTCCCTCTCTGGTCAAATTAAAATAAATAAATGCTAAAAAATAAAATAATTCTAAAAAATAATAAAAAAAAAACAGTAAGAGTGGGGAGCATAAGAGAACAAACCCTAAGAGAAAGGAAGGGCTTGGCTAGTTTGCAGAAGAACTGCACAGAGCCGACTTTAGTTTGCAAAAACCTCCAGGTGATCCGTGAGGGTCTCCAGCTCATTGTCTAAACTTCCTACGGAGTTTTGTTCAGCTGACCACTAAGCCTAGTCTCTGGGTCAAATTAGTAGTAGGGACGAGACAAATCAAACGTTTAAAATAAAGTCCTGCTAAGGCCCTAGGAGCCCTTTGTAATGACATGAGGTCATCGTGCATAAAGATGAATTTTCGATCTTTAGAAAACCTTGCTCCTTCAAGCCTCAAAGGGAACACCAGGGAGAGCCGTCCCGCGCACAGAAGGGGCGAAAGCGGCTTGAGATAGATCTCCCTCTCCCGGTTCCGGTCAGCACGACCCGCGTGGCACATGTACCGCCTCCTCACACCCCTGACAGGTCCCCTGAGCTCCACTGGGCACAGGAGCCAGCCAAGGGCACCAGACCCTCCTACATCGCAAGTCCCTACTTAAGTTCCAGGTGCTTAGGGGCGAAGAGAAAGGCTTGTTCTGTGGGTGTTTCTTATTTTTATTGATTCTGTCCTTAAGATTTTAGAGAGAATATTTTAGAAAAATGCCCGGGTCAAGCTACATAGTATTTTTACATCCCTATTTTTTAAATGGAAAATAATGACAAAGCCTACATTGAAGGATTAAATGAGATGATGTTGATGAAGCCCCGGTGCGATGTGACACTCAGCAAGGGCCAGCCTGGGACTTGAAGCATCCTGGAACCCAGCCTACTCTGTCCCCTAAGCCTTTGTGAGCCACCCACTCATTCGAACACCTATTCAGTCCCCTTAGCTGGTGAATGAAACAGCAGGGGGGAGGTCAGGCAGTAGGAGCGCTCTCTGTGGGCCACCCATGCGGGGGCTCCCAGGTCAAGTCCAGAGACCCCGAACACACCAGCACCCCAGTCCTTGTGCAGAGACTGAGTGGGAGGGTATCGCAACATCAAGCCCCTGTTGGAGTGCTGTCTCTCTGTCTCTCTCACTCATGAAAGAAATAGATAAATAGGCCTAAAAACATAAATAAAAAGCATAGGAAACAAAGTGGTACATCTGGTCCCAGCTGTTAACGGCTGCACAGACTCAGAAGCCGGGCAGCCTTGCCCAGGAGCCAAGCGTTCCGTCCGAAGGGTGGTGGTTGAATGAACAGTACTGTGAAGGGAAGGAGGGGGCAGGAAGAGACAAAGGGGGAGGAGATGGGTAGAGGGAGGAGGGGGGACATCAATGCCCAGGTCAGAGTGTTAACCAGGAGTGCTGGAAAGACAGAAACCACTTGTTCTAATCCATGGTGTGACTGAGGGCTAAAAACGTTAATCCATGTGAAACTGCATTTTCAAGTGAAATTTCACACAATTTAAAATAAAGAGAAATTTAAATCTATTGTTTTCTTTCTTTTCTTTTCTTTCTTTTCTTTCTTTCTTTCTTTCTTTCTTCCTTTCTTTCTTTCTTTCTTTCTTTCTTTCTTTCTTTCTTTCTTTTTTTTTGAGAGGTTTTTGCTATAGGGTGCATACACTCCCAGAAAGACAGAAAGACAGAGATAGACATAGAGACAGAAAGCAAGAAATTACTCCCCAGGGGGGATGGCCATGCTGCAATCCCTTCTCCTCCATTCTCCTCTTGGGATCTTGGGCACACATGCACACGCGCCCGGCGTGAGTTTAAGCCATCAGGTTCAGGACTTGAACTGCAGTCGACTACATGGGAGCCCAGCGACATAGCCATTATGCTAACTGCTGGTCTCTAAATCTAGTCTTTCAAAGGGAGCAGCTGCAGGGTGCAAATACATGGTCCCGGCAGAACCCAGGAAAGGAGCCGTGGGATGATGTGGCCGAGCTCCCGCCGTGTCAGCAAAGGCCCCCGAGAGCCACAGGTGCCGTGGGCATGTGAGGTGGTGGAGAGAGCCCTTCCGGGGGCGTCGGGTCCGTGTCACAGCGTCACAGTGCTGGCGGGGGGGGGGGCCTCTGCGCTGCTACACACGTGCAGAGAGGTGCGGAACATGCCGGCTGTGCGTCGTCTTGGGGTGGTGAGACTTCCCACAAATAAAGTTAGGTTGAGGAAACGATATTTATAAGACACTTGGAACTTGACAGTAAACAAGAGGGAGAAAAATAGCTATCAAAGAAGCAAATAGATAAGTGACATTCCTGCATAGAGTACCGGCCTTTGAGTTAAGGCTGGGGGACGCTGGAAGCCCGTGCAGGCGCTCGCAGTAATGAGGTGTGTTCTCTTGTGTGGCGCCGTCATGTGGCCGGTCCCCGTCTGCTCTCCCCCTGTGGGCGGCTGCGTGGTGGTCCCGGGCCGGGCAGGAGGCTGGTTGCCCCTCGCTCTTCCTGGCAGGTGTGAGAGGGCGTAGGAAGCATGAATGGCACCTCGATTTGCTGAACACCCTCCGCAAAGGGTCGGCTTCTATACTAGCGGCACGTGGCAAGGCGGGGCGTGAGGTGAGTTAGGGTGTGTCTTACTCTTCTGCAAAGAGGAAAAAGCTATTTCTGGAGGAGAGTCGGCGCAATCCCATCCATGTCGTTCTAGAGCCGATTCGACCTGGTGTGAAAAACTTCAGAAGTCACTCCAGCGTCCATTCTCAGAACATGCATTTCAAGCAGCACACGCAGCCGGGACACAGCTTCGCGTGGGAAGAAGCCGGAGCGGTACAGAGAACGCCACGTGCTAGACGAGTTTTAGCTCGTTTTCTGCTTAAGCCGACTTAATAAAATAAGAAAACACAGGCGTGTGTGTGTGTGTGCATGTGTGTGCACGTGTGTGCATGTGTGTGAGCATTCTGTCCGTGTTTGATTTGTCTGTCAGTTTCATCCCCGTTCTCCAGAAGGGAGTGAGTTTTCAAACCTTAATTTTCCCAGGACCATAAGCCCCTAAACGATGACCCGGGACGAACACGCAGGAGCAGCCCAGGAGAACGTGCACTTCAGACCCACAGGGACCCAGGCCTACCTCGGCTCCGCGTTCTCACGCCCGCTCTCGGTCTCGGCACCCTACGGGGCACGGCGGCAGTCTGCGCAGTGGACGTGACCGAGGAAAACTGAGAGGCAGTGTCCAGCGGAGTCCGGTCTCCGGGGACACGCCCCTTTATTCTGTCACAGGGAAAGGAACACGTGATGAAATCCAGGTGCAGCAAACTGGGCGCTGACGGGGCAGCTCTCCACGGCCCTACAGAGTCGGTTGGCCTTTCCTCAGGCGCCACTGCCAGTCTCACCGCCGTGTGTCCCTTAACTCTCACTAGGAATGTGGAACTTGGGCCGTCAGGTGACGTGGAGGTTAGGGCGCTGGACTTGCACGTGGTTCGAGTCCCAGATCCAGCACCTAGAGTATGTGTGTGGATGCCCAAAATCCAGAGAGGAGAATGCAGGAGAAGGGACTGCAGCGTGGCCATACCCGGGGGCGACGTCTCCCTTTCCCGCTCTCTCTTTCTTTCACTGTCTCTTTCTGATGAATGCACACACCCTATCACCCCCCCCCCCGGAGAAAAGTATGGAACTAAAAAAATGAAAAAAAAACAACTGACGAAGAAAGGAGCATGTACCTTCACAATTTTTTTTAATTTTTAAATTACCAACAGCAATGCATTTATACCATTTCATATTAGTGTTTATAAGAAAGGAAAAAGAATAATATCAAATTTTATGTATGATTAAACATGTCTTTTTCTGTAAATTTCTATTTTATTACTTGAGGTGTATGTTCAATGTTACATATAAACTTTTATTATTAAAACAGAAATTTATTTTTTGTAATATCTCTTATTAAAATTCCAGATAGAAGCCACCCGAGACATACTTATTATTTATTATACCCCGAAGTCCTAATTCCGGATCCATGAGATGATTTGATGTAGGATGGCTGTGGGGTGAAACTTTCATTTTTGCCTGAAAGGGTTACCCTCTAAGTGCTGTACATGTTTATATAATTAATTCTTAAGAGAACAGAGTCAGTAAGGTACTAAAAGAATTGCCATTTTACAGATGAGGAAACTGAACTTTCGGAGTTTCAGAGACCTCCCAAAGTTCACATGGTAAAACGAGTAGATGAGACTCTGAATTTAAATCCACGTCCTTACCTGCCCCCCTTTAAAGGTACAGCTACGTACCTTTTAATTGCGCGTATTCATAGAACTGTTATGTTACAATTTAAGCTTGTTTTCAAGAGCCGTCTGTAAAGGCCCATTTGTCTCCACCAGCACCTTGGTGAGACGCCGTAGTCCTTGCTAACAGCATGCATTCGGAACAGGAGGGCTTCTTTCCGTCCCATCAGGGAAAGGACCTATGACAGCTCGTGTCCTGGGAAGGCGTTTCCAATCCTTCCAAACAGTAACGATCCTGTCCGAGCCCTCTATTCAGCACCGACTGGCTGCCCAGTGTCAGAGCACAAATGTGAGCAGGCATGACTGCCTCGGGGCCGCAGCCAGCACAAGGGCAGACGCTGATAAATGACCAAAGAGGTGATGCGGGGAATCGACTGCAAAGCCCTGCTCGGGTGCCCACCCACGCCCTGGTAACTGTGCGGGGTGCTTTCAGTAGCTGGCCGGCGTCTCAGTCAACACAGCTGCAGGGACATCCCCGCCCTGGGCCCTTCACAGCCCGTCACACGGTAGAGCCAGAGGGAGCCTGTCTAGCGGGCCCCCCGTGGCAGGGCCACTGTCGAGAGGGACTTCTTACCCGTCTGACACGTCGGGCTTTCCTAACTCGGGAGATGAAGTCACGGCGGCTGCGAGTTGCGGGCCTCTGTCTGTGTCCCCGTTGCCAGCTGGTTCTTCCTGTGCTCACGCCAATAGGAAGGCACGTGTGAGACCGCCCGCACTGCTCAGCGCAGCACAGGGAGACTTCCAGGAAGCCTTCGCTTCTGCGGATGAAATAGGACTGTGTCACTAAAGGAAGGCACCCAAGATTTCAACAAGCCCATGCTAAGTTATGGAAAGGCATTTAGTTATCGTTTAAGCAAATTAGCATCTGTGGTGGCAAAAAAGAAAAACCTAAGTACTAAAATTAAAAGTATGTTCTTAAAGCAGAACCTGACAGTTCTTACATTTCTATTTAAAATAAAACCAAAATTGTACACTTGGCATGGGGAAGAAGGATGGCTCGTCACATAAGCCTCCCGTCATGTGGGAAGGAGTCCCAAAGGGCGGGGTAGATCCTGGGTGACATTGGGAGTTCGGTCCTCACAGTCAGAGAGGCTCGACCACCTGAAGAGAGCTCAACAGGGTGCCCACCCACGGCTGCCCACTGGAAGTGGTCCAACCCAGCCCACACACACT